>NC_139225.1:44231982-44806544 GCF_055691185.1 Crinia signifera | reverse complement strand
TGAATGATAATCGCCCCGCCTTTGTCTGCGGGGCGTATCGTAATGCTTTTATCCTCACTAAGTGATTTCAAAGCTTGATGCTCTTCCTTGGAGAGATTAGAGTGATAGGGGGTAGGAGCGGCCGCGAATCTGGTCATGGAAGTATCCATAAGGCGAGTAAAAGTTCTGATCGAGGCATTGTTAGAGGGAGGATCAAATGAAGATTTACTGTGTGACTGTAAGAAACCACTGACAGGGTTTGGGGCACTTGTGGTAGAGTGATGTTGAAAAAACTCCCTTAAACGGAGTTTGCGGTTCATACGATGCAGATCTAATTGCCATTCAAAAGCGTTGTGTCGATTGGTGGGGACAAAAGACAAGCCCCTCTGTAGAACCTTGTGCTCCATTGGTGTCAGTGGACGGTCTGATAGGTTAAAGATGTTGTTTACTTCTTTCCTGTTGCTTTTGTTGATCCTTTGCCCCTGGCCGCCTCTGCGGGTTTTTTGTATCGCGACCCTTTCGGGTCGTGACCCCTAAAGGGGGTTTCTGTGCAGTGTTTTCATCAGATTCGTTAGGTGCAAAGTCACTGTCAGAGGCTGATGACGGCTGTGCTCTCTCTCTGCCCTGGTGTCGACTGCGCCAGTTGCGTCTCGACTGAGGATTATATCCTCGAGTGTTTGGTTCAGTGCCGGTTATCCAGCGATATACCTGATTGGATTCATAGTCGGATTTAACTGTTGCCAACTTCGTTTTCTTGAACCGGGCCAGTTCCCGACGGTACATATCACACTGGTTTTTAAGTTTGATTGACCATGAGTCGAACTCCGGGGCTTGTAAGAGAGTGGCACACTCTGTGCGAACCGCCTCCAGTTTTTCTTTGGTGCTCCTAAGTTCCTTGCCCGCTTCCTCCACCACCAGCAGCATCAGGTCCAGGCTGCATTTGTTAAGGACCGCGATCCAACGCCTGCAGAACTCTGGACTTGACCTGCCGATGGTGGGGACGTTGCGGACCCTGAACCCCCTCGGAATGAGGCGTTCTCTCCAGTAGTCAGATAGTGTCTGGCCATGCAATAAATAGTCTATTTCACGTTTTTGCAGTTTAAGCAAGGTGTGGTATAGGTCCTCATTTTCTGGGTTCCCAACTGGCTCCTTGGCAAATAAGATGCCTGCAGCGTCATCCTCAGAGATGCTTAATATTTCCCCCACAGGGGCAATGATCACACCAGATTGTGTGCTTGAGGTATCCATGATGCAGGAACAAACATGCAGTTCGGTAGAGATGAAGAACAAATAGAATGGTGGGTGCCCTGCTCCTTGATATCCTTACTGGGGATACCTGGATATAGTTGCTGCGAGCCGGCACTCCTGTGCAATGTAGACAATAGCCCCGGTGCCTTTAGCAGAATGAATATGGTACAAATGGGTCCAGGAGGGTCCAAAGGAACGGCACTCGTGGGTCTTGATAAAGCAGATTTATTGAACAACGTTTCGAGGGTCCACAGCCCTCGTCGTCAGGTAACAATATATAAAGATAAAAACCAGTCACCTCACCTTATATTCACGTGTAGAGCCAGTCAGCCCGGTCCACGGCGTCCTCACAGTATCCGGGCGGAAGTCGTCATCCGACGCACTTCCGGCCTGGCGTCCACGTTGCCAGGATACCGCAAGCCTGTGACGCGATACGCGCTCCCAGAGCGTCGCGTTACCAGGCAACAGGATTCCTGGAGTCGGTGCCGCGGCGACAGGCTGATCGTGGCTGAAATAAAAACAGAGAACAGTACACTGTTACTACGCTGAGATGGTACAAGTGCAGCATTAATAAACGTTTTGAACCGCATCAAATGAATCTCATAGCAAGGGTGCAAAAAATGATGAATATCTAAACATGAATGATTATATGAAAAGCAAAAGAAGGGGGAAAAAAAGGGCAAAAAGAGGAATGGAGCATAGCATTTACACAAGGCAATAAAAGCATAACTCTTTCATATCAATGCATTCCAGGTAATGCGCTCGTTGAGGCCGTGGGGAGAAACAGTTCCCAACCGATAAATCCAGTTGGCTTCCAGTTTGAGGAGGATCTTCTGTCGATCACCCCCTCTCGTGAGTGGGGGTACATGGTCCACTATCATGTAGCGTAGGGACGATAGAGCATGGCCATACTGTTTGAAGTGGGAAGCCACAGGTTGGTCATTTGGCTTGTTAGCTAGGGCCGCCTTTATTGCGGACCTGTGCAGCGCCGCTCGCTCTTTAAACTGCCTAGTCGACATGCCGACATAGTACAGTCCACAGGGACAGATGATGATGTATATAATGTACTTGGTACTGCAGGTGAGGACGTGTTTGATTTTGTAGTCCTTTTGCAAGTGGGGATGTTTGAAAGAACAGCCGGTAATCAGGAATTCACATGTAGCGCATTTGATGCATTTGTAGCAACCCGGGGCTTTGTGCCTGGTATGGGACTGTAAGCTGGTATCAAAACCGGTTATATCAGAGTGAACCAATTTGTCACGGAGGTTGCGTCCCCTGCGATAGCAGACCATGGATCTGGATGTAGCAAAACATTTAAGGTCTTTGTCTGTGGCTATAATGGGCCATAGTGCCCTATTAAGCCACGGGGAGTACGGAACTGTTGGCATCGTACGTGGTGGTCCACGGGAACACCTCCTTCTGTTTTCGGATGTTGGGTTTCAGCAGAGTTTTCCTGTCCAAGTTAAGGACTTTCTGTTTAGACACGAGTAAGTCCTTTTTAAAGTAACCCCGTTCTTGAAATTTGGAAATAATAGTGTCTAATTGTACTGGTAGCTCTTCAGTGTTGCTGCAAATGCGGGCTGCTCTAAGCATTTGAGAATAAGCCAACCCCTTCTTGAGTGGTGGAGGATGATGACTACTGGCTAAAAGTAGCGTGTTTCTGTCAGTACTCTTGTAGTAAATGTTAGTGGAAATCTGTCCATTATTTAAAGAGACGGTGACGTCTAAGAAATTTATGCTTTCCCTGCTCCAGTTGAAGGTCAATTTAATGGGCCCCGGTTCTTGATTGATCATGTGCATCAGGTCGATGAACTGTTGAGGGGTACCCGACCACATCATGAACAAATCATCGATGTATCGGCAGAGCATGATGATATATTGGCTGTAGACATTATTGGAGAAGAACACTTTCTCTTGTGCCACCATAAAAACGTTGGCGTAAGAGGGTGCCACGGCAGAACCCATGGCACACCCCTCTTGTTGTAGATACAACTGACCGTCAAATAAGAAATAATTTCTGGTTAGAACCAGTTCCAGAAGCTGTAAAAATAAAATTTTATCGAAAGAAAAATTTTCGCCAAGATCTATCAGGAATTTTTGCATTGCCAGCAAACCCTGCTGGTGAGGTATGGATGTGTATAGTGCAGTGACATCCATACTGCACAACACTGTATCCAAAGGGATGTTCGAAGTCTGCTCCAACCTGTTCAAAAAGCAAGTAGTGTCCTTCAAATGTGTATCCTGTGTGACCACGTGTGGTTGTATAAGGCAGGGAAAGCATAAATTTCTTAGACGTCACCGTCTCTTTAAATAATGGACAGATTTCCACTAACATTTACTACAAGAGTACTGACAGAAACACGCTACTTTTAGCCAGTAGTCATCATCCTCCACCACTCAAGAAGGGGTTGGCTTATTCTCAAATGCTTAGAGCAGCCCGCATTTGCAGCAACACTGAAGAGCTACCAGTACAATTAGACACTATTATTTCCAAATTTCAAGAACGGGGTTACTTTAAAAAGGACTTACTCGTGTCTAAACAGAAAGTCCTTAACTTGGACAGGAAAACTCTGCTGAAACCCAACATCCGAAAACAGAAGGAGGTGTTCCCGTGGACCACCACGTACGATGCCAACAGTTCCGTACTCCCCGTGGCTAATAGGGCACTATGGCCCATTATAGCCACAGACAAAGACCTTAAATGTTTTGCTACATCCAGATCCATGGTCTGCTATCGCAGGGGACGCAACCTCCGTGACAAATTGGTTCACTCTGATATAACCGGTTTTGATACCAGCTTACAGTCCCATACCAGGCACAAAGCCCCGGGTTGCTACAAATGCATCAAATGCGCTACATGTGAATTCCTGATTACCGGCTGTTCTTTCAAACATCCCCACTTGCAAAAGGACTACAAAATCAAACACGTCCTCACCTGCAGTACCAAGTACATTATATACATCATCATCTGTCCCTGTGGACTGTACTATGTCGGCATGTCGACTAGGCAGTTTAAAGAGCGAGCGGCGCTGCACAGGTCCGCAATAAAGGCGGCCCTAGCTAACAAGCCAAATGACCAACCTGTGGCTTCCCACTTCAAACAGTATGGCCATGCTCTATCGTCCCTACGCTACATGATAGTGGACCATGTACCCCCACTCACGAGAGGGGGTGATCGACAGAAGATCCTCCTCAAACTGGAAGCCAACTGGATTTATCGGTTGGGAACTGTTTCTCCCCACGGCCTCAACGAGCGCATTACCTGGAATGCATTGATATGAAAGAGTTATGCTTTTATTGCCTTGTGTAAATGCTATGCTCCATTCCTCTTTTTGCCCTTTTTTTCCCCCTTCTTTTGCTTTTCATATAATCATTCATGTTTAGATATTCATCATTTTTTGCACCCTTGCTATGAGATTCATTTGATGCGGTTCAAAACGTTTATTAATGCTGCACTTGTACCATCTCAGCGTAGTAACAGTGTACTGTTCTCTGTTTTTATTTCAGCCACGATCAGCCTGTCGCCGCGGCACCGACTCCAGGAATCCTGTTGCCTGGTAACGCGACGCTCTGGGAGCGCGTATCGCGTCACAGGCTTGCGGTATCCTGGCAACGTGGACGCCAGGCCGGAAGTGCGTCGGATGACGACTTCCGCCCGGATACTGTGAGGACGCCGTGGACCGGGCTGACTGGCTCTACACGTGAATATAAGGTGAGGTGACTGGTTTTTATCTTTATATATTGTTACCTGACGACGAGGGCTGTGGACCCTCGAAACGTTGTTCAATAAATCTGCTTTATCAAGACCCACGAGTGCCGTTCCTTTGGACCCTCCTGGACCCATTTGTACCATATTCATTCTGCTAAAGGCACCGGGGCTATTGTCTACATTGCACAGGAGTGCCGGCTCGCAGCAACTATATCCAGGTATCCCCAGTAAGGATATCAAGGAGCAGGGCACCCACCATTCTATTTGTTCTTCATCTCTACCGAACTGCATGTTTGTTCCTGCATCATGGATACCTCAAGCACACAATCTGGTGTGATCATTGCCCCTGTGGGGGAAATATTAAGCATCTCTGAGGATGACGCTGCAGGCATCTTATTTGCCAAGGAGCCAGTTGGGAACCCAGAAAATGAGGACCTATACCACACCTTGCTTAAACTGCAAAAACGTGAAATAGACTATTCATTGCATGGCCAGACACTATCTGACTACTGGAGAGAACGCCTCATTCCGAGGGGGTTCAGGGTCCGCAACGTCCCCACCATCGGCAGGTCAAGTCCAGAGTTCTGCAGGCGTTGGATCGCGGTCCTTAACAAATGCAGCCTGGACCTGATGCTGCTGGTGGTGGAGGAAGCGGGCAAGGAACTTAGGAGCACCAAAGAAAAACTGGAGGCGGTTCGCACAGAGTGTGCCACTCTCTTACAAGCCCCGGAGTTCGACTCATGGTCAATCAAACTTAAAAACCAGTGTGATATGTACCGTCGGGAACTGGCCCGGTTCAAGAAAACGAAGTTGGCAACAGTTAAATCCGACTATGAATCCAATCAGGTATATCGCTGGATAACCGGCACTGAACCAAACACTCGAGGATATAATCCTCAGTCGAGACGCAACTGGCGCAGTCGACACCAGGGCAGAGAGAGAGCACAGCCGTCATCAGCCTCTGACAGTGACTTTGCACCTAACGAATCTGATGAAAACACTGCACAGAAACCCCCTTTAGGGGTCACGACCCGAAAGGGTCGCGATACAAAAAAACCCGCAGAGGCGGCCAGGGGCAAAGGATCAACAAAAGCAACAGGAAAGAAGTAAACAACATCTTTAACCTATCAGACCGTCCACTGACACCAATGGAGCACAAGGTTCTACAGAGGGGCTTGTCTTTTGTCCCCACCAATCGACACAACGCTTTTGAATGGCAATTAGATCTGCATCGTATGAACCGCAAACTCCGTTTAAGGGAGTTTTTTCAACATCACTCTACCACAAGTGCCCCAAACCCTGTCAGTGGTTTCTTACAGTCACACAGTAAATCTTCATTTGATCCTCCCTCTAACAATGCCTCGATCAGAACTTTTACTCGCCTTATGGATACTTCCATGACCAGATTCGCGGCCGCTCCTACCCCCTATCACTCTAATCTCTCCAAGGAAGAGCATCAAGCTTTGAAATCACTTAGTGAGGATAAAAGCATTACGATACGCCCCGCAGACAAAGGCGGGGCGATTATCATTCAAAATCTGAGTGATTACAGAACGGAGCTACTGGGGCAACTCTCAAACACTCAGGTATACAAGAAGCTCAACTCTGACCCCACTGAAATGTACAGTAAAGAATTGATGGGTATTCTCCAGAAAGCATTATTGGACAACAAAATCGATCAAAAAACCTTGAACACTCTCACCACCAAGTATCCAGTTATTCCAGTACTGTATAGTGTACCAAAAATACACAAAGATGCCAAATCCCCTCCAGGACGGCCGATAATTTCGGCGATGAATAGTCTATACCAACCTGTGTCTCAAATGCTGGACTGCCTTATACAACCACACGTGGTCACACAGGATACACATTTGAAGGACACTACTTGCTTTTTGAACAGGTTGGAGCAGACTTCGAACATCCCTTTGGATACAGTGTTGTGCAGTATGGATGTCACTGCACTATACACATCCATACCTCACCAGCAGGGTTTGCTGGCAATGCAAAAATTCCTGATAGATCTTGGCGAAAATTTTTCTTTCGATAAAATTTTATTTTTACAGCTTCTGGAACTGGTTCTAACCAGAAATTATTTCTTATTTGACGGTCAGTTGTATCTACAACAAGAGGGGTGTGCCATGGGTTCTGCCGTGGCACCCTCTTACGCCAACGTTTTTATGGTGGCACAAGAGAAAGTGTTCTTCTCCAATAATGTCTACAGCCAATATATCATCATGCTCTGCCGATACATCGATGATTTGTTCATGATGTGGTCGGGTACCCCTCAACAGTTCATCGACCTGATGCACATGATCAATCAAGAACCGGGGCCCATTAAATTGACCTTCAACTGGAGCAGGGAAAGCATAAATTTCTTAGACGTCACCGTCTCTTTAAATAATGGACAGATTTCCACTAACATTTACTACAAGAGTACTGACAGAAACACGCTACTTTTAGCCAGTAGTCATCATCCTCCACCACTCAAGAAGGGGTTGGCTTATTCTCAAATGCTTAGAGCAGCCCGCATTTGCAGCAACACTGAAGAGCTACCAGTACAATTAGACACTATTATTTCCAAATTTCAAGAACGGGGTTACTTTAAAAAGGACTTACTCGTGTCTAAACAGAAAGTCCTTAACTTGGACAGGAAAACTCTGCTGAAACCCAACATCCGAAAACAGAAGGAGGTGTTCCCGTGGACCACCACGTACGATGCCAACAGTTCCGTACTCCCCGTGGCTAATAGGGCACTATGGCCCATTATAGCCACAGACAAAGACCTTAAATGTTTTGCTACATCCAGATCCATGGTCTGCTATCGCAGGGGACGCAACCTCCGTGACAAATTGGTTCACTCTGATATAACCGGTTTTGATACCAGCTTACAGTCCCATACCAGGCACAAAGCCCCGGGTTGCTACAAATGCATCAAATGCGCTACATGTGAATTCCTGATTACCGGCTGTTCTTTCAAACATCCCCACTTGCAAAAGGACTACAAAATCAAACACGTCCTCACCTGCAGTACCAAGTACATTATATACATCATCATCTGTCCCTGTGGACTGTACTATGTCGGCATGTCGACTAGGCAGTTTAAAGAGCGAGCGGCGCTGCACAGGTCCGCAATAAAGGCGGCCCTAGCTAACAAGCCAAATGACCAACCTGTGGCTTCCCACTTCAAACAGTATGGCCATGCTCTATCGTCCCTACGCTACATGATAGTGGACCATGTACCCCCACTCACGAGAGGGGGTGATCGACAGAAGATCCTCCTCAAACTGGAAGCCAACTGGATTTATCGGTTGGGAACTGTTTCTCCCCACGGCCTCAACGAGCGCATTACCTGGAATGCATTGATATGAAAGAGTTATGCTTTTATTGCCTTGTGTAAATGCTATGCTCCATTCCTCTTTTTGCCCTTTTTTTCCCCCTTCTTTTGCTTTTCATATAATCATTCATGTTTAGATATTCATCATTTTTTGCACCCTTGCTATAAGATTCATTTGATGCGGTTCAAAACGTTTATTAATGCTGCACTTGTACCATCTCAGCGTAGTAACAGTGTACTGTTCTCTGTTTTTATTTCAGCCACGATCAGCCTGTCGCCGCGGCACCGACTCCAGGAATCCTGTTGCCTGGTAACGCGACGCTCTGGGAGCGCGTATCGCGTCACAGGCTTGCGGTATCCTGGCAACGTGGACGCCAGGCCGGAAGTGCGTCGGATGACGACTTCCGCCCGGATACTGTGAGGACGCCGTGGACCGGGCTGACTGGCTCTACACGTGAATATAAGGTGAGGTGACTGGTTTTTATCTTTATATATTGTTACCTGACGACGAGGGCTGTGGACCCTCGAAACGTTGTTCAATAAATCTGCTTTATCAAGACCCACGAGTGCCGTTCCTTTGGACCCTCCTGGACCCATTTGTACCATATTCATTCTGCTAAAGGCACCGGGGCTATTGTCTACATTGCACAGGAGTGCCGGCTCGCAGCAACTATATCCAGGTATCCCCAGTAAGGATATCAAGGAGCAGGGCACCCACCATTCTATTTGTTCTTCATCTCTACCGAACTGCATGTTTGTTCCTGCATCATGGATACCTCAAGCACACAATCTGGTGTGATCATTGCCCCTGTGGGGGAAATATTAAGCATCTCTGAGGATGACGCTGCAGGCATCTTATTTGCCAAGGAGCCAGTTGGGAACCCAGAAAATGAGGACCTATACCACACCTTGCTTAAACTGCAAAAACGTGAAATAGACTATTTATTGCATGGCCAGACACTATCTGACTACTGGAGAGAACGCCTCATTCCGAGGGGGTTCAGGGTCCGCAACGTCCCCACCATCGGCAGGTCAAGTCCAGAGTTCTGCAGGCGTTGGATCGCGGTCCTTAACAAATGCAGCCTGGACCTGATGCTGCTGGTGGTGGAGGAAGCGGGCAAGGAACTTAGGAGCACCAAAGAAAAACTGGAGGCGGTTCGCACAGAGTGTGCCACTCTCTTACAAGCCCCGGAGTTCGACTCATGGTCAATCAAACTTAAAAACCAGTGTGATATGTACCGTCGGGAACTGGCCCGGTTCAAGAAAACGAAGTTGGCAACAGTTAAATCCGACTATGAATCCAATCAGGTATATCGCTGGATAACCGGCACTGAACCAAACACTCGAGGATATAATCCTCAGTCGAGACGCAACTGGCGCAGTCGACACCAGGGCAGAGAGAGAGCACAGCCGTCATCAGCCTCTGACAGTGACTTTGCACCTAACGAATCTGATGAAAACACTGCACAGAAACCCCCTTTAGGGGTCACGACCCGAAAGGGTCGCGATACAAAAAAACCCGCAGAGGCGGCCAGGGGCAAAGGATCAACAAAAGCAACAGGAAAGAAGTAAACAACATCTTTAACCTATCAGACCGTCCACTGACACCAATGGAGCACAAGGTTCTACAGAGGGGCTTGTCTTTTGTCCCCACCAATCGACACAACGCTTTTGAATGGCAATTAGATCTGCATCGTATGAACCGCAAACTCCGTTTAAGGGAGTTTTTTCAACATCACTCTACCACAAGTGCCCCAAACCCTGTCAGTGGTTTCTTACAGTCACACAGTAAATCTTCATTTGATCCTCCCTCTAACAATGCCTCGATCAGAACTTTTACTCGCCTTATGGATACTTCCATGACCAGATTCGCGGCCGCTCCTACCCCCTATCACTCTAATCTCTCCAAGGAAGAGCATCAAGCTTTGAAATCACTTAGTGAGGATAAAAGCATTACGATACGCCCCGCAGACAAAGGCGGGGCGATTATCATTCAAAATCTGAGTGATTACAGAACGGAGCTACTGGGGCAACTCTCAAACACTCAGGTATACAAGAAGCTCAACTCTGACCCCACTGAAATGTACAGTAAAGAATTGATGGGTATTCTCCAGAAAGCATTATTGGACAACAAAATCGATCAAAAAACCTTGAACACTCTCACCACCAAGTATCCAGTTATTCCAGTACTGTATAGTGTACCAAAAATACACAAAGATGCCAAATCCCCTCCAGGACGGCCGATAATTTCGGCGATGAATAGTCTATACCAACCTGTGTCTCAAATGCTGGACTGCCTTATACAACCACACGTGGTCACACAGGATACACATTTGAAGGACACTACTTGCTTTTTGAACAGGTTGGAGCAGACTTCGAACATCCCTTTGGATACAGTGTTGTGCAGTATGGATGTCACTGCACTATACACATCCATACCTCACCAGCAGGGTTTGCTGGCAATGCAAAAATTCCTGATAGATCTTGGCGAAAATTTTTCTTTCGATAAAATTTTATTTTTACAGCTTCTGGAACTGGTTCTAACCAGAAATTATTTCTTATTTGACGGTCAGTTGTATCTACAACAAGAGGGGTGTGCCATGGGTTCTGCCGTGGCACCCTCTTACGCCAACGTTTTTATGGTGGCACAAGAGAAAGTGTTCTTCTCCAATAATGTCTACAGCCAATATATCATCATGCTCTGCCGATACATCGATGATTTGTTCATGATGTGGTCGGGTACCCCTCAACAGTTCATCGACCTGATGCACATGATCAATCAAGAACCGGGGCCCATTAAATTGACCTTCAACTGGAGCAGGGAAAGCATAAATTTCTTAGACGTCACCGTCTCTTTAAATAATGGACAGATTTCCACTAACATTTACTACAAGAGTACTGACAGAAACACGCTACTTTTAGCCAGTAGTCATCATCCTCCACCACTCAAGAAGGGGTTGGCTTATTCTCAAATGCTTAGAGCAGCCCGCATTTGCAGCAACACTGAAGAGCTACCAGTACAATTAGACACTATTATTTCCAAATTTCAAGAACGGGGTTACTTTAAAAAGGACTTACTCGTGTCTAAACAGAAAGTCCTTAACTTGGACAGGAAAACTCTGCTGAAACCCAACATCCGAAAACAGAAGGAGGTGTTCCCGTGGACCACCACGTACGATGCCAACAGTTCCGTACTCCCCGTGGCTAATAGGGCACTATGGCCCATTATAGCCACAGACAAAGACCTTAAATGTTTTGCTACATCCAGATCCATGGTCTGCTATCGCAGGGGACGCAACCTCCGTGACAAATTGGTTCACTCTGATATAACCGGTTTTGATACCAGCTTACAGTCCCATACCAGGCACAAAGCCCCGGGTTGCTACAAATGCATCAAATGCGCTACATGTGAATTCCTGATTACCGGCTGTTCTTTCAAACATCCCCACTTGCAAAAGGACTACAAAATCAAACACGTCCTCACCTGCAGTACCAAGTACATTATATACATCATCATCTGTCCCTGTGGACTGTACTATGTCGGCATGTCGACTAGGCAGTTTAAAGAGCGAGCGGCGCTGCACAGGTCCGCAATAAAGGCGGCCCTAGCTAACAAGCCAAATGACCAACCTGTGGCTTCCCACTTCAAACAGTATGGCCATGCTCTATCGTCCCTACGCTACATGATAGTGGACCATGTACCCCCACTCACGAGAGGGGGTGATCGACAGAAGATCCTCCTCAAACTGGAAGCCAACTGGATTTATCGGTTGGGAACTGTTTCTCCCCACGGCCTCAACGAGCGCATTACCTGGAATGCATTGATATGAAAGAGTTATGCTTTTATTGCCTTGTGTAAATGCTATGCTCCATTCCTCTTTTTGCCCTTTTTTTCCCCCTTCTTTTGCTTTTCATATAATCATTCATGTTTAGATATTCATCATTTTTTGCACCCTTGCTATGAGATTCATTTGATGCGGTTCAAAACGTTTATTAATGCTGCACTTGTACCATCTCAGCGTAGTAACAGTGTACTGTTCTCTGTTTTTATTTCAGCCACGATCAGCCTGTCGCCGCGGCACCGACTCCAGGAATCCTGTTGCCTGGTAACGCGACGCTCTGGGAGCGCGTATCGCGTCACAGGCTTGCGGTATCCTGGCAACGTGGACGCCAGGCCGGAAGTGCGTCGGATGACGACTTCCGCCCGGATACTGTGAGGACGCCGTGGACCGGGCTGACTGGCTCTACACGTGAATATAAGGTGAGGTGACTGGTTTTTATCTTTATATATTGTTACCTGACGACGAGGGCTGTGGACCCTCGAAACGTTGTTCAATAAATCTGCTTTATCAAGACCCACGAGTGCCGTTCCTTTGGACCCTCCTGGACCCATTTGTACCATATTCATTCTGCTAAAGGCACCGGGGCTATTGTCTACATTGCACAGGAGTGCCGGCTCGCAGCAACTATATATATATATATATATATATATATATATATATATATATAGCGTGAAAGGTGTAGAGGTGCGCTTCGATATGTTTCACCAACAATACATTAAAATCGAAAATGTTTATTTCAAACAGTAAAATGTATAAAATACAACAAACAGTGGTTATCCAATAGTTGTCTTCACAGAGGTGTATAAATTCCTGATTCGACCAATCGTGAGGATGGTCTGAGATACCCTACGCGTTTCGTCCCTAAGGGACTTCTTCAGGGGTAATACACGTGATCTAAAATGGTGAAACAATGCCATAAATAAAAATGGTGTACAATATCCTATAATCTGGACTGGATAAGATAAGAGGACGAAATGTATGGAAGGAAGAGGAGAAAACGAGGAAAAAAGGAAACGATATATATCTCTGATAGCACCAATGCTTTTTTTATCGTGGCAGGTAGGAATTAGGATATAGAAGTGGAAAACAGTCTTATTAAAAACTCCCAGGGGCCGATGGTCTGATACACCCTGGTGAATAGAAGTAATAGACTTTAGTGAGTGGATAACATACCAATCTGTTTAAGGCAGTTTTCACTCATATGAGAGGGAAAACTTCTCTGATGTTCAGATTCGAATAGTGGTCAGAGTAGTCGTAGGTTGTGATACAGCCGATATTCATATATCATGACGTTTTAAGAATATTGATATTCTCTAAAAAGGGGGGGTTGATAAGGTACAAATGAGTGTACTCTAATAATGCATCAGTGTGACCCCCTGCTAACATCATATTTACTCTTCAAATAATGGCCATTACTGTGTATAACCATAATTTCACATGTACATACAATATTTAAATTTGAACCCAATACATACAATCAAGTACTTCCTAAATGACTTTTATAGAAAAAACACAGTTTCCGGCTACATAGCCATTCCCATTTTAGGCTGTTAATCATACGTTCATAAAGACATAATTCACAATGCCCCATTACAATAAAAAATGGTGCTAAATGAATATTTTATCTATCATAATCTTGTATACATTTCCTAGTCTGGTAGGAACCATCATTGACATACTTTCTTATCACAATTCTAAGCATGCTTAGTGAGTAACGGAATGTTCGTACCCACAATTTGAATAAATTTGTACATACCCAGGGTGATACAATAATAGAATAGCTCTCCGGCTGAGTCTTTTTCAATTCTGCGATAGCACTACAAATAATAGCAATAAACAATAAATCCTAATTCATTGAGCTAATAGTGAACTACATGTACATCAATCGAAAATAAGGTGGCTTTCACATTATTGCATATATTCCAGTGCACAGCTTTAGGTAAGCCATTCTACAAGTGCAATTCCTCACATAGTTGCAAGATGTTGCTATTATTCATTATACCAAACATGAATTCAATAGCCAGGTTTCTACATATTGTAGAACCTTTCACGCTATCTCTTTCTATTGGACCTCTATTAACAGCGAGGCCCCAGAGTAGTGCTGCTTCCCAAAGAGCGCAGGACAAGGCCACAACCCCCTTTTTTTCTGAATATATATATATATATATCCAACTGGACCGGCACTATCACCAATGGTGCAATGTAGGCTGCGTGCCTTTGTAGAAATACATACAAAGCAAGGTCCCAGGAAGTCCAAGAACAGACACGGCACTGCAGCTTCTGATGAAAACAATACTTTGTTTATTTGCCTCGACGGGCCGTTTCGGGGCATACACCCCTTTCTCAGGAGAATGCAAATACAAAGAATACAAACAACATACAGCGTTTAAAAAGGGAAGAATTGGCGCCACACTCACCTAATTACCTGCAGAGCTCATCCCACCCCACCGCAGCTGGCAGGCGCGCACAGCAGCGACGTATCTGGCTCACACCCATCTACGTCACTGCCATAGCAACGCGTCCCAGCCAACGGTAGTTATGGTGATGAACGCTACTACCAAACACCGCCATCTGACAGCGCACGGAGTACAAGCCAGGGGGGAGCGCACACGGCGTCTCTCACTCGGTCGTGTACGCCCCCACCTCACAAGTCTCCCCGATCTGTCAACCGGCGCCACTGCCCGACCCCCGAGTCCCCCCGACTAAGACCTCTCACGTCTCAGCAGGGACACATCGCAGGCCAGGCAGGACACCGGTTATAGCGGCATTAGTATTGGCAATCAGGAGATCATTGCGCCAACAAACCTACATATACATTATACAACAAACAATTGTGCACCATGTGAATATCATAGAGAAATACAAACATTATATCAAAAATACAGCAAGAATACATATCAAAAATTGACACAATATTTTATATCACGAGAGAAAAATACAATTAGAAAAAATCAGGCATCAATATACATAAGTTGACACAATATGTCGACAATGATCAAGTTACCTCCTAGAATGTACAAAACTACTCCAAACGATTCTTTCATTGAGACCGTTTGGAGAAACTGTCTTTAATCTATAAATCCAGCTAGCTTCTAGTTTTAAAAGTTGTTTAACCCTATCACCACCACGGTTGGATTCTGGTACATGGTCTATTATTTGATATTTCAGAGATGCCAATGAATGCTTCATCTCTCTGAAATGCAAGGCCACAGGTTGGTCAGATTCTTTACCTGCTATAGCAGCTTTGATGGTAGACCTATGCATCCCCATTCTTTCTTTAAACTTTCGAGAGGTCATACCAATATAGCACAAGTGGCATGGGCAGGTTATCATATAGACAACGAACCTTGTGTCACATGTGACCACATGTTTAATTTTATACATTTTATCAGAGTGTGGATCTTTAAATTCACTCCCAGCAACAAGTTGACTGCAGGTCACACATCGGGGACAACGGTAGCAGCCTGGTTTCTTAACCTTCACATGTGGGTTAAATGTAGAGAAACCTGTCACATCAGTATGGACCAAAATGTCTTTCAGGTTTCTGCCTCTAGTATAGCAAGACAATGGGCGTATATTTCTGAATCCTGGCAAATCTTTATCGGTGGCCATAATAGGCCATAGAGCTTTACTGGCAATAGGGACAACTTTGCTAGAGGTATCAAATCTGGAAATAAAAGGAAATACATTGTCGTTTTTTTTTGAGTTGGATTTCAATAAATCAGGTCTTTTCAATTTAAGAGCTCGGTCCTTGGCTGACCGTAGTACAGGCAGAGAGTAACCTCTCACATGAAATTTCTCAATTACTTTATCAAGCTCCTCACTCAATTTCGTGGCATCGCTACAAATGCGTACCACCCGAACCATCTGCGAGTAAGGGAGACCCTTTTTCAATTGAGGAGGATGGTGGCTGCTAGCCAGCAGTAGCGTGTTTCTATCAGTGGGCTTGGTAAATAGTGCTGTTTTAATGACACCATTATCCAAGCTCACCGTCACATCAAGGAAGTCCACCGCCTGACCACTTGACGTGTAGGTGAACTTAATCGGGGAGTCAAGTAAATTAATTTCTTGCATCATCACTTCAAAAAGCTCCACCCCACCATTCCAAAACATAAAGAGGTCATCTATGTTTCTCTATCATCCGGCAGGGGACACTGGCGTTCACGCTGGGTAATAGAGGTGGATGGCTGGGAACTGGCACACTGTAACTTTAAACAGCTGGCTCCTCCCCTCTAGTACCCACAATCCTCAGTTAGAAAAATTGTGCTCAGGGAGCTGGCCACGAGGAGTTTGTCTCCGTTCTAAACCTTCTCCTTAAGTGTGTATTTTTTCTAGCTTTTCCCTCAAAGGTTCTGCTGCTGCAGCTTTGAGATTTTTCTCTCCCTGCAAGGGAGCTTTGGCGCCGCTGGCTAGTCCAGCGCTCTCTGTCAGGGTCTCATCAAAGACGCCTGCCAGAGTCCTGTGTTCCTGCGGTCTCCCCCCAAAGGGACCGTCAGACACAAACTGCCTGTCTGTCCTGCGTTCCGGCGGTGAAGACATCTAATAGTAAGTACCCCTTCAGCGGGGCGTCCTGTGTGGGTTCTGTCAGTGTGCGCGCGTGTATGCCTGTACCGCTGCTACCGCCGAGCGCTGGGGGTTTTAACCCTCTCTGGGCGGGAGGCTGCTGCAGGGAAACACGCTGAGATAGCGCTGGTAGAAGCAGCTCAGACGCGGTACCGCACGCGGCGGGCGCCATGTTTAAAGTTCAATGCCGCGGGTGAGGGGGGCTTTGGGGCAGTATAAGAGGCTATAATGCATTTATGTTGTGCTGAATATTGCTGTTGGTAGCTCTATTCTAAAGCGCTGTTCTGCTTGTCACCTTTTTCTTTAGGTGCACACAGCAGTGGGACTGTTAACCCTTGGTTTCCCTTAATATAGCTGTATTTGCTTTGAGTAAGGGGGAGGGTTGTTTGCTTACAAGGAGGCTGTGCTTCCCTCTGGTGCCCACAGTCCCTTTGTCCCTACACCTCCTCTGTGTTATTTGTGTGTGTGTGTGGGTTCATTTGATACAAAATGACTGGCAAGGCTTCCACAAAAGCCTCTCAAAAGGCTTTTTGCTGCATCTCCTGTGGTGCAAAGTTTTCGCAGACTTCTGCGGAAGGCAAGGCTACTAAATGTGAGGCATGCCGTGGTGTAGCCCAGGGTCAGCCTGAGGCTTCTAGTGCGCCCCCTGCATGGGCTTCCTCATTGGTGGGTGCTATGTCTCAGTTGTCCTCTGAGCTAGCGGAGTCCAGGGTGGCTCAGCCAGCGTGGGTCTCTTCTTTAACTAGATCCATGGATTCGTTTGTTTCCTCGATGTCTGTCCCTGCCATTCAGCAGAGACGTCCGAAACGGCCGTTGGTACATTACCACGACTCTGATGATTCGGGAGATGAACCGGTGTTTTTGGGGGACGACCTGGACCCAGATTTGGATGACGACCAGGTTCTACAGGCAACGGATCCAGAACCGGCCCCGGCTGGGGTGGAGGCTCTGATAGTTGCTGTAAAGCGGGTCCTTAACTTTCCTGAAGAGCCTGAGCCCGTGTCCCAGGATCTAGAGCTCTTTGAGGTACGTCCTAGACAGATGGTTGTTTTTCCTTTTCCTAAACAGGAGCAGCTGAATTCAGCATGGTTGAACCCGGATAAGAGGTTCCAGGTTCCAAAGAAGTTTCTTTCTTTATATCCTTTTCAGCCGTCCGCACTTGCACAGTGGGTGACGCCTCCGCCAGTGGATGCTTCTTTCTCGCGCTTGTCCAAGAAGACTACCCTGCCGGTCCCGGGGGCTACCGCCTTAAAGGACCCTGCAGATAGGAAGCTGGAGAATACGCTCAAGGCTATCTATGTGGCGTCAGGGACGCAGCTACGTCCAGCAGTAGTATCAGCCTGGGTAAGTAAAGCTGTTTCCAAATGGGCGGAACAGTTGATCCAGGGCCTGGAAGAGGGGGTTCCCCGCCAGGATTTAAGGGTTCTGGCAGAGCATATCCGAGAATCGGCTGATTTCCTTACGGACGCGTCCAAGGATATCACGACGGTTGCTACCAGGGTATCGGCTAACTCTATCGCCGCCAGAAGAGCCTTGTGGTTGCGGTCCTGGCAAGCGGACATGGAGTCTAAGAAGGCGGTAGAGGCCTTGCCGTTTACTGGAGACATGCTGTTCGGCCCTGAGCTGGATAAGTGGATCTCCCAGGCCACGGGAGGTAAGTCGGCTTTTCTGCCTTCTGCTCCTCCACCGGCGAGACGGCAGTACACGGGTCCATCGTTCAATTCCTTTCGCCCACAGCAGTCCTTTCGCGGCAGGGGAAGAGGCTCTTCCTCTTCCTTTCGTGGGTCCCGTGGAAAGACAAGAGGACAGCCTGCGGCCAGGGCCCAGTTGCCCAAGCCCCAGGAGAAGCCTGCAGCGTGACTATCCTCCAGCCATGCTGGGGGATTCTCAGGTCGGGGCCCGTCTTCTGGAGTTTCGACAGCAGTGGCTTGCCACCACGTCGGATCCTTGGGTCCGTCTGCTTATTTCAGACGGATACAAGATTCAGTTTGCAGGTCCCCCACCTTCAAGATTTTTCACAACTGCTCTGCCACGCGAGCAGGAGAAGAGAGTACAGCTGCAAGGGGCTATAGAGAAGCTTTTGAAATCCAGAGTGATCATGCCGGTGCCTTTCAGGGAGAGGGAAAGAGGATTTTACTCAAATCTTTTCACGGTTCCCAAGCCAGATGGATCCGCCAGACCCATTTTAAACCTCAAGGCACTCAATTTGTACGTCCAGTACCATCCGTTCAAGATGGAGTCAATACATTCTGTCATAGCCTCTCTAGAGCCCCAGGAGTTCTTGCTTTCTTTAGACATAAAGGATGCATACCTCCACGTTCCAATATGGGTTCACCATCAATCTTTTCTCAGGTTCGCTGTTGGACAGGAGCATTTCCAGTTTCGCGCCCTTCCGTTCGGGCTGTCCTCTGCCCCTCGCGTCTTTACGAAACTGTTGTCAGTCCTGCTAGCTTGTCTGAGGCTTCAGGGCATCAATATCGTGCCGTACTTGGACGACCTGCTGATAAAGGCTTCATCCCCTTCAATTCTGCAGGAGCATGCCCACAGAACGATTCTGTTCCTGACGCAGCACGGGTGGATAATGAATTATCCGAAGTCCTCATTGGTACCGTCCCAACGCCTACAATTCCTGGGCCTGTTGCTGGATACCAGCGCACAGAGAATATTCCTACCAGAGGACAAGATCGCCTCCATCCGGTTGTTGGTGCGTCAGATTCTACTCCACAAGAGAGTTCAGATCCTGCTTTGCATTCGACTGATAGGAAAGATGGTGGCAGCTTTTCCGGCGCTTCAGTTCGGGAGGCTCCACTCTCGAACCCTTCAGTTGGACTTGCTTCGTCAATGGTCAGGCTCTCACCTGTTCATCCACCGGAGGGTGCAGCTATCCAGTCAAGCAAGGTCGTCACTGCTGTGGTGGCTACACAGACAGAATTTGACTCAGGGCCGGCGGTTCGCCATATGGGATTGGATAGTTCTGACAACAGACGCCAGTCTCACAGGTTGGGGCGCGGTCATTTTAGATCGTCGCCTACAGGGTCTCTGGAGTCAGTGGGAAGCAAGTCTGCCCATAAACGTCCTCGAGCTCAGGGCAATTCACAATGCTCTACTAGCTGTTCCAGGCATGGTTCGGGGGAAGTCCGTCAAGGTCCAGTCGGACAACGCGACGGCTGTCGCATACCTCAACAGGCAAGGAGGCACCAAGAGCAGAGGCGCCATGAAGGAGGCCGCAAGGATTCTACACTGGGCGGAGAGACACGAAGTGATTCTGTCGGCAGTATACCTGCCAGGAGTCGACAATTGGGAGGCCGACTTTCTGAGCAGGCAGATGTTCCATCCGGGGGAATGGTCCCTGCATCCCGACGTGTTTCAGGAGCTAGTCAGGAGATGGGGTCTGCCTCAGATAGACCTCATGGCCTCCAGGCAGAACCATCAGCTTCCCCGTTACGTCTCACGGACAAGGGACGCCGGAGCTTGGGCAGTGGACGCTCTGGAGGTTCGGTGGCCCTTCCACTTCGTCTACCTATTTCCTCCGATTCCTCTTCTAGGAAGGATTCTCAAAAAGATAAGAAGGGAAGGGGTCCGAGCCGTGTTGATTGCTCCGTTCTGGCCCAGACGCACTTGGTTCGCCGAGATTCAGTCCCTGCTCATAGACCAGCCTTGGACACTTCCGGACAGGCCGGATCTCCTCCAGCAGGGACCATTTCTGCACCCGGCACTGAAGCCACTCCGTTTAACGGCGTGGCTATTGAAGAAGACATCTTGAGGAAAAAGGGGATACCGGCGTCAGTAATCCCCACGATGTTGGCGGCCCGTAAGCCGGTTTCCGCAAAACATTATCACCGGATATGGCGAGCGTATTCCACTTGGTGTTCCGCTCGGGGTTACCCGTTCAGGAGTTTCCATCTACCTAGGCTACTTCGATTTCTACAGTCGGGGTTGGATTCAGGGCTTCGATTGGCTTCCCTGAAGGTCCAGGTTTCGTCACTGTCCATCCTGTTTCAGAAGAAGCTGGCTTCGGTGCCAGAAATCAAGACGTTTTTGCAAGGGGTGGCCAGAGTCCAGCCCCCCTTCGTTCCTCCTACGCCGCCGTGGGATCTGCCTTTGGTTTTGCGCTTCCTGCAGTCCGATGCTTTTGAGCCCTTGGAGCAGGTAGATTTAAAATTCCTGACATGGAAGACAGTTACGCTGTTGGCTCTGGCTTCGGCAAGGAGAGTCTCAGAGTTGGGGGCTCTGTCTTGCCGGGCACCTTTTCTTGTTTTTCATCCGGACAGGGCGGAGCTTCGTACGAGGGCCTCCTTCCTGCCTAAAGTGGTTACTTCTTTTCACGTGAATCAACCGATTGTCATCCCTGCCTTTACGGACTCCGACCCGCAATCGGTCTCCCTGGATGTGGTCCGAGCTTTGCGAGTTTATGTGTCCAGAACTGCGTCCTTGAGGAAATCAGACGGCCTATTTGTCCTGTATGACGCCCTTAAACGGGGTTGGCCGGCCTCTAAGCAGACCATAGCTCGCTGGATCAAGCTCACTATTAGGCAGGCCTATTTGGCTGAAGGTAGGGCTCCGCCTTCCTCTATCACAGCTCACTCCACCCGGTCGGTGGGCACGTCGTGGGCGGCGCGACGAGGCGCGTCTTCAGTTCAGCTATGTAGAGCGGCTACTTGGTCGTCCTCTCACACCTTCATTAGGTTCTATAGATTCGACACGTTCGCCTCTTCAGCGGCGGATTTTGGTCGATTGGTCTTGCAGGCTCCTCCGAGTTCTCCCGCCCAAGGGGGAATCTTTGGAACCTCCCCAGCGTGAACGCCAGTGTCCCCTGCCGGATGATAGAGAAAAGAGGAATTTGGTACCTACCGGTAATTCCGTTTCTCTGAATCCGCAGGGGACACTGGCCTCCCTCCCTACTCTGGTCGCCTGCCGGTCATTGTTGTCATGTGTGTACAGTTGTTATTGTCTGTATATATGCATATATGTTGTAAATATGTGGTTATTTGTCAATAGTAGTCTGGTGTCCTTCCTCTCGTTCCAATTTTCCTAACTGGGGATTGTGGGTACTAGAGGGGAGGAGCCAGCTGTTTAAAGTTACAGTGTGCCAGTTCCCAGCCATCCACCTCTATTACCCAGCGTGAACGCCAGTGTCCCCTGCGGATTCAGAGAAACGGAATTACCGGTAGGTACCAAATTCCTCTTATCTACAGTACGCCCGAATGTGCTGGCCAAATCTATGCTGAAAAAATACCTTTCTTTCAAATTCAAACATGAAAACATTAGCATAGGCCTGAGCTACCGCCGCTCCCATTGCACACCCGGACGTCTGTAGATACATAGAGCCATCAAAAATAAAGTAATTTCTGGTAAGGACCAATTCAAGGAATTTTAAATACAATTCTACATCAAAATTAAACGAATCCAGCCCACAAATAAAATTGCGCATAGCTAACAATCCTTGGTCATGTGGGATGGAGGTGTACAAACTTGACACATCCATCACACACATGATGGTGTGGGCCTGTATGTCATCACATTGCATAATATGATTAAGGAAACTTGTGGTGTCACGCAAAAATGTAGGTTGCACAACAATATATGGTTGAATTAGCATATCCAGTAGCTGCGATACCGGCTGGAACAAACTCCCCCTGGCAGAGATGATCGGCCTACCCGGGGGAGTGTCCTTGTTCTTATGCACCTTTGGCAAGGTGTACAACACCGGTATCACAGGACAGCTGGACTTTAAAGCAACAGCACACTTAGCATCAAGAATCCCGTTTAGTACTGCTGTGTCGATTATTTTGCATAACTCAGACTGATATTTTGATGTTGGGTCAGAGGGCAATTTTCGATATACTTTAACATCCCCCAACTGTCTATACACTTCTGAGCAGTAATCAGCAATATCTTGTATAACGATACCACCCCCCTTATCGGCGGGGCGTATCGTTATACTTCTATCACAACTCAGCGATTTTAATGCGTCTTGCTCTGCTCTAGACAAATTTCTATGTATGACGTTACTTGCAGTATTAAATCTAGTCATAGAGTCATCCATTAATCGACAGTATGTTTTAATTGAGCTGTTAGAGCTCGCAGGATCAAACTTGGAAATATGCTGACGTCTAATAAATGACGACACAGTACTAGGCTCCTGCACCTCAGTTGTATGCTGGAAATGTTCCTTGAGTCTTAAGTTCCTCCCCATAACGTGCAAATTACACTGCCATTCAAAATGATCATGTAAGGTGGTCGGTATAAAGGACAAGCCCTTAGAAAGTACCTGTATCTCTAACTTGGACAATTCTCTCGAAGATAGGTTGAAGATCAGTTCATCTTTTGGCTTGTGGCTCTTAAAGAGCCTCTCATTCTGCCCCCCTCTTCGCGTTCTCTGGTTCCAATGGGGCGTTTTTTGATGGCCCCTAAAGGGGGTCGTGCAGCAGAGGGATCATCTGATTCAGGCCACGCAAAGTCACTGTCACTTTGGGACGATGTATGTCCCTGGTCACGTCTTCCTCTCTTATTGCGCCAGGTATTTCTCCTTGGCTGGAAGTTGCGCTTGGGATTGCTCTGCCCTGAAGTCCATCTGTACACGATGTTTTCTTCATAGTCTTGTTGTACAGTCAGAAGTTTGGACTTCTTGAATTTAATCAGCTCAGCTTTATAGGAGTCACATTGTGACTGCAGCTTTTTGAATAGCCTCTCATGTTCTTGTTCACTAAGAGAAGTAGTATGCTCAGCAGCAAAAGCTTCCAATTTATCACGTGTTATTTTTAACTCGCGACCAGCTTGCTCAATCACCAGGAAAGAATCGTTTGGAGTAGTTTTGTACATTCTAGGAGGTAACTTGATCATTGTCGACATATTGTGTCAACTTATGTATATTGATGCCTGATTTTTTCTAATTGTATTTTTCTCTCGTGATATAAAATATTGTGTCAATTTTTGATATGTATTCTTGCTGTATTTTTGATATAATGTTTGTATTTCTCTATGATATTCACATGGTGCACAATTGTTTGTTGTATAATGTATATGTAGGTTTGTTGGCGCAATGATCTCCTGATTGCCAATACTAATGCCGCTATAACCGGTGTCCTGCCTGGCCTGCGATGTGTCCCTGCTGAGACGTGAGAGGTCTTAGTCGGGGGGACTCGGGGGTCGGGCAGTGGCGCCGGTTGACAGATCGGGGAGACTTGTGAGGTGGGGGCGTACACGACCGAGTGAGAGACTCCGTGTGCGCTCCCCCCTGGCTTGTACTCCGTGCGCTGTCAGATGGCGGTGTTTGGTAGTAGCGTTCATCACCATAACTACCGTTGGCTGGGACGCGTTGCTATGGCAGTGACGTAGATGGGTGTGAGCCAGATACGTCGCTGCTGTGCGCGCCTGCCAGCTGCGGTGGGGTGGGATGAGCTCTGCAGGTAATTAGGTGAGTGTGGCGCCAATTCTTCCCTTTTTAAACGCTGTATGTTGTTTGTATTCTTTGTATTTGCATTCTCCTGAGAAAGGGGTGTATGCCCCGAAACGGCCCGTCGAGGCAAATATGAAAAGTATTGTTTTCATCAGAAGCTGCAGTGCCGTGTCTGTTCTTGGACTTCCTGGGACCTTGCTTTGTATATATATATATATATATATATATATATATATATATATATATATATATATATATATATATATATATATATATATATATATATGTATCTATATCTATATCTATCTATCTTAGTTATAGATACTGGTATAAGTTATGGGAAGGGGAGTATCAGTATTAAAAGGTAAACTGCCGCCCCTAGAAGAAATGTCTAGATCCACCACTAACACCAGTCCCTGGTAGTTCGAGCCAAACATGCCCCCTTTAGAACCATCCATTAATACTTAGATATGATTTTTACAAATTTTAAGCACCGCGGGCAAAGCGCCTGCAGTGCTTAAATAGCTGATCGGAGGGGGGGCGCCCCCCTCCGGCGCCGATCGGGGCCCCCCGCGGCGAGATCGGAGGGTGCCGATCGGTTGCCATGGTAGCCAGGGGTCTAATGTAGACCCCTGTGCTGGCCGTGTCAGTATTCCTATTACATCCTGCCTGAGGCAGGATGTAATAGAAAGTGCTGAAAATCACTATGTTCAGCCATAGAGCTCTATGGCTGAACCTAGTACAGGCGATCGCGCCCCCTAGTGGTCAAGTACACTAGGGGGCCTTGTAGTAAAAGTAAAAAAAAAAAAAATAAATAAGTTTAAAAATAAAAAAAAAAAAAAAAAAATATTAAAAGTTTAAATCACCCCCCTTTCCCCATTTCACAAATAAAAATAAATAAAAAATAAAAAAATAAACATATTTGGTATCGCCGCGTTCCTAAAAGTCCGATCTATTAAAATATAACATTAGTTATCCCGCACGGTTAAAGGCGTAAACGGAAAATAATTCCAAACGCCAAAACTACGTTTTTTGGTCGCATCGCGTACCCAAAAAAAAATAACTAAAAGAGATCAGAAAGTCGCCCATATCCCATAATGGTATTAATTAAAAAGTACACTTCAGCCCACAAAAAATGAGCCCTCACCCAGGTCCGTAGGTGGAAAAATAAAAAAGTTATAAGCCGCAGAACATGGCGACGCGACGCAAATTAGAAAAACCGTAAAAGTTGCTATTTTTTTTTTTAGTGGTAAAACATAACGAAAACTATATAAGTTTGGTATCACCAGAATCGTAACGACCCATAGAATAAAGATAACCCATCATTTTAAACGAACTATGAACTCCAAAAAAAGCGTAACCAGCGCAAAATTGTGGAATGGCGTTTTTTTTTTTTTTTACCCCACATTGAATTATTTCCTGATTCCCCAGAATATTATACGGTATAGTAAATGGTACCATTACAAAGTACAACTTGTCCCGCAAAAAAAAAGCCCTCATGTGTCTATATAGCCGGAAAATTAAAAAAGTTACGCTTATTTGAACGCAAGGAGGAAAAAAAAAAAAAAATTAACAAAAAAGGCAATGTCGGGAAGGGGTTAATACAAAATGCTTTTTTATCATCAGATTTTCTTTTGAACCATCCGCATTCATATGTGCAAACTTTTCTGTGTTGCAATTGGGAGATACTCCAAAACACTTTTTTGAATGTTAGTGACAGACCATTATATTAACCCCTTCCTGACACAGCATGTTTTTGCCTTCCTGACAGAGCCCTTTTTTTCAAATATGACATGTATCACTTAAGTGGGGATAACTTTTTTTTTGCTTTTACTTATCCCAGTGATTTTGAGATTGTTTTCTCGTGACACATTGTACTTCAAATTAGTGGTAAATTTGGGTCGATACAGTCTGTGTTTTTTTGTGAAAAATACCAAAATGTCGTAAAAAAATGGAAAATTTAGCAATTTGCAAAATGTTAAATTTTCTGATTGTGAGACAAATAATCATACCACTCAAAATAGTTAATAACTAACATAGACCATATGTCTACTTTATGTTTCCATCATTATTTCAACTTCCTTTTAATTTTTTTGGACACTAGGAGGCTTACAATATGAATAGCAAATTTTCAAATTTTCAAGAAAATTTCAAACACTGATTTTTTTAGGGACCAGTTCAGTTCTGATGTGACTTTGAGGGACTTGTATGTGAGACACCCCCATAAATGATGCCATTTCAAAAACTGCACCCCTCACAGTATTCAAAACAGCATTTTGGAAGTTTGTTAACCCTTTAGGTGTTTCACAGGAATTAAAACAAAGTGTAGGTGAAATTTAAAAATTTCATTTTTTTTGCAGATTTGCAATTTTAATACATTTTTCTAAGGAACACAGTAGATTTTACTAGAGAAATGTGACTAAAAATTGATTCCCCCAATTCTTTTGTTTTCATAAATATCCTATATGTGGCCCTAGTGTGCACGTTGACCAAACCACAGGCTTCATAATAGAAGGAGCACCTACTTGATTTTGGAGCCTCCTTTTTATGAGATTATTTTTTAGGCACCATGTAGGTTTCTAGGCACCATAAGATGCTAAAAGTTAGGAACCCCCCCACAAGTGACCCCATTTTGCAAACTACACCCCTCAGGGAATTCATCTAGGGGTATAGTGTACATTTCAAACCCCCAGGGGTTTCACCAATTTTGATACAACTGGGCTGTGCAAATGAAAAATTACATTTTTTACACAAAAATGCAGTTCTGGCTTAAAATTTTTTATTTTCACAAGGAATGAGGAGACAAAGCACCCCAAAATCTGTGCCCCAATTTCTCCCGAGTATGGCAATGCCTCACATGTGACCAAAAAATACCAGTTGGGTGCATGGCAGGACTCAAGGGAAGGAGTGATTTTTGGATTTTGCAGCTCAGATTCTGGTGGAATGTTGGTGGGTGCTATGTTGCATTAGCAAGACCCCCGAAGCACCAATACAGTGGAACCCCCCCACAAGTGACCCCATTTTGCAAACTACACCCCTCAGGGAATTCATATAGGGGTATAGTGTACATTTCAAACCCCCAGGGGTTTCACCAATTTTGATACAACTGGGCTGTGCAAATGAAAAATTACATTTTTTACACAAAAATGTAGTTCTGGCTCAAAATTTTTCATTTTCACAAGGAATGAAGGAGACAAAGCACCCCAAAATCTGTGCCCCAATTTCTCCCGAGTACGGCAATGCCTCACATGTGACCAAAAAATACCAGTTGGGTGCATGGCAGGACTCAGAAGGGAAGGAGTGATTTTTGGATTTTGCAGCTCAGATTCTGGTGGAATGTTGGTGGGTGCTATGTTGCGTTAGCAAGACCCCCGAAGCACCAATACAGTGGAACCCCCCCACAAGTGACCCCATTTTGCAAACTACACCCCTCAGGGAATTCATCTAGGGGTATAGTGTACATTTCAAACCCCCAGGGGTTTCACCAATTTTGATACAACTGGGCTGTGCAAATGAAAAATTACATTTTTTACACAAAAATGCAGTTCTGGCTCAAAATTTTTTATTTTCATAAGGTATGAAGGAGACAAAGCACCCCAAAATCTGTGCCCCAATTTCTCCCGAGTACGGCAATGCTTCATGTGTTACCAAAAAATGGCAGGACTCAGAAGGGAAGGAGTGATATTTGGATTTTGCAGCACAGATTCTGGTGGAATGTTGGTGGGTGCTATGTCGCATTAGCAAGACCCCCAAAGCACCAATACAGTGGAACCCCCCCACAAGTGACCCCATTTTGCAAACTACACCCCTCAGGGAATTCAACTAGGGGTATAGTGTACATTTCAAACCCCCAGGGGTTTCACCAATTGTGGTACAACTGGGCAGTGAAAATGAAAAATTAAATTTTGTACACAAAAATGCAGTTCTGGCTCAAAATTTTTCATTTTCACAAGGAATGAAGGAGACAAAGCACCCCAAAATCTGTGCCCCAATTTCTCCCGAGTACGGCAATGCCTCGTGTGACCAAAAAATGGCAGGACTCAGAAGGGAAGGAGTGATATTTGGATTTTGCAGCACAGATTCTGGTGGAATGTTGGTGGGTGCTATGTCGCATTAGCAAGACCCCCAAAGCACCAATACAGTGGAACCCCCCCACAAGTGACCCCATTTTGCAAACTACACCCCTCAGGGAATTCATCTAGGGGTATAGTGTACATTTCAAACCCCCAGGGGTTTCACCAATTTTGATACAACTGGGCAGTGAAAATGAAAAATTACATTTTTTTTTACATAAAAATGCAGTTCTGGCTCAAAATTTTTCATTTTCAGAAGGTATGAAGGAGAAAAAGCACCCCAAAATCTGTGCCCCAATTTCTCCCGAGTACGGCAATGCCTCACATGTGACCAAAAAATACCAGTTGGGTGCATGGCAGGACTCAGAAGGGAAGGAGTGATTTTTGGATTTTGCGGCTCAGATTCTGGTGGAATGAATGGTGGGTGCTATGTGGCATTAGCAAGACCCCCGAAGCACGGTGAAATTATGAACCTAATAATCCATAGATGTGTGGTATATTTTAAAACACTCCTTTATACATAGGCCGGGTTTGTCGGGGCAAGTGTCACACTGGAAAATAGTTTGCTTTCTTATTCCCTTTTTATAGCAAACTTTGCACCTTTTTTGTGTCCTGCCCTTTTTTCCAGTGGAGGGGATTTCATCAGGAAAATGCTGCCCTGGTACAATACGGGGGCCAGTACTAGAAGTACTGGGGCCCTCTGCCTGCTGGTTCCCAAATATTAGGCCCTTTATGACTTCCTCTTGAAAGTGCATAAATGTCCCCCTCTGGCTGGTAGAACGGAATAGCACGTAAGCGTTATACAGTGCCATCTGGATGATATACACGGCCAGCTTCTTGTACCAGATTTTTGTTTTCCGCAGGGCACTGTACGGCTTCAGTACCTGATCTGAAAGATCCACTCCGCCCATGTACCTATTGTAATCCAGGATACAATTAGGTTTTGAGGTGTGGGTACTGGTACCTCGTACAGGGACGGAGGTGGTACTGTCTCCGTGAATTGTTGTCAGTATAAGGACATCCCTCTTGTCCTTATATTTGACCAACAACATATTTTCGGTGCATATTCCCCTGCTTTCACCCCTTCTCATTACTTGGGCAATGTGCGTTTTTGGGAGGCCTCTTTGGTTCTTGCGCACAGTACCGCAAGCTGCTGTACCTCTTGAACCAAGGGCCTTAAACAGGGGGATGCTGGTGTAAAAGTTATCCACATAGAGGTGATAACCTTTATCCAGGAAGGGGTGCACTAAATCCCAGACAATTTTTCCACTAACACCTACGAGGGAGGGGGGGCATTCTGGCGGTTCAATTCTTGAATCCTTCCCTTCATATACCCTAAACCTGTGGGTGTACCCTGAGGTGCTTTCACACAGCTTATACATTTTTATGCCATACCTTGCCCTCTTACTGGGAAGGTACTGGCGGAATTTAACCCTTCCTTTAAAATGTATAAGGGACTCGTCTATGCAAATGAATTTATCTGGGATGTACATCTCTTCAAATTTGGCACTGAAGTGATCAATGACCGGCCTGACTTTGAATAGCCGGTCAAAGGTGGGATCATCTCTGGGTGGGCACTGTGCATTATCGTTGTAATGCAAAAATTTAAGGATTAACTCAAAACGAGTCCGGGTCATGGCCATACG
Source organism: Crinia signifera (assembly GCF_055691185.1). Lineage (NCBI taxonomy): Eukaryota > Metazoa > Chordata > Amphibia > Anura > Myobatrachidae > Crinia > Crinia signifera. The sequence continues at coordinate 44,776,751 of NC_139225.1, read as the reverse complement.
GTAAAGTGGGGTGCTGTACAGAACATCTGTACTCCAATATTGCCTAATTTCTGGCTTTTTTACTATGCCCATATGAAACACCAGACCCCAAAACGTCATCATCTCTACTGCATCTACAGGGGTCCACCTAGCAAATAATGACGTGGGGTTTTGAGCAATAAACTGCTGGGCATATAAATTAGTTTGGTCCACCATTAAATTTATAAAATCATCAGAGAAAAATAATTTGAAAAAGTCAATTTCTCTGAGACCTGTGGAATCAAATTGGATTCCTGGGATGGCCAAAAACTCAGGAACCTGGGGCTCAAAATTGTCTGGTGGTGGGGTCCACCATACGAGATCAATTATTGGGGGGGGGGGGGGTCTCAGCTGCTCTACGGGGGCATCTTTGAGGGGTCCCTCATCACTAGAGGAGGAAGAGGAGCTTAAGATGAATCCTTCAAATTCCCCGCTTGCCTCACTGGCTGTGTCAGAGTCAGAGGCAAGCATGGCATATGCCGCCTCCGCTGAATACATTCTTCTGGATGACTGGGATGACATTTGGGATGCCATTTTTATTTTTGTGTTTCTGGTAGTGAAATGTTTCAACACGTGTATAGTGTAGGGGGGGTACAAACTTTATTTCAATGTAGTATGTAGTGTGTATGTAGTGCAGAAAAAAAAAAAAAAAAAAAGGTCCTGCGCCAAAAATTGAGCACAGATGTTGGTCAGTAACGTCCGTCACTGAACAGCGCTCAAAGGCAACAGGAATTTGATCAAAAAAATTTGATAAAAAAAAAATAAAAAAAGACCCCACAGCACCCTCAAAAAAAAAAAAAAAAGGTGATCAGTGATGCGACACTGATTACCAGTGAGGGGCAGCAGGTGCACAACCTTTGGTGCAACTGGCAGGTATATATAAAAAAAAAACCTCTGCACCCCCAAAAAGTTGCTGATCACCTCAGATATAGTGATCAGCACAAAAGGGGGGGGGGCAGCAGACACAAAATATAGCACTCTCTGTCACTCTCTGTCACTCTCTCTATCTCTCTCTATCTCTCTCTATCTCTCTCTATCTCTCTCTATCTCTCACTATCTATCACTCTATGACACTGCAGCAGCAGCACTGACAGTTATATATATAAAAAATAACCCCTGCACCCCCAAAAAGTTGCTGGGGGTGCACAAAAGTGGGGCAGCAGACACAAAATATAGCACTCTCTATCACTCTCTGTCACTATCTCTCTCTATCTCTCTATCTCTCACTATCTATCACTCTATGACACTGCAGCAGCAGCACTGACAGGTATATATATAAAAAAAAAACCTGCGCCCCCAAAAAGTTGCTGATCAGTTAATTTATACTGATCAGCACAAAAGGGGGGGGGGCAGCAGTCAGTTGCACACGCAGTACAGCTGTATATATATAAAAAATATATAGCACAATCTGTCACTATCTCTCTATCTCTCTCTCTCTATCTATAACTCTATCACACTGCAGCAGCACAAAATATAGCACTCTCTGTCACTAGCCCTCTCTATCTCTCTATCTCTCTCTATCTATAACTCGAACACACTGCAGCAGCACAGCAGCACAACACAACACAGGAAGTCACAAGAAGTAACAAGATCCAGGAACGCTACAAGCAGTGATCAGGTCAGTATATCGCGGCAGATAGGCACGGTGACCGCACTGCACGCAATTCCAGACCGGAATGGCCTCTGCAGTGCAGTCACCGTTAGTTTAAATCGCCCTCCATGGCTGTGATTGGTCCGTCGGTCCGGCGAACCAATCACGGCCTTTGGGGGCGGGTTGGGTGAGGTGGGGTGACACCAGTGTCACCCTTACACCCCGTGGTGATTGGTGCTGTACTTTACAGCACCAATCACCACCGATCCCTGTGTCACCGGCGAACGTTATTCGCCGGTGACACAGAAAACGCTGTAATTGGCTGTTCACACTGAACAGCCAATCACAGCGATCGCCGACGGGGGGGCGGCATCGCAGCCCCCCCTGGGCATGCAGGGACATGTCTGCTGTCAGGGACAGCAGACATGTTTAAACTGTCACCGCGTCTATAGACGCGGTGACAGTTTAAAGCCATGACGTACATTTACGCCATGTGTCGGGAAGTACATCCCGGCCATGACGTAAATGTACGTCAAATGTCGGGAAGGGGTTAAAATCCTGGATTTTCAAAGTGGTCCTTAGCTCTTGGACACAGGGCCAGCTACAGAAATCTTGGGGCTTGGGTACATGGACATCTCCGGGCCCCCTTCCCCAAAAAAAACCTCTTCACGTGTGTGTGTGTGTGTGTGTGTGTGTGTGTGTGTGTATGTGTCTAGATTTTTTTTTTTTTTCTATAAACTACTTCTGAAAGATAGATAGATACTCTCTCTCCTCCCCCAAGGCCCTTACCTGGTTAATTAAAAGATGGAGTAGGCATTAAGCATGTTCTCTGGACCTTTTTCCAGCAAATCTTCTCCTCACACTCCTCCGTTAAGCCCCAACCCTTTTATCTGTACTCTCTATTTCCTGGTGAAGGAAACCCTGGCTTCTCATTGGTGGGCTTGGCCATCTTTGTGTAGTCTATATGGGGGCAGCCATCTTCTTTTAGGTCCTGCTGCATCCTCAGCAGCATACAGGAGCAGAGCCATCCTCTGCCTACCCTGGCTTCCGCAGCTAGATGGCAAATACCAGATGACAGGTAACCCGGGGCCTGGGGGAGAGGAGAGAGGGTGATCGCTCTGCATATTTTTTGTCTGCCCCAAGCCATAGTGCATCTTTTTTTTTTTGTGCCCCGTGATCATGGGGGCCTGGGTTAGATGTCCCCCTTGACTCCCCCTGTTGCTGGGCCTGCTTGGACAGCAATTACAATCTTGTCAGTCCTCTGTCAGAAATCTTGTGAAGTGCATCTGGTCTTGGCCAGTTTATGGTGAAATTAAGTTCTTTAGACTTACAAATAATGGTCCAAATTGTGCTCACTGGAACATTTTATTTATTTATTTATTTATTAGCAGTTTCTTATATAGCACACACAGATTCCGCAGCCCTTTACAGAGTATAGTTGAACATTCACATCAGTCCCTGCCCCAGTAGAGCTTACAATCTATTTTCCCTTCCACACATATACACGCACACAGACAGTCTAGGGTTAATTTTTATTGGGAGCCAATTAACCTACCAGTATGTTTTTGGATTCTGGGAGGAAACCGGAGTACCCGGAGGAAACCCACACAAGAGAATATCCAAACTCCACACAGTTAGAGCCATGGTCGGGATCGAACCCATGACCTCAGTGCTGTGAGGCAGTAATGCTAACCATTACACCATCCATATAGAAATCCTTCTGTAACCAATGCCATCAGTATGTTCTGCAACAATAAGGATGCAAAGGTCTATGCAGAGCTCTTTGCTTTTATTGATAATGAGATGTTTCTTGTGTGACACATTGTTAATGAGACTCCTTTTAATAGGTCATCAGTTGGGACTGGACCAGCTTATATTAATTTTTACTGACAAGGGGCAGTATTGCTTTCTAGTTACTGATAGATTTCAGCTGATGTCTTGGCTTTCCATGCCTATTTGCACTTCATGTGCTAACTACTTTTATGTGTCATTTCACATTATTACACAAAACTTAATGGTTTGATTTATTTGCGTGTGTGTATTGAATGAGCGGTTTCTAAAACATTTCATTACAATAGCTCCATTACACGTATATTAGAAAAATGTTGATACTGCAATGTTTTCGATACATATTTTACCTGCTGTACATAGAAAAATGTCAGGACAGCCTGGAAAGTAACTGGATAAACCTAAAGTATCTTAGTTTTTATTTGATACAACTCCTGTCACTTACCCTGAAGTAGTAATGTAACAGCATAAGTATTTCATGTTACAGGTTGAGTATCCCCTATCCAAATATCCCTTATCCAAATTATTTTGAAAACTATACATTCCAGAAAGTGGAATATTTTTTTTTGTTGCTAAAAGCACTACTGGGTACATCTGTAACAGCACTACTGAGGACATGATATGTAACTGGCACTATTTATGTGCCAAAAAATGTCTGCTTGCCATTCAAATAGTACACAAACTTTGTTTTCATGTTTTGAAACATTGTTTTATGCACAAATAAAATATTTGTGTGTATTTCATGTGTTTGAGGTGTTTACACAACATAAATGCAAGATATCTCAAGGTACATCATTGAAAAGGAAAAATATTCTGAAATACGGAATAATCCGTTATCCAAAATTCTTCTTTTGGATAAGTGATAATCAAAACACACACATGATGTTGTAATGTAAGGGCTATGCATGCTATGTATAGATTATAAGGAATATTTTCTAAATGATTCACCTCATGATTATTCCACTATACATTTGTTTGTAATTGTTTTCCCTTGAAAAATGTATAAACATATATAAAAATAAACAGGTTAACAATTTGTGAGATTTTGGTAAAATTTAAACTAACTAAATTAGGTGAGTGGCAAATGCAAAAGAAAAAAAATTGTTACAGCTTTAATGACATATAACTTCCGAACCAGTGTACATAGCCTTTTTTTTTAGATTTTTTTTTATTTTTACAGCCATGGCTGAATTTATTTGACGGTACTTATGTATTATCTAGGCTCCCATGTTAAATGCACCCCATTTTTTCATACCCCTACTATCCAACTACGCATGGAGTTGATTTTATATAGTGTGGCGAGCGCAGCGAGCCACCGTGCCCGAAGCGTGGCGAGCGGACACGGTCTCATAAGAAAAACGGGAGCCCAGATATTACATAAGTACCTATTTGACCAAATTTCATTACAATCTGAATCGGTCAATTTCAATCTTCTGGTTGATATGGTGTGAAAGTACTCTTTAATTGGTTGTTAAATCCAGTATACTTTACAGCATTCTTAACAAGTTACTGTACTTCATTATTGTAGAAATGGCATTGAGCCCATGTTTTTTTTGTTTTTTTTTTCACCATAGGAGGGACACCCCGGAATCTTCCAGCCATAGAACGGTCTAGTGAGAAAGTGAAGCAGAAAACAACACTATACAGACGGGTACTTTTCTCAGCAATGATGATAGAAGATAGTCATGTTTGTATGCAGTTTGTTGAAGACTTCTCTTTTGTAGGTTTCCGATTTTCGATCTCTGGAACAACTTTCTTCAACTGTTGAGTCAATTACAATAATTGGTGGTGGTTTCCTGGGCAGTGAGCTGGCTTGTGCCCTGGGGTGGAAAGGTGAGAGTGGGAAAACATTACAGGTAATTTGGCATGGGAGAAACTTTTCTGGGACTTTGGGTGTCATAAGAAGAGTAACTGGGATTTACTATTACCCACGATTGCTTATCGCTTGCCCGGTACTATCTTATTAGCCCCTAAAAGCCAGCACGCCAAAGCCCTGTTTCTCAGCGAAAACGTGGCTGTGGCAGCCAAAAACACACAGGTTTCACTGAACCTGAGTGGTTTCAGGAGAGCTTGTGCATTTTGTCGGGTGATCCAAATTGTATAGCCCACAGGTTCTCAAACTCTGTCCTCAGGACCCCATACAGTGCATGCTTAGCAGGTCTCCTTACAGAATCACAAGTGAAATAATTACCTCAACCTGTGGATCTTTTCAAATGTGTCAATTAGTAATGAATGCAGAAAACCAGAGAGAAAATACTGCGCTAAGATCTGATTCTTCTCATATATTATCCACTCTAATAGTATTCCCTTTTTACCACTAGAGGTCACTGTTTACTCATAAAATTGAAAGGATGCACAATATAAAAGAAAATATATATTTTTAATTCTAACTCCTAAAAAATGGATAAAGAATGCATACAACAAATTATACAAAGCAATTAGACAGCAAATAATATAAAAGGACATAAAAAGCCACTATTGGGCTATAAATGAGGAAATGGAGTTATTCCAGCAGAGATATCCCTGTGCAATGAGTGTTAATACTCTAGTGTTAGTAATGTGGGAAGCATGAGGCAGCAAAGTCAATATATATTATATAGGCAGCAAAGTCAATATATATTATATAGTAGCAGTTATTATTTGTTGTTAGTAAAACAAAATGACACAGAGGCGTTGATTGGTTAATCCATATTGGTTAGTAATGACGCAACAGTCATTTCCGGAGTTTTGGAATTGTTCTATTTACCATTCCTTTATGCAGCAGCAATGATTTTTGCTGAAAGATGAAAAGGAGACCACCCCTCTCACCAATAAACCGATTCAGTCCCAGGCTGGGTTTGCACTTCCAATTCAGCCGTTTGGGGGTTATCAATGGTGGGTCCGTCCAAAAACAGAAACACTGGTACCAGGTCCTTCTCTTGAGTAATGAATGTACCTGTACACCTGCCGGGTGACCTGGAAAACTGTGTGGGGTCCTGAGGAGCAAGGTTATGATTGTCCGCACAGACAGGTAGTTGTGTCTATTTCAGTGTTTCCAGATATGTAATTCCTATTTGATTATGAATCTTTTTAGGTTCTGGAGGTGCTTCCTGGGAATAAATTTACAGGTACTTAACAAAGAGAAAGAAGATTCCCAATTCGGGGCACTCATTCAACTGATTTAGATTATGGAATTTTAGGTTGAGAGTTTCCACCGACAAAAATGTATAGAATTAAAATATACCTTTTATTAGAGTCAGTTTAAAAATGCTGCAAGCCAGCGAAGTATAGACAAACAAGTTATATGTGCAAAATCAAGGAAAATAAAGTGATTAAAATATTGTACTGTGTGTGTTGATTACTCTGTATTGGTATCTGTGTTAACAGCCACTAGGGTATAATTAATATTGCAACACTTAAAACACTGTTACTTAAGTGCTGTGTTACAATGTGTGTACAGTGATATGAGCAGATATGATCGCTGCTCACTATCACTCTGACCGGTAATTTTGGTCTTTATTGATGAGCTGTAAACTTCTTATGGTAAACTGCCGATCATACAATATTACGATATTCTAATGAGACCGTTCCTATTATAATGCAAGTGCAGATTAGTATATAGGTTTCTCATAGGTAGCAGTATGAAATCAGACAGTGGTGCTATTAATTGCACCTCGCTTAATCATAGTGTACACACGTCATTCAGTTGTTGCCATCCACAGGTACTTACAAATGTAAAGTCACTCCGTCTGAGTAACTGTTATTGTTACCGTACACAAGCACCGCTAATTGGATATATTGCTTATGGTTACTATTGTTAGGGTGGTTGTGCTAACAATATCACCCTTTTATTGAGGACTACACACTGTCCGATAAATTGACCCCACACGCGCTGGAGGCGACTAGCCTATATCCAGCGTTATATAGTTAATTGCTGTGATTCATAGCGCATAAATGCGAAACGCCTAGATTGGCATATGGGTGTCAAAAGCCCCTATTGTGTAGCCACACAGTGGTGCTATTAATTGCACCCGATTTAATTGAAGTGTGTACACACTAGCCAATTCATTACCAGCTGTGCGGTGTATATAGCCGCTTATAAAGTCACTCTGTCAGTGACTGTGTTCACTTGCCATTTGAACACTGCTAGAAACTTGAGTGCTTGGGTCAACTTGTAGGTTAACGTCTTGTTGTAATGTTGCAGCAATATTAACATTAACACCCTTTTTATTATTTTAGAGGGTACACACGATCCAATAAATTGGTCCCACGTGTACTGGGACTACCGTTGGCGTTAGTTAGATGTTAATGCAGTTTAACATATAAATGATTTCACTTATTTAGTATACTGTTAGTGTCCCAAAGCAGTACTGATGTTTGTATACTAATGATTAGAGGATACACACTGTTCAAATGATTGATCTCACATATAAATTCAATGTCGGGGGTTTGCAATCCAAATAACGGTCATAATGTAATAGAATAAGCGGTGTTCGGCAACTGTAATGTATTATTTATTTCAATGGTATGGATGGCATCATAATGTGACCGTCATCACAGATTGTCATAGTGTTAATACACTCTATCCATATACATTGTTTTAATAGGGGTTGCCTTATGTCAAAATGACCGCTTTATTGTGGCTTAATAGGTAGCGTAACAAAGTAGTTCAACACATATCTTATTATAACTGGGATAATCCCATCAGACACATAGTACAATTTAGAAGTTTTTAAAATAAGAGAGAAAGAAAGGGCAGCATCACTCCTTAGATAGTGGAGTGAGCTGCATGCCAATGCGCATTTCGCGTCAGCTTTTTCACAGGCAAACCCGGCTGTCGGGTTAGAGGGGATTTTATAGCAGGGAAGGGACCGCCGCTTCCTTTTTGGTTTAATTTGATTGACACCTCTGTCAACCAATCCATGAGTTTCTTGAGTCAGATTACGTGTTTTAATATATTGATTTGGATATGATTTTAATGTATTTATCATTTTTATTGTCTGATATTATCTGGACAATTATCGAATTCTGTCATCTTTAGGTATCGTTTTAGTTACATATCCTAATTGTATTTGTTATTAATCAATTTTGTATATAGTTGCTAAAGCTTATAAGTTTATTAATTTATTAGTGTATGCTTAACTAATATGTGAATAGTGTTGTGGTGAATATTGTTTGCTGTATTCTATCGATCCATAAGGATTATATTGTACTTGTGAAAAAAGTGTATGGTTCATTCAAATTATGTGCAAAAGGATTTTGTGAAAAAAACTACAACCTCCAATATATTCCCATATTTGGAACGATGATAGATAGGTACAATTCTAGTGATTTAATAGTGATAAATAAGTGTAAATTTATGGTGAAAGTATAAGATATATGAAGTATAAAAAAATTATAAAAAATATATATTATGAAAAAATAATAATAAATAAATAATGAAAATCGTCATAAATAGAATAAAGTTGCGAATTATTAAAGAATATTATTTATACATTTCTTTATACAGTGAGATAGTGAGATTATGATATTAGTGTCTTTTTCGTGATAACTTTTAAGAGTTTGCATTAGCTTTAGGTTTTAACTCCTATTGAATTCTGTTATTTATCAGAATTTTCTATTGCCCATTAGTCCACAAGGATTATTTTATGACAAAAATACATTGTAATTAATATAGTCATTAAGGCCTTTGGGTTGTAGACCATCTAATAGAAAGGTCCAGTAGCTCTCCTTTTTTAACAGTTCTTGGGTTAAGTTACCCCCACGAATCCCTAAATGTATTTGTTCTAAGCCGAATGCTCTCAGATTTTTCGGATTGGATTCAACCTTAATCTGAGACTTACCTGTGAACTCAGTAAAGAAATGGTGACATTTTTGGATTTAAAGATCAACAAGACAAATGATGGTAGGATTGTCACAGACTTGCACAGAAAACATACGGCACCAAACAGCCTATTGCACAAATCGAGTGCTCACTTTCCACCAGTTCTAAAAGGGATTCCCAGAGGTGAATTCCTTCGATTAAGGAGGAACTGTACAGACCTGGAACAATACGAAATTAGATCACAGGAACTGACAGAGAGACTCATAAATAGAGGCTATAGTAAACGATCAATAAAAAAGGCCCGATATGAGTCCAAAAATACAGATCGAAATCACCTCCTTTACAAGAGGAAACCCGTAAACTCTGACCCACAACCAATCCGTTTTATTGGAGATTTCTGTTCTGAATGGCAGCAAATACAACAGACAATTCAGAAACATTTGAACATTCTTAAGACTGATCCTGATTTGGATGTAGCTCTGGGCCCCAAGATCCCCATAAGTTGGAGGAGAGCAAATAATTTGAAGGACAAATTAGTTAGAAGTCATTATGCCAAACCCAAACGAACTGACAAAACAACAAAAGGTTCATACAAGTGCGGAGGCTGCAAAGCATGCAGCTATATGCAGAAAACTACTGAATTCCAAGACAAGTACGGTCAAATGCACACCATCAAGGATTACATAAACTGCAAGACAACAGGACTCGTATATTGCTTAGTGTGCGAATGTAACAAAAAATATGTGGGAATGACCACAAGACCGTTCAAACAAAGACTTTTAGAGCATGTTGGCTCAATAAGGAACAGTAGGGAAGACCAAAGGAAATTTAAACAACTCACGTCAGTGGCGAGGCATTTTCATGACAAACATGAATCCAATCCGAAAAATCTGAGAGCATTCGGCTTAGAACAAATACATTTAGGGATTCGTGGGGGTAACTTAACCCAAGAACTGTTAAAAAAGGAGAGCTACTGGACCTTTCTATTAGATGGTCTACAACCCAAAGGCCTTAATGACTATATTAATTACAATGTATTTTTGTCATAAAATAATCCTTGTGGACTAATGGGCAATAGAAAATTCTGATAAATAACAGAATTCAATAGGAGTTAAAACCTAAAGCTAATGCAAACTCTTAAAAGTTATCACGAAAAAGACACTAATATCATAATCTCACTATCTCACTGTATAAAGAAATGTATAAATAATATTCTTTAATAATTCGCAACTTTATTCTATTTATGACGATTTTCATTATTTATTTATTATTATTTTTTCATAATATATATTTTTTATAATTTTTTTATACTTCATATATCTTATACTTTCACCATAAATTTACACTTATTTATCACTATTAAATCACTAGAATTGTACCTATCTATCATCGTTCCAAATATGGGAATATATTGGAGGTTGTAGTTTTTTTCACAAAATCCTTTTGCACATAATTTGAATGAACCATACACTTTTTTCACAAGTACAATATAATCCTTATGGATCGATAGAATACAGCAAACAATATTCACCACAACACTATTCACATATTAGTTAAGCATACACTAATAAATTAATAAACTTATAAGCTTTAGCAACTATATACAAAATTGATTAATAACAAATACAATTAGGATATGTAACTAAAACGATACCTAAAGATGACAGAATTCGATAATTGTCCAGATAATATCAGACAATAAAAATGATAAATACATTAAAATCATATCCAAATCAATATATTAAAACACGTAATCTGACTCAAGAAACTCATGGATTGGTTGACAGAGGTGTCAATCAAATTAAACCAAAAAGGAAGCGGCGGTCCCTTCCCTGCTATAAAATCCCCTCTAACCCGACAGCCGGGTTTGCCTGTGAAAAAGCTGACGCGAAATGCGCATTGGCATGCAGCTCACTCCACTATCTAAGGAGTGATGCTGCCCTTTCTTTCTCTCTTATTTTAAAAACTTCTAAATTGTACTATGTGTCTGATGGGATTATCCCAGTTATAATAAGATATGTGTTGAACTACTTTGTTACGCTACCTATTAAGCCACAATAAAGCGGTCATTTTGACATAAGGCAACCCCTATTAAAACAATGTATATGGATAGAGTGTATTAACACTATGACAATCTGTGATGACGGTCACATTATGATGCCATCCATACCATTGAAATAAATAATACATTACAGTTGCCGAACACCGCTTATTCTATTACATTATGACCGTTATTTGGATTGCAAACCCCCGACATTGAATTTATATGTGAGATCAATCATTTGAACAGTGTGTATCCTCTAATCATTAGTATACAAACATCAGTACTGCTTTGGGACACTAACAGTATACTAAATAAGTGAAATCATTTATATGTTAAACTGCATTAACATCTAACTAACGCCAACGGTAGTCCCAGTACACGTGGGACCAATTTATTGGATCGTGTGTACCCTCTAAAATAATAAAAAGGGTGTTAATGTTAATATTGCTGCAACATTACAACAAGACGTTAACCTACAAGTTGACCCAAGCACTCAAGTTTCTAGCAGTGTTCAAATGGCAAGTGAACACAGTCACTGACAGAGTGACTTTATAAGCGGCTATATACACCGCACAGCTGGTAATGAATTGGCTAGTGTGTACACACTTCAATTAAATCGGGTGCAATTAATAGCACCACTGTGTGGCTACACAATAGGGGCTTTTGACACCCATATGCCAATCTAGGCGTTTCGCATTTATGCGCTATGAATCACAGCAATTAACTATATAACGCTGGATATAGGCTAGTCGCCTCCAGCGCGCGTGGGGTCAATTTATCGAACAGTGTGTAGTCCTCAATAAAAGGGTGATATTGTTAGCACAACCACCCTAACAATAGTAACCATAAGCGATATATCCAATTAGCGGTGCTTGTGTACGGTAACAATAACAGTTACTCAGACGGAGTGACTTTACATTTGTAAGTACCTGTGGATGGCAACAACTGAATGACGTGTGTACACTATGATTAAGCGAGGTGCAATTAATAGCACCACTGTCTGATTTCATACTGCTACCTATGAGAAACCTATATACTAATCTGCACTTGCATTATAATAGGAACGGTCTCATTAGAATATCGTAATATTGTATGATCGGCAGTTTACCATAAGAAGTTTACAGCTCATCAATAAAGACCAAAATTACTGGTCAGAGTGATAGTGAGCAGCGATCATATCTGCTCATATCACTGTACACACATTGTAACACAGCACTTAAGTAACAGTGTTTTAAGTGTTGCAATATTAATTATACCCTAGTGGCTGTTAACACAGATACCAATACAGAGTAATCAACACACACAGTACAATATTTTAATCACTTTATTTTCCTTGATGGGGTCCTGAGGATTAAGTTTGAGAACCCCTGTATAGTCCAATAACAAACATTGATAAAACATTTGAAAAAAAGTGCATGCAATGTGTTCTCAGTCATAATAGGACAATTCTGTATGGGTTAAAATGGAAGGAAATCAACCGCAACTTGCCAACCGTAAACATACAAATCTCTGCAGGACAGCGCACTGGTCTAGAAGTGATCCAGATGTTTCCAGAATCTGGAAATATGGGGAAAGTTCTGCCAGAGTATCTAAGTCATTGGACCACCGAGAAAGTTAAGAGTGGTGAGTTGTTTTTTTCTTGAGTAACTAAAATATGTAAAAGTGCACGGGACTTTTGTTCCATTCTCATATGTTTTTGTATTTGTTTTTTTGTATTTTTATTATTTAGAGGGGGTTAATGTGATGCCAGAAGCTGTGGTTAAGTCTGTTGACTTTCAAGATGGGAAACTTCTTATTTCTCTAAAGGATGGACGTAAGGTAATGAAAAACAGGGTTTTCCTATTGTATTTTCATTAAATATTCTAGCTTTCAATGCAACCAAGTCAGGCTTTGCTTCAAGGTCACATATGACACCACCTGTCCATTCAGTGCCCATTGAGCAGCTGATGGAAGATAATCTCATGCTTCCTGATCCCTTCCCAGTGCTTGCCATACTGGTACACTGTACCAGTGTCGGAACTCTGACATGAATTACCCACCGAGGGAATGCAGTGACGGGCCCATACTTAGGGGGGGGTATTCAATCCTGGACAGGCAAACAATCGGTAATAATTTGAAGATCAGAATGTAATCACAGGTGGTTTCACCATTTTTGAGTACAGTTTCGCCAATGCCGTTTCACTTCTTTGGGGACGAATTGAGGTGGTTGAAACCGGCCGCAAATTCACCAAAACAGTGTGAATTCATGGCAATTTTGCAGGTTTTCGCCGATGCTGGATTTTTTGCCGAGGTGAAAATCCCAGCAATGGGATTGAATAGGGTGAGTCGAATTCACCCAAACAATGGGCTAAAATTGCCAATTTTTCAAAATTCGCCGTAATTGAATACCCCTCTTAGAGTCTTGCCTAAACCGAAGTTAGTGAATTTCATTATGCTTGTACTGCTAGGACATGCATCATAATGTACTACAATTATAACAGAAATGCACTGTAGATCATACACAATATTCCTGTCTAGCATAATCTAAAATGTGAATAATGTATAATTCAAGTGCATAGTTTGGAGCCTGATCCATTGAGGTGGGGGTAGGACTCTGTGGGGCCTACCGGGATTTTCCCTATGTCACAGTGGGCAATTCCGACCCTCCCAGGACTCTGTTGGCTTTATACATTTCCTTTCTCTTTCAAATGCCTTTGTTAATATATGGATCCTTTTACTTGGATTTAGTAGTAAAAGAAAAGGGTGGGTGCTCACTTATGACATTTAAGAGCTTCAACTGATAGTATTATGGCTTGTAGTTATATGCTGTGGGGAGCACTTATGTCCTGTCAAGGTGTCAAGATCTGTAAATGAATTATAAAATAATGAAGAAATCAATATTATCTTGTTACCTTAAAAACAAATGTGTCAGGTTTGCCAGATTATTCATAATTACAAAATAACCTATACATCTTTCACACTGCCATCAATTCCATGGTGTTATTGCAAGTGAAGGTGCTGCAACCTGGGAACTTGTGCAGTGTGAAAGCACCCAGTTGATATAAGCCAGGTAGCGAGCAGGGTTGAATAGAAGTTCAACTCCACTCACTCTGAGGTGTGAATGGGTAAACTGGGTCAATGCAACCCAGCATCGCATTCACAGCATACTGTAGAATGAGTTGGTGGAGTATTCATCATAATTACTAGCTTGGGACCTGTCGGCGGTGACGTAAAAAAAGATTGGGACAAAGTCTGAAAATGCTCTCACCTGGATCGCTCTGGTGAAGGACCCATGTTCAAAATCCTTGGTGTGACCCGGCTTTAGCGATGAGACCCAGCAATTAGTAGAACTAATACTATAATACTAATACCTGTAGGACACTTTTTTCAAAGACAGAGAAATGTTTATGCACTGAGGGGCAAATTTATTAAGGCTGGTGAAGTAATAAAGTGGGCAGTTATCATGCACAAGCCAATCAGGTCTTAACGGTCAAGTTACATACCAGGTTTGATAAAAAGATGTTAAAAGCTTATTGGCTGGTGCATTATCACTTAGCCCTGGATTTTTAGGATCTAAAAAACAAAAATTATGTTTGATCAATCCATGTTTTACGGTTTTATAGGTTTTAAAAATGTAAGTTTAGGAATTTATCTATTACATGAACATAAAACAGCCATGCAACATATCATTATGTTTGAACCAGATGCAGTCTCTAGGTCTACAAGCATTACGTCAACAGTTATTATGTTGAGTCGACCACTGCAGGTCGAAAATCACTAGGGCGATACATTCAGCTAGTAGAATTTCTGGTACTTATGTAGTAACTGGGCTGCCGATTTTGAAATCGGGTCCATCGCATCGCATCGCACCCGACCAAATCGCATGCGATGCGATGCGATGCGATGGACCCGATTTTTCCATAGGATTCAATGTTAAAATGGACTGAGTCCATTTTAACATGGAATTCAATGGGAAAAAGGGGTCCTTTTCATACCCCTACTATCCAAGTGGGCATGGAGTTGGATATAAACCTGTGGCGAGCGTAGCGAGCCACCGAGCCCGAAGCGTAGCGAGCCCCGCGAGGGGACACAGAATACCGTCCCCTCGCGGGGCTCGCTTCGCTCGCCACGCTTCGGGCTCGGTGGCTCGCTACGCTCGCCACAGGTTTATATCCAACTCCATGCCCACTTGGATAGTAGGGGTATGAAAAGGACCCCTTTTTCCCATTGAATTCCATGTTAAAATGGACTCAGTCCATTTTAACATTGAATCCTATGGAAAAATCGGGTCATCGCATCGCATCGCATCGTATGCGATGCGATGCGATATCGCATCGCATCGCATCTGATTGTATGCCTTAACTTAAGGCATACAATCAAAAAATCGGCAGCCCAGATACTACATAAGTACCGAATTTCTTTACGGTCAGAACAGTCAAACTCTGGAACTCTCTTCCCAGAGAGGTGGTAACGGCTGGCTCATTAAATGCGTTCAAGGCAAAGTTGGACAAACATTTACTGGAGAAAAACATCCATGGGTACAAATAAGAAATATAAATTGTCTGTAAAATACCAGAACCTACCAAATCAGCAATGGATATCTATACCAGGTTGAACTAGATGGACGCACGTCTTTTTTCAGCCTTACCTACTATGTAACTATGATACATTGTATAAGTTGACGCACCTAAGGTAGACATGGTCATTATGTCGGCCACCAAAGATCGAAAATCACTATGTCGATACGTGATATTGGTCGACATGGTTATTCGGTCACTATAATCATTAGGTGATTATGAAAAAGGTTAACATGATTTTTTCATGTTTTTGTTTTTTCATACTATATTATACAAGTGGGCATTGAGTGAGAATATAATAGTACGCCAAGCTTACCAAGGAACTAAGAATATACACAGAAAAGAAAGAGGGTGGTGGAGCGCTGACTGGGATATAGTTCTCAAAAAAATAAGAGTGATTAATTGGGTATCACATTTAATAAAGTGATTATACTTATATGTTAGTTGGGCGCCCACTATAGTTAGTACGCTCATACCCCCACTATCCATGTCGGCATGGAGTTGATTTTATATAGTGTGGCGAGCCACCGAGCCTGAAGTACATGGGTCAAGCATGTACAAGAAGCAGCAGCCTCCGACCCAGTGGGGGTGGTTTCTCACAACTATTCACCCTTGCCTAAAGAAACTTACTATTTATTTTCAATATTCATGAAGCATTTGCAGGTATATCCATATTACTTCCGGTACCTAATAAGCCAATAGACGGCACTTACTTTAACGCAACCTAAGGATATAAGCCTAGGTCAAATTACAGAACAAATTTTTATAGATATGTTAATAGCTAATTACCTTTATCAGGATGATCATACATGATAGAAATTCTAAGTTGAATTCAATTTGTATAGATAAGTGGTAATTTTATCCCTCGACTACAACTAAAGGTGGCCATACATCAGAAAGATATTGTACCCAATCATACAATCTCAATTGATTGTAAAGGCCCCCATACACTATGAGATTTATCTGACCTGTAAAATTGCATCTGATTTCCCTTGAATTTCCCTGGCAGCTTCCCAGGAGGCCTACATACAATTTGACACTTGATGTGCCATTTTTTACATCAAATTTGTGTCAGATAAATCACATATGATTTATCACATGTGATTAATCACGTGATTTATCTGACGCAAATTGGATGTGCCATTTTATTTATTTATTATTTATTAACAGTTTCTTATATAGCGCATACATATTCCGCAGCGCTTTACAGAGCATAGTTATAATCAAAAACACATAACAAATTACAGTACAAGACAGTTTAGGACAAGCACATGGTTAATATGGATAGTTGCATCAGGGGACAGGACACTGAAGCAATCATCAGGGTGGCAGAGGTTTATATATTCTAAGAAAGGCACATGAGGAGAGAGGGCCCTGCTCGTGAGAGCTTACATTCTAAAGGGGAGGGATAGACAGACAGGGGTGACACAAAAGGTAAAGAAGTGGGCATAAACAGTAGGTAAGGATAAGCGATGGTCAGGTTTTATGCAGGAGGGTGGGAAGATGACAGCTTAGTCTTTGATATTTTAAGTTTAAAAAAGCGCTGGGTCATCCAAGAGTAGACAGCAGAGAGACAGTTAGAGATATGAGTGAGGATAGAGGGAGAGAGATCAGGAGAGGAGAGGTAGATTTCACTGTTATCCGCATAGATGTGATAGTGGAAGTTGAGTGAGCACATAAGCTCACCCAGAGAGGATGTATAGAGAAAGAGGACACCTACTATCAATGGAAGAGCAGGAGAGGGGAGGTCATTAGAGGTACAGCTGGTCATTTTCCAAACAGACAGTGCAAGTACAAGCTTTAACAGTGATAGTAAAAGTTGTTTGCAAATGTAAAATGCTGATGTTATGGTTGAATTGCCAGATTAAGCAGCCAGGAGTAGTATGTTGTGTGAATGAATTTAACTCACTCAAAGCAGACTTTGGTTTTCTCCGTTGTTGTTTTGTCCTTCAGTTTCACTTCGGTGTAACGCTGGTATAACGCTGTAGTTATGAATCAGTTTTCCCACTTTAATAACGGCCCACTTCAATCTAGGCCCACAGATAAAATCTGCCCACAGCCTATCCGGCCACAGCCGTATGCAATGACTACTTAAGTACTCTAACAATGCATGAGTTCCCAATTCCCAATAATTGGAATCCACTCGTTTAGTCCCCACCCCCTACAACACATAGCAATAAAAGTGGCTTAGAAAAACAAAACTAGCATTCCAGGATTCTATATATCACCTAGAATAAAATAAATTCCTCCCTACACACAGGCTAGGTACTGTTGTAAAGTACACAGAGGAGATGTTCAGTGTGTTACCTAGAAGTACAAATCAATCCCACACAATAGATGTAATGCTCTGCAGTACAGAGGAGATGTTCAGTGTGTTACCTAGAAGTACAAATCAATCCCACACAATAGATGTAATGCTCTGCAGTACAGAGGAGATGTTCAGTGTGTTACCTAGAAGTACAAATCAATCCCACACAATAGATGTAATGCTCTGCAGTACAGAGGAGATGTTCAGTGTGTTACCTAGAAGTACAAATCAATCCCACACAATAGATGTAATGCTCTGCAGTACAGAGGAGATGTTCAGTGTGTTACCTAGAAGTACAAATCAATCCCACACAATAGATGTAATGCTCTGCAGTACAGAGGAGATGTTCAGTGTGTTACCTAGAAGTACAAATCAATCCCACACAATAGATGTAATGCTCTGCAGTACAGAGGAGATGTTCAGTGTGTTACCTAGAAGTACAAATCAATCCCACACAATAGATGTAATGCTCTGCAGTACAGAGGAGATGTTCAGTGTGTTACCTAGAAGTACAAATCAATCCCACACAATAGATGTAATGCTCTGCAGTACAGAGGAGATGTTCAGTGTGTTACCTAGAAGTACAAATCAATCCCACACAATAGATGTAATGCTCTGCAGTACAGAGGAGATGTTCAGTGTGTTACCTAGAAGTACAAATCAATCCCACACAATAGATGTAATGCTCTGCAGTACAGAGGAGATGTTCAGTGTGTTACCTGTTGGAGACAAGAGATGATGAGTCAGATGAATCTGGTATAACGCTGTAGTTATGAATCAGTTTTCCCACTTTAATAACGGCCCACTTCAATCTAGGCCCACAGATAAAATCTGCCCACAGCCTATCCGGCCACAGCCGTATGCAATGACTACATGAGATTTATCGGATGGGGTGGCCCTAGGGCGTGGCCTGAACAGTGCTATACCTTGCAGGTATTACTGTTCTGAGGAAAGGAGAATGGCGGTATATTTATATGTAGTTCGGGGGTGTCGTCACTCGTACAAAAAGAGCATAGAGCAACATCCTGCACCGTCTGTATGCTGGTATCATCTGCTCCATGAAATGTTCTATATGTCCTTTTAGGGTCGTCTTATATGAAACAAAGGTGTGCAACTGAAGACTGCACCTCCAGTATTAGAACATACAGCATAACCACTAGCAGCAGAGATCTGTGAATATCTAATGCACAGTCACTGACACATATACTGTACACTACAATACGTTCTATGGTGATCATTCAGCATCTAAGAAACTATTCACCTTTCCCATAGTCCCGTCTCCTAGTACTAGATAACAGACACCACTGTCTGACACTTCTCACAAGCTAAAGTTTATTTACTTTTACACGAGCAGGGGAAAGGAGGAGGGGGGTCCGGGCTCTGCTCTGCTGCCTGTGGTGTCATTCATTCATTCAGCAGGGGAGACGGGGGTCTGGGCTCTGCTCTGCTGCCCGTGGTATCATTCGTCCAGCAGCAGGGGAGAGGTCCAGGCTCTAAAGCCCGTGCAGACAATCAGGAGGGGGGGGGGGGGGCGGCTCGAATCCCCGTTCTTATATTCAGCAGCAGGGGAGAGAGAAAGTCCGGGCTCTGTCATTCCAGCTTGAAGCAGGGAAGAGTGTGTCACTGCCGCCCCCTCAGCCCTCTTCCCTCCAATCGCGCCTGCCCCTTCCTGTGACGCCGGCTGCTGCTACTGTCACTGACACTGTTGGAGGATGGCCGCGCACCTAAGGGAGGTACCTAGAGTTCTACATATAGATATATCGCATCTGAAACATCGTGGGTGCTAAAAAGCACCCACGATGGCTCAGATTCCGATATATCTTATGTTCTGCAGGTACGACCACCTGATCCAATCTGATGAGCACGGGAACGCGCATCAGATTGGATCAGATGTCACAAACATGCGATTTTGGTCCGATTTCACCCGATTTATCGGCCCAAAGTGCCGAAATCGGGTGAAATCGGCCGAAAATCGCATAATGTATGGGGGCCTTAAGATGGATTGTATGCAGATTGTGCGCACATCTTGTGTACACAAATCATACAATCTATCATCAAATGGATTGTATGACTGATTGTATGATGGGTTGTATGCAGATTGTGTGCACATCTTGTATACACAATCATACAGCAGATGGATTGTATGACTGATTGTAAGATGGATTGTGTGTAGATTGTGTGTCCAAAAACCACCAAGAACTACCGGGGATTTCAAGGGAAATTGTACACAATCATGAGCGCAATCGATCTTAAGATCGATCTTTCTGATGTATGGCCAGCTTAACTATTTTTGTTACAGGTGTCATGTGCAATTTGCTCCTTTTTATGTGTATGAATATACTTTTGCTATGTACAGTAATTGAATGTAATTGAGATTTTTCACACCTCTTTGTAAACGGCTAATTACCTACAGTGGGACAAATTACATATGAATACAATTGACTGCAAATTGGAAGAATATTCCTCTATGCTGAACAGCGAGACACTTCTGCTAATGCTACCAAGTCTTCTTTGAATATTGAAGAATACACTACATGTGCTAAGAAACAGTTTAAATGAATCCTATTCCCTGAATATGGCTTGTTAGAATTGTTAAAGCGGAGACGGACAGGGATTACGCTCCCTGCCATGTTACTCGGACGCTTGAGCGTGTGAGATGCTCGCGCATCCACGTCGGATGGAGTGCCTCTCCGCTGGTGAACTTCAGCTAAGGGAATCTGCCGTTTCCCAGCGCTGGCTGATAGGCGCTCCATCTGTAGGTTCCTGTTTAATGAGATAACTCATTGGGCGGTATTCAATGAGCCTGATTCGCCAGGTTTTTATGGGGAATTTGGGCTGTTTGGCGAATTTTTGACAAAAACGGTGAATCACCCTATTCAATGACCAGATGGCGAATACATTTGAAGGTTTTTTTCGCCATGATTCACCGAGTAGCAATCGCTATCTTTTTATGGTGAAGTGGAATGTGAACTTTTAAAATAAAGTGTTTTGTTTTTTACATTTGGTGTAAAAAAATCAGGAATTTTATTCTGAGGAGGGGCATGCTATTTTTATTCATGTGCTGTATATATTTAATTTAAAAAAAATAAAAAATATATATTTTTTTATTTTACACAGCAGCCAGCAGGGGGCGCCGGAGCCGAGCCGCTCATTAGATATTCATATATTCACTGCACCCGATCGTTACATATGCACGATCCGGTGTAGTGAATATACCCGGTCCCCTGCTGGCACCCCTGGGGGGCAGCCTGTGCTGCCTGGCACCCGGGGAGCCCACCTCCCCCCCACATACGCTCTGGGGCAGGCAGAGAGACTTCCATCTCCCTGCCTGCCACCGTCCTCAGGCTCCCTGCGGTGTCCGCCGCAGGAGCTCATATTCGCCGGTCAGGGGCAGCGAGCCCCTGACTCGTTGAATACCGGAGCCGGCGAGGCTCCGGAACGTGGCGAATGTGCAGCAAATCCTAAACAGGATTCGCTGCACCTCGCCGGTATTCACATTGAATACCGCCCATTATGTGCTTATGCCTGGAAACAAACAAAATGGTATATTCCAGCTTGTACTGTTTATGATTAGTCTTCTTTCCCCCAGATGCCTACAAGAGGGCATCTGTCTGTGGGTCCACTTGTCTATGGTCGCGTCAGTTTGATCTCCATAGCTTCTGCTATGATACATGGGGAAGTGTATCCCTGATTAGACAGGATCTGTAATGGGAAGAGGGATGTATAAAGTGTTAAGGTATGTACCATTCCTTCCTGTCCATCTTATCAAAGATTGCAGAGAGGAAACCGGGGCTATGGCCGGCGTATAGACAACATAACTATGGTGCTCAAGGGCACTGGTTTAGGTCCATTCCCAGAAAAGTATTTAGGCACATATACAGTGCCTAGGT
Organism: Crinia signifera; assembly: GCF_055691185.1. Taxonomy (NCBI): domain Eukaryota; kingdom Metazoa; phylum Chordata; class Amphibia; order Anura; family Myobatrachidae; genus Crinia; species Crinia signifera. Next base: position 44,754,753 of record NC_139225.1, on the reverse strand, counting down.
CGCATTGAGCACCCCCCATACACAAAGGGGGCTGCTCATCTTGCTCCTATATGGGGCTGATTTTGCTGTTAAGGTTGCGGAATTTTATGGTGTAAGCTAGTGACACTGCCATTTTCTTACCTGCTATTGCCTTTGGTTTCATAGGCATCAGATATGTCTATAGGAAGTTACACAGGTATATGTGTACTTCCTATCCTTCCTGATCTAAGCATTCTTTTCATCAGTTATGGATCACAGAGTTCTCCCTTTGTAAGAGGAAGAAAACTCTGCTTACGGTGGTTTTTTCTTTCCAGGTACAGATACCAAGTTTCTTCCGGTCCACATGGTACCAGACTCCAGATGACGATAGGGCTCTTCACCACCTCCCCGATGCTGCCCAACCCCCCCCCCCCCCCCCCCCCAACCCTACCCTTAAGCGAAGATAGACATTGATCGCCAGCTGGGGCAAGCTGCCGATTCTCGGCACTGCATGAGAGGCGCTCCCTCTGTATAACGATAATACATGATTTTACCCTCAGTATTCTGGAAAAAGATGTCTCCTTCAACCTGCCACATGTATGCGTTCGCTAGAGATGGTGCCACGGGAGATCCCATGGTACAACCATTAAGTTGTTTAGAAAAGACTCTATTAAACAGAAAATAGTTATGTCTTAACGTCCATTCCAGCAAATGTAAAACAGTGGGACATCAGGCCCTGTATACGGTGTACTTCCCACACTCAGCTGTCTGACCACTTCCAGCCCAGCTGAATGTGGAATGCACATATATAAGCTTGCTACATCCTTCGTAGCTAACACAGTGTGTTCAGGGACCCTGGGACTTCACTGTGACCACCTTCTCTGTTGTATAGAGGTTGTTATTGATATGCTTAAAGCGAAGATCTTCCCCTGCTAGCTCCCAGCTTCCTGCCGTGATGCTTACATGTGCCAAACTCCCATTTGAGCCTTATTGAGCAAGTAGGAGTGGGATACCTGGATGCTAAGGAGGGAAGAAGGGGGCAGGCTGGACTGATTTGCAAGCGGAGCCTTACGTATTTAAAATTTCAGTCTCAATTTCATTTTTTATTGTAGGTGAAGACTGATCATATTGTAGCAGCAGTTGGTTTGGAGCCTAATACTGAACTGGCAAAATCTGCTGGTCTGGAACTAGATGGGGACTTTGGAGGGTTTAGGGTTAATGCAGAACTTCAGGCTCGCAACAACGTATGGGTGGTAAGTTAGCATTTTGTGATACTTTTTACTAAAAAAAAAAAAAAAATTTACAGTAACTAGATGCAAAAAAAAATTTGGTTTCTATGTTTCTGTTTTTTTTACTTTTTTTTTTATAGGCAGGAGATGCTGCCTGCTTTTATGACATTAAGCTTGGACGCAGGAGAGTAGAACACCACGATCATGCTGTAGTGAGTGGGCGACTTGCTGGAGAGAACATGACTGGAGCTGCTAAACCATACTGGCATCAATCCATGTTCTGGTAATATTTCACAAATGATTAATAACAGCAAAGAGCTAGGAAAGAAGTACAGTATATTACATGCATAAATGCTGTAATCCCTTGTATAGGTGCTTGACCTACTCTACAGTCTTTTCTTTTTTTGCCTGCTCCCGGGACCCTCTGGTTATGGTTTACTAGATCTACACTGTCAAGGTCTACTACTGTACTATTGGTTAACAGTCATAAGGTCGACATCGGTCATCATGAGTTTTTCATGTTTTTTGGTGTGTCTATGTTGACATGGACACCATCAAACCCTTAATCCCCTAATTTATATTACTGCAATGTTCTCTACCCCAGTCTACCATCAAAGGAACTTCACCGATTACAGCTAGTACAAAACACAGCTGCCAGGCTGTTAACCAACCAGCCACATAACTCCCATTCTCTACTCCCTTCACCGGCTGCCCACAAAATGGCGTTTTCAAGATCAGCTTACTGAGTTTCAAAGCCCTACATCACCAAGGCACAAGGTTCCTGAAGCAGCTTCTGATTCCATACTGTCCCACCTGATTATTGCGATCTGTAGATGGACTTTTAGCAGTACAGTACCTAACAGACTTCATCCGGGGTGTAAGAGGATTTTAAATATGAGTGTGATAAATTTCACTTTTATGAAAGCGGAATTGATGCCCAATACGCATAGTCAATATTTCCAATAAAACTGTATCCTTGTGGTACGTCAATGATTATGTATATGTTCAGGTATTCGCAGGGCTATTTTTGTGCAGGCTCCAGCAGGAACTGAGGCCCTTATTCTAGTTCACTCTTTCAGACAAAATATTTCTTAGATGGACAAAACCATGTGCACTGCAGGTGAGGCAGGTGTTACTTGTGCAGAGATAATTAGATTTGGCTGGGGTCTTACACCTGCCTCACTTGCAGTGCACATGGTTTTGTCCAGCTAAGAAATATTTTGTCTGAAAGCGTGAACTAGAATAAGGGCCTCGGTTCCTGCTGGAGCCTGCACAAAAATAGCCCTGGGTATTCGTATACACAGTTGTAAGGTGACAAAGTCTAGTACCTGTTTATAATGGTGGAATCAATACACATCCTATGGGTTCAGGTGCTCACATACACGATTTAAGGTTAAAGTCAAATGCCTCAATGGCTGAGCACTAGACTGGCTTGTGTGTTATATACTGGCCATTTGATAAATTTGCCTTTTGAACTTAGTAGCAATGATTTTGCAAATATTATTAGTTTTAAAATATGAAATAGTAGACTTTTGTATATATTTTGCCCTTAAAACTGTTGCATAAATTTGTGGTGATTTATTTTTGGGTTCTAAAGGAGTGACCTAGGTCCAGAAGTTGGATATGAAGCCATTGGAATCGTTGACAGTGCACTTCCAACTGTTGGCGTGTTCGCCAAAGCCACTGAAAAAGACACACCAAAGCGTGCAGCTGAGGAAAGCGGTAAGCCAGATATTGCAGAAAGAGTATTTGAGGGAGATGTATCAAGTCATGGAGAGTGAAAGTGGAGAATTTGCCAAAAGTAACCATTCAGCTTCTAACTACGATTTTAAGGACTGTGATAGATAAATGACAGGTGGAAATGTATGAACCCATTTAAATGTAATTATGGCCAGGAACCAGCATCCGACAAATTTGCACTCAACCAAATTTGATTGATTTTCCGTTTTTACGAAAAGCAGTATCAGACGACTTTGGCTGTATGAATCAATGCACCATCATTTAGAACTCGGGGTACTTGTTTCCTAGCACGGCGCCCGTCGGGTTGATCGCATGCCTTAAGTTTAAGGTACTTTAAGGCATGCGATCGACGCGATTTTCTGTCAATCACCAGTGTATTTGCCGGTAAAAGAGAAAATCGTGTTGATCGGGTCCATCGCGGCCCATTATAATGGGCCGCGATGCGACCGACGCGATCAACGCGATTTTCCCATAGAGAATAATGTTAAATGATTTTTAAAGTTAAAATCGGGTTGATCGTGTCGGACACGACCCATTATAATGGGCCGCGATGCGATCGACGCAATATTACATAGGGAACAATGGGAAATGGGCCAATATGGCCAATTTCTCATTGTGTATGGTTAATGCCCCCCCATTGTTAACGCCACCCCACTATTGACGCCAACCCGAAGCGTGGCGAGCGCAGCGGTACACGACCTCCGACCTTTTCATACCCCCACTATCCACGTCGGCGTGGAGTTGATTTTATATAGTGTGGCGAGCACAGCGAGCCATCGTATACCTGTGAAGTTATGCGCGTCCGCTCGCCACGCTTCGGGCTCGCTGCGCTCACAACACTATATAAAATCAGCTCCACGCCGACGTGGATAGTGGGGGTGTGAAAAGGTCAGAGGACGCGTACCGCCGCCCCTCGCGGGCTCGCTGTGCTCGCCACACTTCGGGTTGGTCTCATGGACCATTTTACATTGATTCCAATGTAAAAATAGCGTCGGTTGCATCGCATGCGATTTGGTTGGCATGCGATGCGATTGACGCGATTTTTCCGACCCGATCAATACAATCAAAATCGTGGGCTCCGTGCTAGGAAACAAGTACCGAACTCGGCTGTGTATGGCCATAGCGTTCTATCCGAATATTTACTATCATTCATATGGCTGAATATGTTTGTGAATTCAGCTCAAAATACGAATGGAATATACACCACATTTTCCATCTGGGTTTTGCTGAAGCATGCACGGATCAGTCAGATTCGAACATGCTTCTATGTGTAAAAATAAGAATAAATACATTTTAAAAATTGAGTGGGTTCTCCACGAGTATAACCAGCCCCGGACTTGAGCTGGTCCTGGTTCCAGAAATACAGGGGAACAAAATGATTAGGATCACCCTGTATTTCTGCAACCAGCACCGGCCTCTTAAAACTTTCCTGGTTAACAATATACAGGGGGACAAAAAGAATAGGGGGCCCCTGTGTTTTTATAACCAGCACTGGGCTCCAACAGCCAAAGCATTACAACCCTGGTTGGTCAGCACGGGACAGGTTTCTGGGTTGTTGGGGACATGGACCCCTGCCATGGCTAAAGACTGGGGTTGTCCCCGCCACCCCTGGGCGATGGGTACTGGGCTGATATTAAAGGTGTCCAAAAAAACAAGGGTATGGAGCGCTAATGAGCTGAATGGATCAATTGAGTATTACAATTAATTTATTATTATAGTAAAATATAGCATTAAAAATTCAACAATTAAATCTCAACGGGTGTACAAATAATATAAATAAACATTAAAGTTCATGTAGGACAGTTGGAAGTTGTATACTTATGCACTTTGGCGATCCCTCTGGTCACTCTGCTTATATGATGTCATATGACTCCAGAAACAGCCCGTGCTTAAGGGTAATGGGAATCCATAAGCCTGGCAGGATAATTTGTGTGCCCTGGAGGAATATGGAATGTCCTCTGTTTGTTTTGAGGTATCCTCACGATTTTTTGTGACAGTCCAATCCAAGTTGAGCAGGTGGTGGTATCCCAGTTGTAAATAAAGTGCTTGTCACAGCTGATTTTGCAGGTAAATTCAAGCTTGGACCAGAAAAGCCAAGGGGATCAAGTCCAATCCTCCAACATGTAATTTTAAAATATTAACACAGGCTGGTGCTCCCTAACATGTTGGCTGTTCTCTGACAGCTTTATCAAAGGTTTGATAAAGCTGTCAGAGGACAGCCAAACATGTTAGGGATGAAAAATTGCTTTTGTATTGTACTGCTGCAAAAAGTTTTAGAATCCATCTACTTGCTACATTTGGAAAAACAGCTATGCCGTGATTTACATGTTGTGACAAATTGAGAAAAAAAGTCAAGATGTATGTGGACACATCTGTGTATATGTATGTAAGGGAGAATAGCCGGCACTCCTTTGCTTGGATGGATATAAACTGCACCAGGTGCCCTCCTCCGCTCTAACCCGTATCAAGGGTGGCATACATCCATTCATCATAGGCGACACTTTGATGTCTTTCACAAAGAATTAAGACCACGCAGGTTTCATTAAGACCTTTCGAGATTTATTCTAGTCATCCTGATGACTGTGAAAGACATCAGAGTGCCGCCTATGACTAATGGATGTATGGTGTATGTATATTACAATAAAAATGCATGTACCGTATCCTACCAAATGCGAATCACACATTCTAATCTAATATAGAGAAACAGATGGTTCAGAATAAATCATATAATATATGCTGAAAACACCATTAATGATTCATCGATTTGATGAAACAGGCCAATGGTAAGGTTTCATTCAAACCATATGGTTGCAAGGTTTGCAATAAATTAATCCATTCTGACTCCCTTCTTAACAACATTTACTCACAATTACCTCCCCTCTTCAAAGGGGGGGGGGGGGATACATTCTATCATGCGATATATAATACTAGAAAGACCATGGTTACTCTAAGCGAAATGGCGAGCCACCAGCTGTTCACTGGATCCACTAGTAAGCGCAGCTCTAATGGATGACCAGTGCCCCGCAATCCTTTCTTTAATTTTCCTCTGGGTTTTCCCAATATCAGAGAGCTCGCAAGGGCAAATAATTTGGTAGACCACAAACATGCTATCACATGTGAGGTCGTGGTTAATTTTAATATTGGAACCTTTTCGTGGATGGCAAAAAGTATCATCAGCAATCAGGAATTTACAGGTCGCACAACCACATCTAAAGCAATTATAACATATCCTGTTACCATGCAGTCACAATCAAGTTTCAAGATTCAAGTTTTGTATATTTTCTATAAACTTATAATATAGTATGTTTCTTTTGCTTTCTGTACACAAAAGGCACAGGGATCCGCTCTGAAAGTGAAGTTCATGATGCATCGCAAGTCCAGAAGGAATCCTCAATTTCACTCTCCACACCTTCTCCCACACAGCAGGGAGACTCCTATGGAAAAGGAGTAGTTTTTTATCTACGCGACAATGTGGTGGTTGGAATTGTGCTTTGGAACATCTTCAATCGTATGCCAATTGCACGCAAGGTAAGGATAGTTAAATGACAAGAAAGAAGTCGGCAAATTTAATTTTATTAAGGCAGTAGAAGGTCAAATATCCTTTACTTTGCTTCACCTAACAGAAATTGATCCAAATGTAATAGCCTATGAGTTGGAAGCAGTGCGGGATTTGGCCAGCATCCCGGGCAATCTCTTACAAGGCAAAACCATGCCTTGGAAGTGATTGCCCCTTTAAAAAAAAAAAAAAGGGTTCTGCCAGCATTCCACACAGCTGCCGAACTCTGAGGCTACTACATTTGGCCCATCATCTTTTAAATTGTTGAGTTTCCCATTATCAGTGCCTTCCTACAGGAAACTGCTATACACAATGTGTTCTTGGGGGTGTTTTATTAGGAAGAAAATTTAGCCTAGTCCCCTCTCACATGGTTTTGAGTGCCCTCCTGCCCTCATAACTTGACTATTGGCTTCTAGCATTTGCACATTGAACAGGCATGTCCAAACTGAGGCCCTCCAACTGTTGTGAAACTACACATCCCAGCATGCCTTATCATAGTTTTAGTATTCCCTAATCGCAAAACTGTGGCAAGGCATGACGGGGCTTGTAGTTTCACAACAGCTGGAGGGCTATAGTTTGGACATGCCTGACATAGAATATAGGCCCCCGAGCTGAAATTATTGCCCACCCCTGCCGAATAGTGTTTATATGAGACACTGCAATGCATGCATTAAACACAATCCCACACAGTTCCTGTTTTGGAAGATGGTACTGTCCGTTCCTATTATGCTCCTATTTAAATGGGTAAGTTGTTATAACCATCCACCATATATAGATTGGCAGTCCCGCTCTCCTGTTTACCTCCTATTGGGTGTATTAGGCTGGTCCACCCAATAAGAGGTAAACAGGAGAACGGGTCTTCCAATCTACAGTATATATGGTTGACAGTAATAACAATTTACGGTGGTTGGGAGACCCCTTCTGTCGGAAGGTGGCAGCTGGCGCAGGGTGCCATGAGCAGCTCCATTGAGAGCTGCTCCATCTGCAGCCAGACAAATGTAAGTGAGCGTCATCAAGAAATTGCTGAGATAACGCCGGAAATGACTTGCTGATTCATACGAAACTTCAGAAATCAACTGCAAATGTGTATCATGAAGAAAGGTCACCATCCGGATTATATCCTATTCAAAACCAATGGAAAATAAAATGTATTCCATGCACTTTTAGATTATGTGCTAACATTTTGAATAGCATGTACCATGCCTTTTTTGTTAACATTTAAAATTGAAGCGGGTTTCAGAACGAAGCACCAAAAGTCATGGGATTAGTGCCTAGTATCATGTAGGTCCCCCTATAGAATGACAAAGTGTAGCAACTCAATGTGGCATTGATTCCTTAAGTGAACGAAAGACCTCTGGCGAGATATTGACCCATGCCACCTGGATAGCTTCCCACACATTCTTGATATATGAATGTGCAGAATCCTGGGTGCAAATGAACCACTCCAACACGTCCCATCAATTATCGATTGGGTAATGTTCAGAGAATGTGCTGCCCACATTATTTATCTGAATTCCCAGAATGTTCTGGACAATTCGAGAACAATGAGTGGGGGGGGGGGGGGGTACATGAAGTCCATGAAGGGCTGCAAATAGACCTTAAGCAAAGCAACATAGTGGTTTTATGTTCAGGCAGACCAGTGGACTCAACCCATGCCACCTGAACACACCCCACACCATTGTGCAACCACCACCAGCAGCCTGCACCTGCCTTGTTGACATTCGGGCCGGATCTGTGCCACACCCGAACCATACCATAAACCCAAAACAACTGGAACCGTGACATGTTGCCAATGCTCTAGCGTCCAATTAGTGCTGTCCGAAGCCCAGGTGAGGCACTGTGTCCAGTGATGTGTTAACAGGTTCTCATATCCCAGGTAAGATCCTAGCGCTGCACTAACCTGCTGGATGTGTCTGGTACCCCCTGCATTGAGTTTAGATGCGATTTGAACCAGTGTCTCTTACCACTGATAATTCTTTTCAGACACCAGTAGTAATGATCAATAAGCATCTGTGGTTGTAAATACTGGATGTTACAGTAGTGGGGTGGCAAAGTCATTTTCCATTTTTTTCACATACTTTTAGCCCATGGCTTTTGGCACTTCAGTGTACTTCTCGAAAAAACTTTGTCCGGTATGATGTGTTTAGGAGAATTGAATAAAGGTGTATGTGGCTTAAAATTTGTAAAAATGTATCTCTGTGGGAGCCAATCTGATATGTATTTAAATGAGACTGCCTTTGTGAAAGCTAGAATGTTAGAGACCTTCATTTCTACATCTTCTTCTTCTCTTTTTTTTTTTTTTTTGTATAGGCAATTCTTGAAAATGATTGCCCCTAAAAACTATGATCTTAGTAAAGGCAACCCTCCTTATCTGTAAGAGAGTCAGAAAGAACAAGTTCCTTAGCAAAATAATGAGGGAAATAGATGAGGGCCTGAAATTGGCAACAAAGAGCTTATGAAGTTTAGAGGCTATTACCACCACCAGATATTATAGCAGGTAGCAGGTAACTGGTTATGGGAAATCAAGAAAGTTGTTGAGACTGTTATTGTAAAATATCCCCAACAAATCTGAATTGCTTCATATCGAAGTGTGAACTATTTATCATGCAAAGGACCCACAACTAGCAGTGTTTTTCCTATTGCAGGGATAGTCCACTGGATTTAATATAAACAAAACATTCATATGAAAATGGTGCCAGTGTAACTATCCTAATCTAATACCTTTAACTGTTTATACTGTAACCAGCTATTTCATTATTTGAATTATGGTGAAATGTACTAAAGGCCCCCATACACTACTGTGATTTGGTCAGATTTGACCCGATTTAGATGGTTTGTGCTGATAAATCAGACCAAATCGCATGTGTTTGACAATCCATCGGACCCGATGCGCGGTCAGACCCTAGAGATTGAACCTCTTGCACATAGGATCTATCGGATCGGACCCATTAGCGGCACATTGCGGGTGCTGGTATTGGGTCGCATAGGTACTATGTGCAATAGCTGCTGAGGTCCAGCGGCGGGCAGCAGCTGCTGAGAGTGTTCTCTCAGCCAATCAGTGGTCAGCCTAATATTATTTATTATTATTATATATATTTTTTTTATATTCTCCTGCCTCCGCCACTGCGGCATTTTTCCGGGAGTCTTTACATGTGATAAATTGCGTGCAATTTACCGCATGTAAACAAAATGCCACATCAATGCCAAATCGTAAGTGAGCCCACTCAGGGAGCTACCGGGGAGCTCAAGGGAAATTGGTTCCCACTTGTCCTCAGGTCAAGTCGGCCCAAGCCTTGAAAAGTGGTACAACAGGACAGTGAACACTAACCATATAACATGATCAATTATATCACTTTTTAAACTTGGTACATCTGGCCCAATATGAGAAAAACAAAATTGATATCTTACAGTATGAATACATTTTAGCAACTGAACAAACTACACCTGATTGAAAACTCCAGGGTCTGTCATCCTTATAGGCAGCTTTTGAGTGCCACAGTTTGGAATATTTTAAGTACTACTAAAAGGTGGCAATCTTAAAAAAAAAAATACTGCAGGAGGATAAATTTATTCCTAGGGTCAAAAAAAAGAACAAATGTTTGGCTTAACAGCAAAGTCAAATTTGAAATAGCTACAAAAATGAGGGCATTCAAAGAGTTTAAACAAGATGGGACACCAATGGTCAATGGTGAAGAATCCTCTTCTTAATTCATTACGGAATTTCCTTTCCACAAGCCTCAGTACATGCCCGCGTGTCCTAAGTATAGGCCTGTTAGTGAACAAATCTTCTCCCAGTTCCATATGATTCCCAATCCTGTATTTGAACATACTAATCATATCACCTCTCAGCCTCTGTTTCTCCAGTGAAAACATATTCAGCCTGGTTAACCTATCTTTGTATTCTAGTGATTCAAGACCTTTTACTAGCTTAGTCGCCCTTCTCTGTACCTGTTCCAATTCATTTATGTCCTTTTTAAGGTGTGGTGCCCAGAACTGAACACAGAATTCTAAGTGTGGTCTCACCAATGCCTTGTAAAGAGGCACTATCACTTGGCATCCCTTGAATCCATTCCCCTTTTTAATGCATTCTTGTGTCCAGTTTGCTTTTGCTGCTGCGGGTGTGGATTAGTTGTTAGACAGTCATTAGGTCGACATGAGTCTAGGTCGACAGGGTCATAAGGTCTATGGATGGATGGGTGGTGGTGGCTACAGCGCTCAAGTCACCTATTGCTGGGAGCAGCTTGACTCAGCAGTCAAGACTCAAGATAGGGTTAATATACAGAATTGGTGTCAAGCTCTCACCTAATGGTTAATGGTGCTATCAATGGAGGATAAGAAATGAAGAGAATGGGAGAACAGTATAGTAAAACAAAGTGTTTTGTTTGTATATTGGAGGGTCATAAGGTCGACAGGGTCATTAGGTCGACCGTCAAAAAGATCAACATGGGGTTTTTCACAGTTTATTTACCCGAATGTCAACATGGACACAGGTGTGTGCCGCGTCCTCTCACATAGCTCGCGCTTTGCGCTCGGCACACTATTTTATTCTCCCACCATGCCCTAGTGGATGAAATACCACCTGTCGGCGCATGTCGGCTCAAAAAACAGTGAAAATCCCCATGTCTACCTTATAACCCTGTCGACATAGACTCATGTGGACCTAAATGCATTTCGACCTAATGACTATCTAACAACTTGCTGGTGACCCAAACATATTACTTCCAAAAACCGATTGAAAGCAATAAAAAACCTACAGCCCATTGCCAATGACATTTCCTTTGATGTACAAATATTTAAACTCTCACTCAAATGGACATTACACACATTTATCCACAAATAACAAACATCATTCCCCTTTAACTATATTTCTAACTTTAATGGGGCGTAGCCCCTTACAACGGTGTGAAGAGTGCCCACAGGGCGTGATGAATCACCTAGTAGTCTAATAAACTACTAACCCCAACTTCTTTACATGCTATGCCAGATGTAACTATCTCACCTATTATTTCTGTGTTCTGTATTTGCGAACCGTTTTATATTATGTGAAAGTGAAAGCATGCATTAAGGGATATGACCACATAAGCTTCTGAAATACTTGTGAAAATATATAATATTGTTAATACTCCCTAGCATTCATTTGTGCGAATGCTTTATATGTTGCTAAAAGAATATAAAACCAGAACCCTTCTTCAGATGGGAAGCGGTCATCTATTAGAATGAACTTAGGTCTACAGTCATTAGGTCGACTGGCAGGAAGGTCGACCTGACTTAAGGTCGACATGGGCCAAGGTCAACATGACTTAAGGTCGAATTTGCATAAAGGTCGACATGAGGAAGGTCGACTGGTCATACGGTCGACATGGGGTTTTTCACTGTTTTTTGCGCCGACATGTGCCGACAGGCGGTATTTCATGCCCTTCTATCCACTAGGGCGTGGAGGAGGTTATTAAAGCTGTGGCGAGCGAAGCGAGCCACCGTGCCCGAAGCATAGCGAGCGATGTGAGGGTCCGATTCTCGACATTCGGACCAAAAAAACAGTGAAAACCCCATGTCGACCTTATGACCAGTCGACCTTCCTCATGTTGACCTTTATGCAAATTCGACCTTAAGTCACGTCGACCTTGGCCCATGTCGACCTTAAGTCAGGTCGACCTTCCTGCCAGTCGACCTAGTGGGGTCGACCTAATGACTGTAGACCTAAGTTCATTCTGACAGATGTACCGATTCCCTTCAGATAACTATTTTATTTTAGCTTCATAACATTGGCATTCAGTGTTTTTTTTTCTGGGTATAACATACAGTATGTATAACTTTGATAATGATGGTTCAGACCTTTAGTATACATTTCTTTTTCTTTTCAGATAATAAAGGATGGAGAACCACACACAGACTTGAATGAAGTAGCCAAACTCTTCAATATACACGAGGAATAAACTTTAACAAAAGATGACATTTTATTACAAAACCTCTTAAAAGATCTAGACTTGCCCCTCTGGATACAAGCTATGATTTCAGGGGAAGCCATGTCACATTCAGAGCCTTGATGAAAACCTCAGTGAACATTACTATTATCTGGAAAACCAACTCGGTCCAGACACTTTAAAGCAGAAAATATACACTGTTGCAATACTTGGAGGCATGAGAGAAATCATTTGTACATGTTATTCCTAATCTAAGGTCCTCTCTTTTGCGGAAGTACAATGTATAAAATGATGCTACATCTGTAATGTGTTGGGTGGGCGAAAGATAAATTGCATACAAACGTATTGCATAAAAGGGTAAACTTGTTAAGAGCTGTTTTTAAAGTTCACCTGTGTTCCTGTGACACCTTCATGGGCAAAAGTATTGATGCCTTTATTTTTTTTCAATAAGCCAACAATTCTGATAGACAGAAGTGCAGCACTTCAATTCTTAAGTTGGGTACACACTTTAAGACATGTCCTAATGATTATGCACAATCACAATATCGTTAACTATATTATTGTCAGTGATTGAGAAAACCCCCCAAAATAGTGGGTCCCTGGGACTCCTTACTTACAAAAATCGGAGTCCTACCTGACCTTTTCTCTTTCCCAATGGAATAAAGCCTCCACTTCCCTTTCCCCCCAGCATGGCACATACAGAAGTCGCCTCCTTTCCCCCACATGACAAATACCCTGAGCCGAGGGCTGGCCCAAGGTTTTTTTTTTTTTTTTTTCCTGGTAAGCAAACAGTTTTTGGGTTGGGGGTCCATTGGCCCAATCACATAACGCAAGATAGACATATACTAGAAAATACATAATCTGTAAACAGGGACAGTGCACACCTAAGGTGCGCACAAAAATTTAGGTCATGGCCACATAATAGTACCAATTCACATTACACCACATATTAGTGGCACTTGGATACACTGCGCGAGGATTACGCACACCATAATGCCCATTACACAACATGCCATATACCATACTGTTTGCCTAAACTTGGGGGGGGGGTTTCAGCATAGTCCATAGTGTCCCAGACCTTCAGCTCATCTCTGCAGCTAAACATGATGCTTTGGGGTGCTTAAAAAGCAATAGGTGCAACCATTAAATAGAAAAGTGATGGGCACTCACAAAAAAAAAAACTTTTAATCACCCCTATGGAGTGCAAAGGGCTTGTTTAATCTAATTATTGCACTAGATCTATAATATCCTGCATCCTAAAAAATGGAAGATTATTGAATATACACACACATGCACCCAATCATCCGCATGCCACAAGACCCTTCCTACAGCCTTCCAGCTAGTCTCTGCAGTCCCAGCGCCAGAATCTACTATTAATCACCACACTGTAGCAGAAGTGCAGAAACAAGCAGCGTTGCAGGCCACGGGTACAGACAATGCTACATTATCGCCGTGCAACGTCAGCGATGCTGCTTGTTCCCGCACTGCTGCTTCAGTGCAGTGATTAATAGAAGATGCTGGGGCTGCAAAGACAAGGAGCCAGAGGTCTGCGAGAAGCTGCTGAGAGTTGCTACTGGGTGTGAAGCCTCAGGGATGCCGGTCCTCCACGCCTGCCGCTCCCGGCTCCCCCTCCATCCAAGTACCTCCTGCATTGTCATGTGCCCGCTATCATCCTGTTGTCTGTCCCCTCTGCCGCCAGTTACACTCGCTTAGGAGCCTATGTTCATCCTGCCACTCACTGCCACCGATCAATGCACGTGGACCATGTCCCATGGTGACCTGCCTGTTTAAAAAAAAAAGTGAGTCCCTGGCCAGGATTTGCTATAGCGCATATTTGCAAACCCTGATCGTGCATATTGTCTAATGACCTAAATATTGTAAATGATAGGTGAACATGGGTTGGTATCTACACCCCCTCTGTCCTTTGTACAAGCAGTCAAAATTGGCTTAAAGGTGCTGAAAAATCACTTAGTCCAATAGACTAGCAAAGCAAAAGGACCTCCTGATTGTACACCAGGGGTTAACACAGACCAATTAATCAGGCCGCATCACCCCTCTCAAGCCAAATGTCCTCCGGGATCCAAGGCATGAAAATCTGTACAAAACAAGATGAGAAGTGGCACCTCGTAGTGCATTAACCCCTTCCCGCCGCAGCCTGTTTTTGCCTTCCTGACAGAGCCCTTTTTTTCAAATCTGACATGTATCACTTAAGTGGGGATAACTTTTTTTTGCTTTTACTTATCCCTGTGATTTTGAGATTGTTTTCTCGTGACACATTGTACTTCAAATTAGTGGTAAATTTGGGTCGATACAGTCTGTGTTTTTTTGTGAAAAATGCCAAAATGTCGTAAAAAAATGGAAAATTTAGCAATTTTCAAAATGTTAAATTTTCTGCTTGTGAGACAAATAATCATACCACTCAAAATAGTTAATAACTAACATAGACCATATGTCTACTTTATGTTTCCATCATTATTTCAACTTCCTTTTAAATTTTTTGGACACTAGGAGGCTTAAAATATGAATAGCAAATTCTCAAATTTTCAAGAAAATTTCAAACACTGATTTTTTTAGGGACCAGTTCAGTTCGGATGTGACTTTGAGGGACTTGTATGTGAGACACCCCCATAAATGATGCCATTTCAAAAACTGCACCCCTCACAGTATTCAAAACAGCATTTTGGAAGTTTGTTAACCCTTTAGATGTTTCACAGGAATTAAAACAAAGTGTAGGTGAAATTTCAAAATTTCATTTTTTTTGCAGATTTGGAATTTTAATACATTTTTCTAAGGAACACAGTAGATTTTACTAGAGAAATGTGACTAAAAATTGATTCCCCCAATTCTTTTGTTTTCATAAATATAATATATGTGGCCCTAGTGTGCACGTTGACCAAACCACAGGCTTCATAATAGAAGGAGCACCTACTTGATTTTGGAGCCTCCTTTTTATGAGATTATTTTTTAGGCACCATGTAGGTTTCTAGGCACCATAAGATGCTAAAAGTTAAGAACCCCCCCACAAGTGACCCCATTTTGCAAACTACACCCCTCAGGGAATTCATCTAGGGGTATAGTGTACATTTCAAACCCCCAGGGGTTTCACCAATTTTGATAAAACTGGGCTGTGCAAATGAAAAATTAAATTTTTTACACAAAAATGCAGTTCTGGCTCAAAATTTTTCATTTTCACAAGGAATGAAGGAGACAAAGCACCCCAAAATCTGTGCCCCAATTTCTCCCGAGCACGGCAATGCCTCACATGTGACCAAAAAATACCATTTGGGTGCATGGCAGGACTCAGAAGGGAAGGAGTGATTTTTGGATTTTGCAGCTCAGATTCTGGTGGAATGTTGGTGGGTGCTATGTCGCATTAGCAAGACCCCCGAAGCACCAATACAGTGGAACCCCCCCACAAGTGACCCCATTTTGCAAACTACACCCCTCAGGGAATTCATCTAGGGGTATAGTGTACATTTCAAACCCCCAGGGGTTTCACCAATTGTGGTACAACTGGGCAGTGAAAATGAAAAATTAAATTTTTTACACAAAAATGCAGTTCTGGCTCAAAATTTTTCATTTTCCCAAGGAATGAAGGATACAAAGCACCCCAAAATCTGTGCCCCAATTTCTCCCGAGTACGGCAATGCCTCACATGTGACCAAAAAATACCATTTGGGTGCATGGCAGGACTCAGAAGGGAAGGAGTGATTTTTGGATTTTGCAGCTCAGATTCTGGTGGAATGTTGGTGGGTGCTATGTCGCATTAGCAAGACCCCCAAAGCACCAATACAGTGGAACCCCCCCACAAGTGACCCCATTTTGCAAACTACACCCCTCAGGGAATTCAACTAGGGGTATAGTGTACATTTCAAACCCCCAGGGGTTTCACCAATTGTGGTACAACTGGGCAGTGAAAATGAAAAATTACATTTTTTTACACAAAAATGCAGTTCTGGCTCAAAATTTTTCATTTTCTTAAGGTATGAAGGAGAAAAAGCACCCCAAAATCTGTGCCCCAATTTCTCTCGAGTACGGCAATGCCTCACATGTGACCAAAAAATACCATTTGGGTGCATGGCAGGACTCAGAAGGGAAGGAGTGATTTTTGGATTTTGCAGCTCAGATTCTGGTGGAATGTTGGTGGGTGCTATGTCGCATTAGCAAGACCCCCAAAGCACCAATACAGTGGAACCCCCCCACAAGTGACCCCATTTTGCAAACTACACCCCTCAGGGAATTCATCTAGGGGTATAGTGTACATTTCAAACCCCCAGGGGTTTCACCAATTATGGTACAACTGGGCAGTGAAAATGAAAAATTAATTTTTTTACACAAAAATGCAGTTCTGGCTCAAAATTTTTCATTTTCATAAGGTATGAAGGAGAAAAAGCACCCGAAAATCTATGCCCCAATTTCTCCCGAGTATGGCAATGCCTCATATGTGACCAAAAAATACCAGTTGGGTGCATGGCAGGACTCAGAAGGGAAGGAGTGATTTTTGGATTTTGCAGCTCAGATTCTGGTGGAATGAATGGTGGGTGCTATGTGGCATTAGCAAGACCCCCGAAGCACGGTGAAATGATGAACCTAATAATCCATAGATGTGTGGTATATTTTAAAACACTCCTTTATACATAGGCCGGGTTTGTCGGGGCAAGTTTCACAGTGGAAAATAGTATCCTTTCTTATTCCCTTTTTATAGCAAACTTTGCACCTTTTTTGTGTCCTGCCCTTTCTTGCAGTGGAGGGGATTTCGTTAGGAAAATGCTGCCCTGGTACAATACGGGGGCCAGTACTAGAAGTACTGGGGCCCTCTGCCTGCTGATTCCCAAATATTAGGCCCTTTATGACTTCCTCTTGAAAGTGCATAAATGTCCCCTCTGGCTGGTAGAACGGAATAGCACTTAAGCGTTATACAGTGCCATCTGGATGATATACACGGCCAGCTTCTTGTACCAGATTATTGTTTTCCGCAGGGCACTGTACGGCTTCAGTACCTGATCTGAAAGATCCACTCCGCCCATGTACCTATTGTAATCTAGGATACAATTAGGTTTTGAGGTGTGGGTACTGGTACCTCGTACAGGGACGGAGGTGGTACTGTCTCCATGAATTGTTGTCAGTATAAGGACATCCCTCTTGTCCTTATATTTGACCAACAACATATTTTCGGTGCATATTCCCCTGCTTTCACCCCTTCTCAGTACTTGGGCAATGTGCGTTTTTGGGAGGCCTCTTTGGTTCTTGCGCACAGTACCGCAAGCTGCTGTACCTCTTGAACCAAGGGCCTTAAACAGGGGGATGCTAGTGTAAAAGTTATCCACATAGAGGTGATAACCTTTATCCAGGAAGGGGTGCACTAAATCCCAGACAATTTTTCCACTAACACCTACGAGGGAGGGGGGGCATTCTGCCGGTTCAATTGTTGAATCCTTCCCTTCATATACCCTAAACCTGTGGGTGTACGCTGAGGTGCTTTCACACAGCTTATACATTTTTATGCCATACCTTGTCCTCTTACTGGGAAGGTACTGGCGGAATTTAACCCTTCCTTTAAAATGTATAAGGGACTCGTCGATACAAATACATTTTTCAGGGATGTACATCTCTGCAAATTTGGCACTGAAATGATCAATGACCGGCCTGACTTTAAATAGCCAGTCAAAGGTGGGATCATCTCTGGGTGGGCACTGTGCATTATCGGTGTAATGTAAAAATTTAAGGATTATCTCAAAACGAGTCCGAGTCATGGCCATACGGTAAAGTGGGGTGCTGTACAGAACATCTGTACTCCAATATTGCCTAATTTCTGGCTTTTTTACTATGCCCATATGTAACACCAGACCCCAAAACGTCATCATCTCTACTGCATCTACAGGGGTCCACCTAGCAAATGATGACGTGGGGTTTTGAGCAATAAACTGCTGGGCATATAAATTACTTTGGTCCACCATTAAATTTATAAAATCATCAGAGAAAAATAATTTGAAAAAGTCAATTTCTCTGAGACCTGTTGAATCAAATTGGATTCCTGGGATGGCCAAAAACTCAGGAACTTGGGGCTCAAAATTGTCTGGTGGTGGGGTCCATACGGGATCAATCATTTGGGGGGGGTCTCAGCTGCTCTACGGGGGCGTCTTTGAGGGGGTCCCTCATCACCAGAGGAGGAAGAGGAGCTTAAGACGAATCCTTCAAATTCCCCGCTTGCATCACTGGCTGTGTCAGAGTCAGAGGCAAGCATGGCATATGCCTCCTCCGCTGAATACATTCTTCTGGATGACTGGGATGACATTTGGGATGCCATTTTTATTTTTGTGTTTCTGTAAGTGTAATGTTTCAACACGTGTATAATGTAGGGGGGGTACAAACTTTATTTCAACACGGGGGGTATGTAGTGTGTAGTGTGTATGTAGTGCAGAAAAAAAATACTTTATACAGGAATTTGATCCCAATAAAAAAAATAAAAATTGAAGGGGTTAAAAAAAAAAAAAAAGGTCCTGCGCCAAAAATTGAGCACAGATGTTGGTCAGTAACGTCCGTCACTGAACAGCGCTCAAAGGCAACAGGACACCCACAAAAGCAACGTGGGTGTAAAAACAAAAAAAAAACAATTTAAAAAAACTGCAGAAAAAAAATGATATCAACCCTGTGCCAAAAATGCTGTTCAGTGATTGTACGTCACTGATCAGCGCTCAGCGGCCACAGGACACCCACAAAAGCAACGTGGGTGTAAAAACAAAACCCCACTGCACTCTCCAAAAAAAAAAAACTGCAGATCTGTGATGCAACACTGATTAGCAGTGAGGGGCAGCAGGCACACAACTGTGGGTGCAACCTGACAGGGTATATATAAAAAAAAAACCTGGACCCCCAAAAAGTTGCTGATTAATTAATTTAAACTGATCAGCACAAATGGGGGGGCAGCAGGGGGGGCAGCAGTCAGTTGCACACGCAGAACAACCTTTGGTGCAACTGACAGGTATATATATAAAAAAAAAACTCTGCACCCCCAAAAAGTTGCTGATCAGCTCAGATATAGTGATCAGCACAAAAGGGGGTGCAGCAGACACAAAATATAGCTTTCTCTATCACTCTCTGTCACTATCTCTCACTATCTCTGACTATCTATCACTATCTGTGACTCTATGACACTGCAGCAGCAGCACACAGGAAGTCACAAGATCTTTGAAGCATCCAGCTGCTGGCAGCACGCTACCAGCGGTGATCAACGGTGATCAGGCAAGGTTCAGGTTTGTATAGCAGGACAGAGTGGCCGGTGACCGCTCTGCACGCAATTCCAGACCGGAATGGCGTCTGCAGCGCAGTCACCGTTAGTTTAAATGGCGCGCCATGGCTGTGATTGGTCCGACGGACCAATCACAGCCTTGGGGGCAGGTGGGGTGAGGTGTCGTCGTCACCGTCGTCGTCACCGATGACCCCCTCATGCCCCCTCACACCCGGCGGTGATTGACACCTGTGTTACTGAGCGTCTGTAACACAGGAAAACGCTGCGAATGGCTGTTCACATTGAACAGCCAATCACAGCGATCGCCGACGGGGGGGCCCCCCCTGGGCATGCAGGGACATGTCTGCTGTCAGGGACAGCAGACATTGTCCCTCTCACTGCGTCTCTAGACTCAGTGGCACTTTGAAGTCATGATGTATATATACGTCATGTGTCGGGAAGTACATCCCGGCCATGACGTATATATACGTCAAATGTCGGGAAGGGGTTAAAAGAGTTATTTAATGAAGAATAAAAGTTTGCTCCAGGGTACGGACAATTGTGACTCATTCCAATAAATAAAACACTGTGGGCTGGTTACCACAAGGCATGGATAAAATACCAAGGCAATACCGCTGGCACCAGGACGTCCATCCGGGTCCCAATCATGTCCACACGCTGGATTGCAGTGCAGCGTTGAGGGAAGCCGGAGCGAGGAGTTCAGCCGGGTGTCAGTGTCGCAAGATACAGCCTCCCAGCGATAATTATCACACAGAAATCCAGTCACAGCTTGACCCTTTAAGGAACAAGTAATTGGTTAAATAACAGATAAACAAAAGGTGATGAGGTCACATCTTTGGCTTCTTCCATTGGTCATTCTTCGCAAGGCATTCTGGGTTGCTGGCTGCTGATTGGATGACCGTCTGCACTCAAAATAATACCAATCATGCCTATGGTAACATCCTATCTTTGAAAAATCCATATTGTGTATGGTCTGAGTCACCAGATGGTTGATGCAGATATATCCTGTGAAAGGAAACTCACATTATATATATATATATATGTACACACACCTATACATACATCCCTGAATGTGTTCACATATTCCAGCATCTTTCACCAACACCTTCTTCCATTGTCTACAGAACTGGTTTCATTTGCCCGAAGGATCTCTCAGACACATACCCAACCTCCAAAGACCGCAATTCAAAAGATACAAACTGTTCATAAAGGAACACACAGACTACAATAGCAGTATGAAACCAAAACAGTGTCTGATTAACATTCGCATAGAGGTGAATGAGAAGTACAGGTACTTGCAGTTCAACATGATTTTGCCCAGATTACTTGCTGTTTCCTAATTTATTCTGAAATGTCTGCTGACCGATAGACATTTTCCACATTAATTTATGTTGGAAAGAAAAGGGGACCTCACAGTGTATGTTCTTGATATCTGCAGAATGTGAGGCAGTAAGATGAAATGCCTGTTGGTCGGACAGGCATTTTTTATGTACAGTATGCCAGCATTACCAACAGCATACAAATGTAGCCATGCTCATCTTTGCTGCCATGCGGCATGCTGATCGCTCCATTAATTCCTAATGGAGCAATGGAGAATAGCTACATTTGTCAGACAATTGTTACAATCCACTCCATACACATTTTAAGGTTCCAAGTCCTTAGTATACAACATACAGTATACTGATTGCAGAGGGACTGGATTACCCATTTACTGATTAAGCGGTACTTGTGTAGTTTCACGACACCAGTGTGTGTTTATTAACCCCTTCCCGACATTTGACGTACATTTACGTCATGGTCGGGATGTACTTCCCGACACATGGCATAAATGTACATCATGCCATTAAACTGTCACAGCGTCTATAGACGTGGTGACAGAGGGACGATGGCTGCTGTCCCTGACAGCAGACATCTTCCCTCGTGGCCCAGGGGGGGCAGCGATGCCCCCCCCATCGGCGATCGCTGTGATTGGCTGTTCAAATGTGAACAGCCAATTACAGCGTTTTCTGTGTACCGACGAATAACGTCGCTCGGTAACACAGGGATCGGTGGTGATTGGTGCTGTTAAGTACAGCACCAATCACCACCGGGTGTAAAGGGCTCACTGGTGGTCACCCCACCTGCCCCCAAGGCTGTGATTGGTCCGTCGGACCGACGGACCAATCACAGCCATTACACCTCACAGAAAATAACGGAGACAGCCCTGCAGCCGCCATTCCGGTCAGGAACAGCGTGCAGAGCGGTCTCCGTGCCCATCTGTCCCCTTATACTGACCTAATCAGCGTTGGTGGCATCCGTGCTGCCAGCTGCTGGTGCTTCCTGGTTGGCGTTGTTTACTGTTGCTTCCTGGTGCTTGCGCTGCTGCTGCTGCAGCAGCGTCATTGTGTCAGAGATTATAATATTGTGTGATATAATTGTGTCTCTGCTGCCCCCCTTTTGTGCTGATCAGTATAAATTAACTGATCAGCAACTTTTTTGGGGTGCAGGTTTTTTTTTTTATATATATACCCTGTCAGGTGGCACCAAAAGTTGTGTGCCTGCTGCCCCTCACTGCTAATCAGTGTTGCATCACTGATCAGCATTTTTTTTTTTTGAGGGTGCTGTGGGGTTTTTTTGTAAAAAAATTTTTTACACCCACGGTGATTTTGTGG
Organism: Crinia signifera; assembly: GCF_055691185.1. Classification (NCBI taxonomy): domain Eukaryota; kingdom Metazoa; phylum Chordata; class Amphibia; order Anura; family Myobatrachidae; genus Crinia; species Crinia signifera. The sequence continues at coordinate 44,732,449 of NC_139225.1, read as the reverse complement.
GTGTCCTGTGGCCGCTGAGCGCTGATCAGTGACTTACATCACTGATCAGCATTTTTGGCACAGGGTCGATTTATTTTATTTTTTTTGGATCAAATTCCTGTTGCCTTTTGACTCATCAGCAGTTTTTTTTAATTTTTTTTTTTTTTTGGAGGGTGCTGTGGAGTCTTTTTTTTAATTTTTTTTACACCCACGGTGATTTTGTGGGTGTCCTGTGGCCGCTGAGCGCTGATCAGTGACGTACATCACTGATCAGCATTTTTGGCACAGGGTCGATTTATTTTATTTTTTTTGGATCAAATTCCTGTTGCCTTTTGACTCATCAGCAGTTTTTTGAAAAAAAATTTTTTGGGAGGGTGCAGTGGAGTCTTTTTTAAAAAAATTTTTTACACCCACGGTGCTTTTGTGGGTGTCCTGTGCCCGCTGAGCGCTGATCAGTGACGGACGTTACTGACCAACAGCTGTGCTCAATTTTTGGCACAGGAGCTTTTTTTTTTTTCTTTTAACTTACACGTGTTAAAGCACTACATACACACTACATACCCCCCGTGTTGAAATAAAGTTTGTACCCCCCCTACACTATACACGTGTTGAAACACTACACTTACACAAACACAAAAATAATAAAAATGCCCCAATCATCGCAAAGACTGTTTTCAGCGGAGGAGGCATATGCCCTTATTGCCTCTGACACTGACACAGCCAGTGAAGTAAGCGATGAATTTGCATTCGTCTTAAGCTCCTCTTCCTCCTCTAGTGATGAGGGACCCCCTCAAAGACGCCCCCGTAGAGCAGCTGAGACCCCCCCCCCAAATGATTGATCCCGTATGGACCCCACCACCAGACAATTTTGAGCCCCAGGTTCCTGAGTTTTTGGCCAACCCAGGAATCCAATTTGATACTACAGGCCTCAAAGAAATTGACTTTTTCAAAGTCTTTTTCTCTTAAGATTTTATAAATTTAATGGTGGACCAAAGTAATTTATATGCCCAGCAGTTTATTGCCCAAAACCCCACGTCATCATTTGCTAGGTGGACCCCTGTAGATGCAGTAGAGATGATGACGTTTTGGGGTCTGGTGTTACATATGGGCATAGTTAAAAAGCCAGAAATTAGGCAATATTGGAGTACAGATGTTCTGTACAGCACCCCACTTCATCGTATGGCCATGACCCGGACTCGTTTTGAGACGATCCTTAAATTTTTGCATTACAACGATAATGCACAGTGCCCACCCAGAGATGATCCCACCTTTGACCGGCTATTCAAAGTCAGGCCGGTCTTTGATCATTTCAGCGCCAAATTTGCTGAGATGTACATCCCCGAAAAATTCATTTGTGTAGACGAATCACTTATACATTTTAAAGGAAGGGTTAAATTCCGCCAGTACCTTCCCAATAAGAGGGCAAGGTATGGCATAAAAATGTATAAGCTGTGCGAAAGTACCTCTGGGTACACCCACAGGTTTAGGGTATATGAAGGGAAGGACACAAGAATTGAACCGCCAGAATGCCCCCCCTCCCTCGTAGGTGTTAGTGGAAAGATTGTCTGGGATTTAGTGCACCCCTTCCTGGATAAGGGTTATCACCTCTATGTGGATAACTTTTACACCAGCATCCCCCTGTTTAAGGCCCTTGGTTCAAGAGGTACAGCAGCTTGCGGTACTGTGCGCAAGAACCAAAGAGGCCTCCCAAAAACGCACGTTGCCCAATTACTGAGAAAGGGTGAAAGCAGGGCACAATCCACCGAAAATATGTTGTTGGTCAAATATAAGGACAAGAGGGATGTCCTTATACTGACAACAATTCACGGAGACAGTACCACCTCCGTCCCTGTACGAGGTACCAGTACCCACACCTCAAAACCTATTTGTATCCTAGATTACAATAAGTACATGGGTGGAGTGGATCTTTCAGATCAGGTACTGAAGCCGTACAGTGCCCTGCGGAAAACAAAAATATGGTATAAGAAGCTGGCAGTGTATATCATCCAGATGGCACTGTATAACGCTTACGTACTATTCCGTTCTACCAGCCAGACGGGGACATTTATGCACTTTCAAGAGGAAGTCATAAAGGGCCTAATATTTGGGAACCAGCAGGCAGAGGGCCCCAGTACTTCTAGTACTGGCCCCAGTACTTCTCGTATTGGCCCCCGTATTGTATCAGGGCAGCATTTTCCTAACGAAATCCCCTCCACTGGAAAAAAGGGCAGGACACAAAAAAGGTGCAAAGTTTGCTATAAAAAGGGAATAAGAAAGCAAACTATTTTCCACTGTGAAACTTGCCCCGACAAACCCGGCCTATGTATGAAGGAGTGTTTTAAAATATACCACACATCTATGGATTATTAGGTTCATCATTTCACCGTGCTTCGGGGGTCTTGCTAATGCGACATAGCACCCACCATTCATTCCACCAGAATCTGTGCTGTAAAATCCAAATATCACTCCTTCCCTTCTGAGTCCTGCCATGCACCCAAATGGTATTTTTTGGTCACATATGAGGCATTGCCGTACTCAGGAGAAATTGGGGCACAGATTTTGGGGTGCTTTGTCTCCTTCATTCCTTGTGAAAATGAAAAATTTTGAGCCAGAACTGCATTTTTGTGTAAAAAAAATGTAATTTTTCATTTTCACAGCCCAGTTGTACCAAAATTGGTGAAACCCCTGGGGGTTTGAAATGTACACTATACCCCTAGATGAATTCCCTGAGGGGTGTAGTTTGCAAAATGGGGTCACTTGTGGGGGGGTTCCACTGTATTGGTGCTTCGGGGGTCTTGCTAATGCGACATAGCACCCACCATTCATTCCACCAGAATCTGTGCTGCAAAATCCAAATATCACTCCTTCCCTTCTGAGTCCTGCCATTTTTTGGTCACATATGAGGCATTGCCGTACTCGGGAGAAATTGCGGCACAGATTTTGGGGTGCTTTGTCTCCTTCATTCCTTGTGAAAATGAAAAATTTTGAGCCAGAACTGCATTTTTGTGTAAAAAAATGTAATTTTTAATTTTCACAGCCCAGTTGTAACAAAATTGGTGAAACCCCTGGGGATTTGAAATGTACACTATACCCCTAGATGAATTCCCTGAGGGGTGTAGTTTGCAAAATGGGGTCACTTGTGGGGGGGTTCCACTGTATTGGTGCTTCGGGGGTCTTGCTAATGCGACATAGCACCCACCATTCATTCCACCAGAATCTGTGCTGCAAAATCCAAATATCACTCCTTCCCTTCTGAGTCCTGCCATGCACCCAAATGGTATTTTTTGGTCACATATGAGGCATTACCGTACTCGGGAGAAATTGCGGCACAGATTTTGGGGTGCTTTGTCTCCTTCATTCCTTGTGAAAATGAAAAATTTTGAGCCAGAACTGCATTTTTGTGTAAAAAAATTTAATTTTTCATTTTCACAGCCCAGTTGTACCAAAATTGGTGAAACCCCTGGGGGTTTGAAATGTACACTATACCCCTAGATGAATTCCCTGAGGGGTGTAGTTTGCAAAATGGGGTCACTTGTGGGGAGGTTCCTAACTTTTAGCATCTTATGGTGCCTAGAAACCTACATGGTGCCTAAAAAATAATCTCATAAAAAGGAGGCTCCAAAATCAAGTAGGTGCTCCTTCTATTATGAAGCCTGTGGTTTAGTCAACGTGCACACTAGGGCCACATATAGGATATTTATGAAAACAAAAGAATTGGGGGAATCAATTTTTAGTCACATTTCTCTAGTAAAATCTACTGTGTTCCTTAGAAAAATGTATTAAAATTGCAAATCTGCAAAAAAAATTAAACTTTGAAATTTCACCTACACTTTGTTTTAATTCCTGTGAAACACCTAAAGGGTTAACAAACTTCCAAAATGCTGTTTTGAATACTGTGAGGGGTGCAGTTTTTGAAATGGCATCATTTATGGGGGTGTCTCACATACAAGTCCCTCAAAGTCACATCAGAACTGAACTGGTCCCTAAAAAAATCAGTGTTTGAAATTTTCTTGAAAATTTGAGAATTTGCTATTCATATTTTAAGCCTCCTAGTGTCCAAAAAAATTAAAAGGAGGTTGAAATAATGATGGCAACATAAAGTAGACATATGGTCTTTGTTAGTTATTAACTATTTTGAGTGGTATGATTATTTGTCTCACAAGCAGAAAATTTAACATTTTGCAAATTGCAAAATTTTCAATTTTTTTACGACATTTTGGTATTTTTCACAAAAAAACACAGACTGTATCGACCAAAATTTACCACTAACTTGAAGTACAATGTGTCACGAGAAAACAATCTCAAAATCACTGGGATAAGTAAAAGCAAAAAAAAGTTATCCCCACATAAAGTGATACATGTCAGATTTGAAAAAAAGGGCTCTGTCAGGAAGGCAAAAACAGGCTGCGGCGGTAAGGGGTTAATCCAGGCAGCTGTGTTTACAGTTTCTTAGAAAATTGGCAGCCTGCGAGAGTCCACATCCTGAGTCTGTGATTACTTTACTGTGAAACTTGGCTGGTTTCCAGACTCCTACACTGTACTAGGCTAGCACGTGCTCACTCTGGGCCTTATTCTGGTTGGAGCGGCCGGGCCGTACGCGTACGTCCCGGGGTTTTTCATGATCTGCGCATGTGCAGATACGCTAATGCGCCGGCGGGAACACTCCACAACGCTTACGGCCGGTGTCTCAACGTGCGAAAAAACCTGTACGCGAGCGTACGGGTAATGGGGCGGCATAGGGGCGTGTTGATGGGAGCGGCCGAAATAATGAGGGAAAATGGGCGTAAATATGGGCGTACACGGGGGTGTGCACCAAAAATGAGCGGTGCTACTACCGCACGATCGACTAAGGCACCGTTCATTTCGGACACCAAACAGGCGGCCGCCAACCGCCAGCTCAAACCACCCCTACAGATACCGCATGCCAGCGTGCGCCTGTGTTGGCTAATTAACGCTGATTACTACTCAAACACATACACCTGAATGTAATAAGCAATGCTGCAGTCTATTAAGTCCAAAGCATGATTTCACTACCTGCAAGCCACACACACAGCACGCAAACACATTGGAAGCTTATGTTTTTATACTTCTCCACATTTAAAGGTTTGTTTAATTTAAGGTAAGAATCTTTTTATACGCTAAGGTAGGTATTTGCTAAACAGTTAGACACATTCACTACGTGCTTTCATAGACTTTACGCAGTAGCACACACAGCACGCAAACACATTGGAAGCTTATGTTTTTATACTTCTCCACATTTAAAGGTTTGTTTAATTTAAGGTAAGAATCTTTTTATACGCTAAGGTAGGTATTTGCTAAACAGTTAGACACATTCACTACGTGCTTTCATAGACTTTACGCAGTAGCACACTCAATCTACACAAGTCGACATGTGTCAACGTGTTCACTCTAATACTAACATAGGTTTTGTATTCAGGATACAATAACATAAACCACATCTAACACCTACAAAGGATGTTTCAGCAATGTTTGAAGCCCATGACCACTATTTTCCACACAATCTTTGTATAGTACCCAAAATAATGACCTGTACCACTATCTCATCTGCTATGATTTGGATTTGACTACACTCTGGATGTAAGATGCCACCAATCACATTATTGCACTCTCATCTCTCTAACAAAGGATTCCTACATCTGCTTATGACACTGTCAAATCATATATATTTAAAAAGTTATGCATGTTTGTTCACAAGCTAATTTATCATGTTTGGCCTATTCACACATCTTTTTTTAGGGAGGACACATATGCATTCCTACACAAATGTACCTTTTCACCCTTGTTTGTCTGCCTCACCCACTCCATGAGGAAAGCATTGTTCTGGACCTGCTTTTACCTACTACTGTAGGAGCTACCTCACCTGCACACAAACTGCTTTCTCACCTATTAAGTTGCTCTGCACATGTGCTGACACAAACTAATTAGCAGGGAAAAGTTGGATAGGAACATGGGAATGGCCATGGAGAGGGTTACACATGGGAAACTTCCACCACACTTCAACAAATGTTCAAAAATACCCTGGTCAGTAAGTACACATAAATCTAGTATTTGTTTCACACAAGAAATGACACATACCACAATTTAGATTTAATTTGTAAAATAAATTTATTTGCTGTTCAGCATCACAGCTTGACACTTTAATGTGAGAAATCAAATAAACAAATAAAATAGACACACAAATAATAAAACAGCCAGAACAAGAGGTTGCATATCTCCAAACATGTGTTACCCTGCAAATGCAATGGTGAAAGAAATGGGGACACCAGAATACGTACTGCAACAACCAGGGTGAATACTAAGCAAGATACACACCACCAAAAAAAAATATCCTGCATTTGTAGAGGTCAAAATACGAACTTTCATGCCCATGGCACGCAAATGGATCGATGGCCAACTCAGGAAGCGGATGTCCGGTGCAATTTAAACCTTTGGCCTCCAACCACAGAGGAAGTGAACCAGGTCTCATTTGGGCCCTTTTTTGCCCCTTTTAGATGGGGCCTTGGGGACAGGGGCCTTTGGCTCAGCTGGCTTTCGGCGTCTTCCCCTAGTCGACACAGGAGGGTCAGCCGAGGTGGAAGGTTGGGGAGCAGCTTGGGGTGGGGCAGCAGATGGGGGATTGTCCCTTAGGGACCTGGCGGTGGACAGCTGCTCCGCAAGAAGTTCATTCTGGCGGCTGAGGTGTTGGCCAATGCTTAGCATGCCAGCCGCCAGAGTTTCATTAATGCGGTTCAAGGCCTCAACCTGCAGCTGGTTTGTGGCCTTCCACTCCGCCAGAAAATCCGCCACCTGCTGCTGACGGATCGCAGCATCCACCCCTTGCTGCTCGATCCTGTCCAGCGTCACCAACAGGCTCTCATTCCATGTTTCCTGTGGCTGGGGCTGGGGGCGACGTGTTGGTGGAGGCTGGACCACTTGCTCCACCTGTGGCTCTGCAGAGGAAGATGCTGCCGGTACATACTGTGTTTCTGCTTCTTCTAGGATAAGAATTGAAAACAATGTCACCATCACATACGCAATAAAAAATATCTTTCTAAATACAATGCATTACTGTGACTTACCATCAAAAGCAGCAGCAAAGACCTCCGCCGGGAGCTCACTGTCCATATTGGAGATCCCCCTGATCTCCCCCACATCAATCACGTCACAGGAGTCCAGCTCCAGGGGGGTATACTCCAAATGGTCAGGCATAGGACCTCTCCCGGTGGACATGCTGTGGTTGTACCGGTCAGTCATCTTCTTCTTCAGTGCACTTTTGAAGTCAGTCCACCTACAAGTTTAAAAATACAAATATCACCATGAGATATGTGCACCACTGTGCTACGTGTAGGGTTACCACCTAGTCCCTTTAATTCCGGACACATGTTACTTACACAGGTTCTGTGGCAGTTTAAAATTAGGTGAAGTGGAGTCTTGAAGTCAGCCAGCCACAGAACCTGTGTAATTAATATGTGTCCGGAATTAAAGGGACTATGTGGTACCCCTAGCTACGTGACATTTCCTAGTGTGGGTGATCTTATGTTTTTTTGCCATATGTGTCCCACACACACATTCATGTCTCAATTAGGAGGCATTTCAGTGTCTCATCTCATTCATTAGGCCACTAAATGCACATACATACATCACTATGCAGAAATGACATCATCCATGGCCAAATTAGGCACCTCCACCTGGTGTGAAACTACACATTTCACCATAGCTTGACAATGTGGTTATTAGGGAGTAATTTAACTATGGAATGGCATACTGGGATGTGTAGTTTCTCACCAGCTACACGTGCACAGTTTGCTCCTTCTTGTTTCAGTAGCATCATATGGAACATGTTACAACAACTCTTTCAAAAACACACTTTCTCTTGTCCCATCACATACTTCACATGAGCAGAACTGTGCCCATAACCTCACATCACACCAATGGTGCATGTTTCATATATCAATGTGGGTTATTAGACATGGTTGTGTTCACATGTGACATTGAAGTGTAGCACTATCTACAAACACACCTTTCTATTAGTCTCAAAACATACATGTAACATATGTACACACATATGACATTATCAGGGGGACAAAGACCAGGGCAATTTTTCAGCAGTCTCCAGCAGGAACTGATGCCCTTATTCTAGTTCACTCTTTCTGCCCAAATATTTCTTAGATGGACAAAACCATGTGCACTGCAGGTGAGGCAGGTGTAAAACCCCACCCAAATCTGATTATCTCTGCACAAGTAACACCTGCCTCACCTGCAGTGCACATGGTTTTGTCCATCTAAGAAATATTTGGCCAGAAAGAGTGAACTAGAATAAGGGCCTCAGTTCCTGCTGGAGACTGCTGAAAAATTGCCCTGACAAACACACTAACCTTTTCTTCACCGCGTCCCAAGTTCTGACCACTGGTGCCACCTGGTTCACTTCCTCTGTGATCTTGTCCCAAAGGTTTCTCCTTGCACTGGCACCCGGCTTCCTGGTTGCCAATTCAATCCATTCGCGTGCCCTGGGCACTAGAATTCGCATTTCGGCCTCTACAAATGCAGGGTTTCTCTTTCTGGTGGTGGTATCCTGCTCAGTCCTCACCCTCGATGTTGCAGCACGTTTTCTGGTGGCCCCAGTTCTCTCACCATGCACCTGCTGGGTCACACCTGTTTGGAGAGATGCAACCTCTTGTTCTGGCTGGTTGCTTGGCCCTTGTGGAGCTGGTGGAGGTTCACCAGGGCCTGTTACTGAGGGGCCCGCTTGATCTTGCAGGCTACTCCTCTCTTGGGCCCTCCTTCTCCGCTCCTGTTCCCTCTTGTTCAGTGCATCAAGCAGGGATTGTGCTGTAGCTCTCTGCAGAGCGTCCTCTGCTGCTGAATCGTCAGAGTCAGACATGTTTGCAGCAATTGTGGCCTGCATCTGACTGAATATTTATATGTTAATTTCCCGCCATGAACAAGGGGGCGTATATTTTTCCACGCAATATAGATGCAAATTTACACCGATATTTCCCGCGATAATTCCCGCTTAAATTACGCAGGTCTCAACGCACCTGACCAAACACCTGTATATGCACATACACAGGTTGTGGAGCATTGTGCTACATCGTGAAATGTGGGCACCTGTCATTCCAATGACGAGTGTTGTCAGCTGGTATCTGTTGGAGTTCGTGTATGCTTTGTGAGTCACATTTCAAAACATCACGTTATAATGCTTTCCTTACATATGTAATGTGTATGAAATTGTCATACAGCAACATGTTGCATTGTGGCCCTTTAAGCAGCGTAGTTATAAGTAGAGGGTTGCGTGTATTATTTTCCGCCCACTGTATATACAGTACTCCTCTCCATGCATATCGGTGCATCGTGCCCCCTTTAAGCAGCGTAGTTATAAGTAGAGGGTTGCGTGTATTATTTTCCGCCTACTGTATATACAGTACTCCTCTCCATGCATATCGGTGCATCGTGCCCACTTTAAGCAGCGTAGTTATAAGTAGAGGGTTGCGTGTATTATTTTCCGCACACTGTAAATACAGTACTTCTCTGTTCATTGAATGCATGCTGTTGGTTGTGGTGTGTGTATATCGGAACGGTCCGCGTAAGTTTCTATTCGCATCCAGTTTGTTAATGTAAGAGGGATTAATAAAGTTAATACCAAACAAACAATTTTTTCGACCAATCAGCAAGCACCAAAAGTGATATATGTACCTGCAATTAATAACTGCGCCATTGCCACTATGACTTGTCCTCGAGCTAGGCCCTTTTCCACCTCAGAGCTTTTGGCCCTGGTCGAAGTTATGGACCGTCACCTGGGGCCCAGGGGCCCATATGTCAGTAATGCCGACAAGCGGCGGGCGTATACTGCTGCCCGCCGCCTGATCTTCTCTACGACCGGCGTCCGCAGAAGCCTGGGGCAGGTTGAGCGGCGCTGGTCAGACCTGCGCCGGCGGCAGCCGGTTTTACTCAGCAGCCTTCGCCGCCATATTGACCGATGTAAGTTTTGATTACTAGTATGTCAGCGTTTTTTAGCAATGTTTTGTGTACTTTTTATAAATATGTTCCTGAGTATGGGGGTGTATATGGGGGGTATATGGGTGTATGGGGGTATATGGGTGTATATGGGGGGTATATGGGGGTGTATATGGGGGGTATATGGGGGGTATATGGGGGTATATGGGGGTGTATATGGGTGTATATGGGGGTATATGGGTGTATATGGGGGGTATATGGGTGTATATGGGGGGTATATGGGTGTATGGGGGTGTATATGGGGGTATAGGGGGTGTATAGGGGGGGGGTTAAGTAGTTGATCAGTTTTTGGGTGTAGGATATCAAATAGTTTGCATGATAAATGTCTGAAATATCACAGCAATGATAATTTTGAAGGTTATGAGCATGACTTATGTGAATTTTTCTTTCCCCCTTTTTTATGAAACCCAATCTTCGATTTCTATGCCATCAACATGAACATTTCAGCACGGGCAAGGGCACGCATGGAAGCCCGGGAGCAGGCAGCCCGGGACCAGGCAGCCCGGGACCAGGCAGCCCTGGAGGAGGAAGAGGAGGAGGAGGAGGAAGAAGAGGAGGAGGAAGAAGAGGAGGAGGAGGAAGAGGAGGAGGAGGAGGAGAAGAAAGAGGAAGAGGAGGAGGAGGAGGAAGAAGAGGAGGAGGAAGAAGAGGAGGAGGAAGAAGAGGAGACACTGGGTGCAGTTTGGACCCACACAATTTCCCCATCCCCTTCCCTCTCCACAACCCCCACCCCCTCCACAACGCCCACCCCCTCCACAACCCCCACCCCCTCCACAACCCCCTCCCCAACCCACACCCCCTCCCCCTCCCCAACACTGGAGACACTGGGTGCAGTTTGGACCCACACAATTTCCCCATCCCCTTCCCCCTCCACAACCCCCACCCCCTCCACAACCCCCACCACCTCCACAACCCCCACCCCCTCCACAACCCCCACCCCCCCCCTCCCCACCCCATTTCCTACCCCCCTACACCTCTCCACCACCCACCCCCAAACCTCTCCACTCCCCACTCACACCCACTACCTCGGTCCAAACTCCAGGACCATCCCCCTTGCTCCTGACCCCCCCAACCACTGCACAGCCAACCAGCGGCAACCAGGATGGCTCAAGTAGCCGTAAGTAAATAATGTGTCTAATGTTGACCTACACATTTCTACACATAAACAATCACAACAACCACATATGTGTATCCAACATCAACATTAGTTGCAACATATCACTGCAGGCCGACCATGAGGTGTGTCCTGTCCTTCTCCAGGAACAAGGCTCCCCTTGGTGGTTTTTTGGAGTGTGGCCATGCCTCACCCCTTGAATAATTGACATAACAGTACATCCAATGAGATATCCGACATTAGTGGTGTGGTAGTTATGTGGCTCCAGGTGTTGGGTAACTCCAGTTCCCAGCATGATGTGCAACACAGGGCCGGATTATAATGGAGGCGCAAGGGGTCCGTGCCCCTGGGCCCCCCTCTAGCTAGGGGCCCCCTGTGGTTGTCATGTATTTTTTAAAAATAAAATGTTTAAGTTATGTTTTTTTTTTTTTAGCTAAATGTTTTGTGCATGGGTGGGGTAGTGCTGCAGCTTCACCTATCTGCCAATGTGACAATGATTTATGGTGCTGAGCATCGGGAGCCAAGGCACACTGATTGCACAAGTGTGCAGTGCATTTCTGGGAGTTGACTAAGTCCCATGACACTTTGCACCAGAGGACAGAGGCTGAGAAGTTTGTGCTGAGCTCTGATTGGTGGAGCTCATTACATGCTTCTCAGGTCCATGGAGAACCGCAGCAGCAGCTTAGTCATAGGAGGGTTTTTAATCAGAGGCAGCACTAGGACTGTGAGGTCTCCTCCAGAGTAAGGGGCAGAGGGACAAACACAGGCTTTTCATGTGGTGTGTGTGTATGTGTATATATATATATATATATATATATATATACCCTGCAGGTAACCATTGACCAAGTTTATTCTGCCTTTACTCTGTGTTTTGACAGTATAATATTCGCCCATGCAGTGTGCGGCCAGTAATGACAAGTGCAAGGGGGCCCCCCGCTCTAAAGTACCCCGGGCCCCCCAAAGGCTTAATCTGCCACTGGTGCAACTTAAATGTAGAGATTGTTTTGTTAATAGTGTGTGAGGCCATGCGGATGCATGCTTTACAAACATAGCTGTAGGCCTATAATTTGTACAGCAATGTCCTAAATTTAAAATACTAAGGAGTGCTTAAGCCACAACAATGTCATAACCCTTAAATAGCACAGGCTAATTGTGAGGTTAGAGGACAGTCCCCCAAAACCAAAGTACCAATTGGGATACAGCATACATTCATTGATGAAGGAGTAATTGAATTAATGTTATTTACTATGTACAGTATGTGTGTGTTAACATATTTTTTTTTAGTACTGTGTTTACAGCAGACCCATCTTCAATGTAGTTTCTAAATGTATGTGGCCTTCACACATAACTCTGAACTTTTTATTATGTACAAATACAACAAACATTTGTGTATGTTATATATTAATTTTTTTTTTTTATCCCTTCTCTACAGACACTGGACAGCAGCAGGAGGAGGTGGCAGCCCTAATGAGGGAGATGATGATCACCCTTGTGTACCTCCAGCTCATTTTTGGCCTTCTGGAGGCCCGCCTTTAATTTTTTTTTTATCCCCCCCCCCCTTATTATTTTTGTTGAAAATAAAAGTTTCATGACAGTTCGAAATTGCCTGTGTTTTTACTAATAAATATGTTAGAGGGCTTGTAAGGGTAGGTACATACAGATGTGTACTGTAAGTTATACTTGTAATTTGAGGTGAGGGGTAATGATTGATGTGTGAATGTGTGTGTTTTTGAGTAAAATAACACATAGTGAAAATGCATGAATGTTTAATGTTGTTCGATTAAAACATCACACATAACATCAGGGTAGGTATACATGTTACACATTTTGGACAAAGTAATTACGGACATAATTTAGTACATATACAGAAACACCAACATAACTTGATTTAAAAGTAACAGCAATATGGGGACACATAGATAGTGATTAAAATGCCACATTAGAACATAACAAATATACATGTAATGTGGGTTCAAATGTAGTTTTATTAGGTCTTTATTAAGGTAGACAATTGAGTTAATCGAAAACAATAATTGAATAACAAATAGATTAATTAATCAATTGTCAGATTAGTAGTTGAGAGGCAAGATTTGCAGGTCCATATATGTGAAGGGTATGCCAGCGTGCACGGACGTACGCTCACTCTCACGAGCGGTGACATAAGCTGAGTTTTCCATTGAAAACAATAGGGACCCGTCCGTGCAAGCTGGCGTACGCTCAGATATCCGCAAGAAGTCGTTGGGAAGACGGACGAAAGACGTCCGTAAACGGCGCCGTACGCTCAGTTGTACGCCTGTTGTCGGAGTGTAAGGGCTGGCCCGTCCGCGTACGTTCCCGTACGCTCATTTGTACGCCACTCCCCTTCTACGGTATTTCTGCCCGTAGGTAAGCGGCTGATTTGTGGGTGGACTTAACCCTAACGGCCGCGTACGGCTAGCGTGCGGTAATGGCGAACGTACGCACGTTTGGCCGCTCCGATCAGAATAACCTCCTCTGTGCTTAATAATCTGTGTAACTGTACTAAGGTACGTTATCGGTGAAAAAAAAATTTGCGCTGCAGTAGCGTCACAGACAGTGGCTGTACTCGCAAACTGCGTCTAGTTGGCCGCAGTCACAGTTGCGTCCCAGTCACAAACACACTTTCCACACCAGCCCGAAGCATGGCGAGAGCAGCGGTACGCGTCCGACCGACTTTTTCATACCCCCACTATCCACGTCGGTGTGGAGTTGATTTTATATAGTTATCAATATTTCGCCTCCTTGTCTTTTAATAAAAATGTAATAAAGGCTATATCTTCATAAACTCTGCAATCTGAGGTGCACCACACAGAGACATTTCTCTTCTTTCTTTTTGAATTATGATTTTATATAGTGTGTCGAGCGCATGTGGATTACTTCACATGTATTCCGCGTCCCCTCGCGGGGCTCGCTGCACTCGCCATGCTTCGGGCTCGGTGACTCGCTGCGCTCGCCACACTATATAAAATCAACTCCACGCCGACGTGGATAGTGGAGGTATGAAAAGGTCAGTCAGACGCGTACCGAGGGGCTCGCTACGCTTGCCATGCTTCGGGATGGCGTGGATAGTGGAGTAAACAAGAACAACAGCTGTTAAGTCGACAGGTGTCATTATTAACAGGTTGACACCCCCTTGGTTAATGGTACCATGATGAACTGTGAGTGCAGTTCATGCTGGAGCCATGAAAGTACACAAGTAACACTACACAACTCTGTTTGTGACTTAGGTGAAGTAGATGCTATTTGTAACGCTATTCCTGAGTACAGCTGCTGTTTGAGAATGGGACGCAACCTCTTGTTGCGGCCAACGAGACTCTGTTAGCGGCTACAGACACAGTTTGTGACGGAGACGCTACTACAGCGCAAAAAAAATAACGCTATTTCACAGATAACGCGGTAACGTAGATTATTACAGTGAGCGCGCGCTACCTTAGTACAGTATAGAACTCTGAAATGCTGCCAAGTTTTATACTTTAACTACACACTGACTGAGCCCACGCGCTAGCTGGAAAGCTGCCACGTTTTCAAAGTAAATGTCAACTGCTGGGCAAGCTGCCAATTTTCTAAGATAGAGTAAACATGGCAAGCTGCCAATTTCACAGAAACCGTAAATAGACAGTGGCGCCATGAAACTACACAAGTACCGATTAAGCTGTTTAGCTTCCATAGGACATTCTAGAAGATAAAACTGATAGAATACTTGCAACTCGTTTTAAGTAAGGTCTTAGTAAGGGTTATATATTTATTTGGTCTTCTCTCTTTCTCTCACTTTCTTTCTCTTCCCCTCTCTCTCTCTCTCTCTCTCTCTCTCTCTCTCTCTCTCTCTATATATATATATATATATATATATATATATATATATATATATAAATGTCTTTCTCCCTCATTCTTTCTCTTTCTCTTAATTTCTCTCTTTCTCCCTCTCCTCCTTTCTCTTTATTTTTCTTCCCCCTGCCTTTCCCTCTCTCTTCCTTTCTCTCTCTTCCTTTCTCCCTCTCTCTCCCTTTATCTATCTTTCTCTGTGTGCCTATTTCTCTCTGTGTGTCTCTCTCTATTTCTCTTTATTTCTCTGCTCTTTCTCTATCTCTTTCTCTCATGCACTCTTTCTTGCTCTCTTACACACTCTTTCTCTGTCTCTTTTCTCGTTCTTTTTCTTTCTCTCTCTTTCTTTCTCTCTCTCTTTCACTCTGTCTTTTTCGCTCTCTGTCCCTCTCTTAGAGCTTGTGATAAAGAAATGCCAGCAGAGTAGGAAGGTTCCTAATGTTCTAGTATCAGCCCACAAAAAAAGAAATAATGTTCAGCTCACTGAGGAATAAAGCACATAGTGAATTCAATTATGCTAGCTTTTGTAGCCAAAGATAATCTGTTTTGCTCACCAATATCTGTGAGAATGTCAGTGGAAATGAAATGTGTTCTGATAAGATATGCAAGTCGCCTCCTTATACAACAATAATTTTCTTCCAGGGAATTTGATTGTCTCCTTGGAGAGTAATGGGGCACTGTAGTTCCTTTTCCTTTATTACAGAGTCCTGCTCAGATGACCAATGATAACCAATTCATTAGGGCTGCACAATGTTACATAGTTACATAGTAGGTAAGGCTGAAAAAAGACTTGCGTCCATCTAGTTCAACCTGGTATAGATATCCATTGCTGATTTGGTAGGTTCTAATATTTTACAGACAGATTATATTTCTTATTTGTACCCATGGATGTTTTTCTCCAGTAAATGTTTGTCCAACTTTGCCTTGAACGCATTTAATGAGCCAGCCGTTACCACCTCTCTGGGAAGAGAGTTCCAGAGTTTGACTGTTCTGACCGTAAAGAAATTCTTTCTACTAGCTGAATTAGATCTTTTTTCATCTAATCTATACTCATGCCCTCGTGTCCTAGATTCCTTTCTAGTAGAAAAGAGGGTGTGTGACAGTTCCTTATATTGGCCCTTGATATACTTGTACATGTTGAGCATGTCCCCCCTTAAACGTCTCTTTTTCAATGTAAATAGTCCCAAATTGCTTAATCTCTCCCCGTAGCTTAAATTCTCCATTCCCTTAATAAGCTTTGTTGCTCGCCTTTGGACTTTTTCTAAATCTATGATGTCCTTTTTATAGTGTGGGGCCCAGAACTGTACTCCGTACTCGAGGTGAGGTCTCATCAATGCTTTATATAGTGGCATAATTACCCTCGAGTCCCTAGTTTCCATTCCCCTCTTAATACATGCCAGAATTTTGTTGGCCTTTTTTGGAGCTACATTACAATGGGCACTACATCCCAGTTTGCTGTCTATTTGGACTCCTAGGTATGTTCTTGAAGAAATCAATTTGGCAATAAATTGCATTTTTGGCTTTGCTGGCTATGTTACCTTATAAAGTATTCCAAACTGAAAGAGAACGACCTACGTTATTGTCATGCAAAAACTTTGTTACATTGACTAACATTTGGAAACTGGTCAGATTCACTGAATTATTGGGTCAGTAATGGATTTAAACATACATAATTCATATCTGAACTCCATTCATTGTCTTACTCACAAATTCCATGAATTCATTGGCAATGTCAATTTTGAAGATAAGCAATGCCACTTACAGCACAGAAAGCCATCAAAATGCAATGCCACACCCTTGGTTTCCTGTTATATTTCCTTCCTTTTCAGTTATTGCAAAAGGAAAATTCAGGGAAGTATATCGTCTTGTGAGCACAGCATAGAGGGACTTGCAGAGTAGGCACAGTCTTTCTCCGACTACTTATAAACAAAATGAGGCCATTGACTTTTGTTCTGCTGTCACTTTTTTTACACACGTGTGAGAGCATCACAAGGAAATTTTACATTGCAGCTGTGGAACAGTTATGGAATTACAAGGATAGCAGTGTATTTTCTTCAGCCCAAAGGTAAATGTCACTGCACCTTGTTTGATATGTCTTGTTTGGTGTCACTAATTAGTGCTAGCACCAAATCTTTTGTGTTCTGCTTTTTCAGGTGTTCTCACAGTGGAAATCATTAATTGTTAAAGATGCTTTATATGTTTGGTACTCCAGATGATGTCATTATTACTAGCTATGAATTTATAAAAAAAAAATGTACAGCACCATTAGAATAAAAAAAGATGTATATCACCTTAATTCTATTAGGTTAAATAATATCGTATAAAACTTAAACTTGTCTTGAACTTTAATAGAAAAGCATTTTTGCACGGAGCAAAATGCTTGTATTAACTTATTCTGTTAGCTTAAAAAAAATATGAATTAAAAAATACAAAATATTCAATAATATATTCATTCTGAAATATCCCATTGGGAACAACAATGTTGCTAGTTTTTGCTTTTTACGCAATAATAAATGAAGAGTAGTGACTTAGGCTATGAACATTTTTATTTTACTTATGCAGTTGAGGTAAGCTGTTAAAAACACTTAAAAATATTAGATAAAAGCCTACTGAGAAGCAGCACATGTAAATAAATTAATGAATGGATTAAAAGAAGGTATATATGCGGCATGCAGTTAGTTGGTTGGGATGCCAACAGTCTAGATATCAATACCGAATCATGGCAAGAAGACAGTCAAAGGAGGGAAACGTTACAAGTGGAGTACACCAGGGATCTGTACTTGGACCGGTGCTTTTTAATATCTTTATTGGTGATATTGCAAATGGAATTGAGGGTAAAATGTGCCTATTTGCAGATGACACAAAGGTATGCAACAGGGTAGACACACCAGGAGGGGTAAAACAAATGACTGATATCTAGGTAGATTAGAGGAATGGTCAAGAGCATGGCAACTACAGTTTAATGCAAAATCATGCACTTGGGTCTCAAAAATCCAAAGACTATATATAGTATAAATGGCACTATAATGGAAACTACTGAGGAAGAGCGGGATCTAGGTGTCACTATTTCAGGGGTCTTAAAGGCAGGTAGGCAATGTAACAAAGCAATGGAAGAAGGCAAGTCAGATGCTTGGTTGCATAGGGAGAGTCATCAGCAGTAGAAAGAAGTAATAATGCCACTGTATAGGTCATTGGTACGACCTCATTTAGAGTACTTTGTTCAGTTCTGGAGGCCAAATCTCCAGAAGGATATAAATACATTAGAGACTGTACAAAGAAGGGCAACGAAAATGGAGCATGGCATGGACTACATCACAAAACGTACCAGGAAAGACTAAAAGATCTTAATATGTATACTTTAGAGCAGAGAAGGGAAAGGGGGGACATGATAGAGACTTTCAAATATATCAAGGGTTTTAACAAGGTACAGGTAGGAGACATTCTTCACAGGAAGAGGAGCAGCAGAACACGAGGACATGCACTGAAACTATAGGGAGGAAGATTTAGGGGAAATTTGAGGAATAATTACTTCACAGAAGGAGTAGTAGATAAGTGGAATAGCCTCCCATCAGAGGTGGTAGAGTCCCATCAGAGGTGGTAGAGACAAATACAGTAGTACAATTTAAACATGCTTGGTATAGGCATATTGATATTCTTCCAAAAACATAAGGATCAAATATGGTTTGAGGTAACCTGTTTAAAAAAGGGGCAGACTAGATGGGCCAAGTGGTTCTTATCTGCTGTCAAATTCGCTCTCGACCTTCTGATCGCTTGCATCTTTTTTGTCAGTCATCCGTATGTATTCCACATATTTGTATGTGCAACAACTATAATTACCGTTGTATATTTCAGTTTTAATAAGGTCTCAGTTTGAATTTGAAGTGCTAGATTAGGACACCTACAAGAAAGACATAAATCCCTAGATAATTATCTGACAACCCTAGATAATTAACTGACACTTAACCTTATCAATAAACAGGGAAGGCATGTTATATTATATCAGTGGTTCTCAAACACTGTTCTCGAGGACCCTTAACAGGTCACTTTTTCCAGGTCGCCTGTGGAATTTTAAAATGTGTCAGTTGGTGATATACAGTGATATACAGTGCACCTGCGGGGTGACCTGGAAAACATGAACTGTTAGGGAATTTGGTAAACGCTGCATTAAATAAAAAGAGATTGATAAGGTAGAATTATTTACTTTAATTTCATTTAGTTTAATAAAAAGATATCTTGTTCTGTGTAGTTAGGCCATCATTCTGGTTGATTTGGAAAGCTGCTTACAGAGTCCCAGAGGGCCCGCCCCGTTGCCCTGCTGAAGCGCCTCCCCCCCCCCCCCTCCCCGCCGCCATATCTCCTTGCAACCATGCAAGTGTATGTGATGTGTTATAAATGCATGTCCCACTGCTGGAGAAATCATTCGATGGTCACCGTTTGCACACAAAAGACCATGTTCATGTGCAGTCCACCAACCATTGGAACGGGACGAATTCACCCCGTCCGAATGAACTAGAATGACCTCCTTTTGCACTAATATCCATGGCCCCACTTCGCTGCACATCGCTGGCGACCATATAGATAACGTATATGCTCTAACATAATTATTACAAACCTTTGCGATGCACTCAGCGATGTGCAGTGGGTCCCCCGCGGCTCCCCCTCCCTCCCTTGCCCGGTCGGCTGCTGCTGCTTCACCCAGGGACACTACCTGCTCCTCCCTGCATCTGGAAGGGGATGTAGGGGCTAGGTCACTGGTCCAGGAAGCAGCTCAGGAGAGGGATGGGGGGTGGGGTGGAGGGGGTCCGTACAGTGCAGCAGGTGTTGCCATAAGAAGCCCATAGGCTTTTATGCTGGAAATACCCTCTGCAGCAAAAACCCGCCGTGCTGATTTTCCTGCATATCGAAATGCGGTAAAAACACTGATAGCGGGGATTTTACCGCATTAGTCTCCTGTACTGAGATGTTGATGGTAAACACTCTACCATAATGTAAAACTGGACAGGACGCCTTTCTTACAAGAAATGGTATCTGCATTTTTTAATTAGTGGGACCCATATGCATCTATATTCAAGCTACGTGTAAGGCCCATGAGATAGAATCCTGTTTTGACAGGCTTGACGTTTCAGAGCTAAGGACCTCTTCTCACAGAAATCTAAAAATTGTGGTTTAAGGCAGAGATAGAAAAGTTGTGTATTCCCCTTTAAGGGGGGGGGGGGGTGGCGCTTTGACTTGGGCTGAATCATTTGCAGCTGCTAGAGGTGTCAGGTCAGGCCTGAACTAGGTATAGCCAAAAAAGAAAAAGGAAGCAGCGCTAACCGATAATAAATTAATCAACAATTAAAACCAATAAAAAACGTATGGAGATTGGACTGATTTTATAGTAAAATAAGTACATTTTATTATCAGCGGCTTTATCAAAGGTTATGATAAAGCCGCTGGACGGTGAAACGCGCTAGTTTCCCTGCCCACTTGCACTCTTATGGACTGATCCGGACCAACCTCAAACATTTGGACCCTACCATTTGCACAATATTTGGACCTTGCCATTCGCACCACAAGGACTTCAGAACCACCAATTTGACCGCAGCTGCAGTATGTACTCCCCTACTTTAGGATTGTGACTCGGCCCAACACATTCAGGCCTTGAGTCCCTGGGAGAAATAAGATACACCACGGTCTCCAACCAATAGGTGGACGGTAATACCAATTTATTCTTTGCATTTGCACTTTATGTGGTCATTTTCGAGGCATACTAGGAACGGACAGTTAATTTCTTTCCCATGTGAGGCTTTGCTTGTATCATACTACCAGCATTTCCCCAAAACGGTCACTCATTGTATTAATAAAATGTACTTATTTTAATGTAAAATCAGTCCAATCTCCAAATGGTTTTTATTGGTTTTAATTGTTGATTAATTTATTATCGGTTAGCGCTGCTTTCCTTTTTCTCTTTTAAGGCAGAGATAGATTACACTCCATTGGGAATAAAAAGTGGGGAATACCTGGAGCGTATATAGTGTAAATAGGTTGTTCAGGCCCAGTTCAATTATTGTAAAAGTCCAAAGGTCCTCTAGTTATTATGCTGTTATTCTGACACAATCATCATCCTCTCTAGCACCAATATGCATACTAGTATTCATTCTATATAATATAGACAGAGCAGTTTGTTGCCATTATAAAACACAGAATTACAGACTGCAGCTTGTTTAATTGATGTTCTATTATAAGTGACATACTGTACATTATCTTAAAACATGTTATGTGAAGTCTGTTTCTTGAAATTACATCTGCTTACAGTATACTTTATGTTTAAGGGAAGATTTAAGGTCATCTGATTCTCAAATATACAAAAAGGCATTATACGTTGAATACACTGATGCCACTTTCAGAAAGATCAAACCACAGCAAAACTGGACAGGTGAGAGAGAGTCAAATAAAACATTTGTGTAAATCAGTATACAGTAGTCTAAGAGCCTATGAACAGCATATGCAAACTTTTTATTTCTGTTCTAAAGTCTCAACAAGTGGCTTGGTTGTTGCCTATTGTAGTACGCTTTATTATAGTAATAAAAGTTTGTATGACGCCAAAGTTTGCCAGTATCTACAGTATCTGTTTTTTCCCCCACTCAATTACTGTATTACAGACTTGTATTTTTGTTTATTTTACTTGCTTCATTAAAATCATCACTGTTTGGCTCCCTTTTGTCATAGATTAATCTCCTTGTTATTTCTATTCAGCAGCCACTTGCCTTGGTGAGGGGCAAAAGGCACAGTAAGGATGATGGTGTTACATATAGGGAGAGGGGGTCAGAGCAGCATATGCAGGGGGGTTGAGAGGTACACATGGGGAGTCAGAGGCACGTATAACAAGGGAAGATAGGAGACAGAAGCACTTATGGGGAGGGGGGGTCAGAAGCACAATTGGGGAGGCAGTGGTCAGGGGCATTCATGGGTATGGTAAGCAGTGGTACATATGGGAAGGGAAGATAATAGGTGTACAAAGGGAGGAAGGAGGCAGAGGCACTTATCAAAACTAGGGTGTGCACCAGACATTTGTCGGGTTTAGTGTTTTGGATCTGGATTGGTTTTGCCAATTCCACCCTTCCGGGTTTTGCTTTTGGATCTGTATTTTTTTTTCTGATAAAATCATAAAAAAAAACTAAAATGACAGAATTAGGGTTTATTTTGTTCCCACAGTACTACTAACCTCAATAACATTAATTTCCGCTAATTTCTGGTATGTTCTGAACACCTCTCAGCTCACAATATAGTTTTTAGGCCAAAGGAGTGCTGTAAGGGCAGCGAGGAGGTTGTAACCTGTGCATGGAGTCGCAAAGAGGTCTAGCCCTGGAATTCCAAAAGTTTTTGTAATGTTCTGGAAAACCTCTGGTCTGAGGCATACTCTGTCTAGAGTGAGGTGTTCTCAGGATAAAGAGTCTGCCGTTTAACTCCCCGGTATATAAACGGCTGAGAGGAGAATGTTCCTCTGGACAGCCCAATTCCAAATCTATTGCTTCTAGACAGAGATGGAGAGATTTGTTGCTTCCCATTCTGTCTTGATATTCCCTGAGTGTGGTAGTGTAATGCTAGTTTAGTTGACCTCAGTTCCAGTAGGTTTATTATGCAGCTCAACCCTCCTGGGAAAAGGGTCTTTTGGAGGATTGAGGACCTTTGAGATCCGAAAAGGACCTACGGGCCTTATAGCATATCTTAACCTTGCTGAGGAATTCAGGGCCAAACAGGTCTGCATCTACTAGGTTAAGTATCTCTACGGGCTTAGACCTGCTCTTGCGAGCCATATGAAATAAAAAGTTTGGCCAATCATTAAAGTGACTCTGCTTATAGCCTTTAGAAGAGCATTCTTAGATGCCCTTAAGGATACTAAGGAACCACCACACTTTTCTTTTTCAACTTTATCTAGGACAAAAAAGTAGAGTTCCCGCTGTGTCTGACACTTTCAGCTGTATCTTCCTCAGAAGCTTATCAGTAGCGTTACTTTGGGTTCTTTCCCCAATTAGCAAGCTAAGTGCCTGGCCAATTTCCAGAGCAAATAGGGCCGGTATAGTATATCAGGTATACCGGTATGGATTCTTAAAACCATCTCATTCTCTTTTACCAGAGCGGTTCTATATGCTAATTGGGAAAAATTATAAACCTCTCAGCACTCCTTAAGTGCACAATGAGAGGTATATCATTTATTTGGTGGCATTCTTCCCACCAATTGTACCCTGCCCATCTGCAGGTCACTGTACTCGCCTCTTTTTAGAGGATGCGGATGTTCTAGTGACCTCCTCCCTCTCCCAGTCTTACAGGAAGGGTTACTGGCTCACTGTAATTGTGAGGGCGAGGCAGCGAGTGCTGCGTGCTGGACTCCAAATGCTGCCGTTCAAAGGCAGAGTATTTGTGCCGGCCGTGGGCAGGAGATGGTGGTATGTCTAGGAAAGGGACGTGTTCTCCCATGCGGGCGTCTCTGTGAGAAACATTGTCTGAATGTTTCTCTTTTGTGGTATGTTTCCTCGCCTTTATCTAAGGAAAGACTGAGGGAGACTGCTGCTGACTGTGAAACTGGGAGTTGTCCCTGCTCTCCTCAGAGCAGACAGGGACTAAGCTCTTTTTCCATTTTATAATGAATTCCTCTGAGGAGGAACTGTCCCCAGACTCCTGAATATAACTCCTTTTTAGGCATTTTGAATAATTTATTGTGGGATGGGACTGGTATAGTGTGTCGTGTCTGTTGCAGAGACAGACACAGAGTCCTCCATCCTGTCAGCGCTGAAGAAAAAATTGATCTAGGGGGTGGGATCCGGGACTCAAGGAAGAATGCGCAATGTGCGTGCGCTTGGCGCTCCGGACCCACTCCCTAAAGTCGTGGGAAAGGTAAGGTAAATTTTTCACTTTACCTTTCCTGCACCATCGGGAGCCTTGACCACCTAACCCACCAGCTGTTGCTAGGTGCCAAGCCTCCCAACAAACAAAGAGAGCGCTTAGTGTAACTACATGTGACCCATGATCCTAATGAAGTGGAATGAAGCCTGGAAGCAGCGGCATCAGAGACAAACTTGATAATTATACCATCAAATTACATCTGTGGTTATCATTCTGCTTGAGAGGGTTGCTGCCCAGAGCTACATGGAAGTGGTATGGATTGTTAGGTCAACAAGATTTAGGTCAACCACTATTGGTCTACAGGCAATAGGTCAACAAATAAAAAAGGTAGACATACATTAGGTCAACATTTCAAATGTCAATACATGCATAATGTCGACATGAAAAATGTTGACATGAGTTTTTTTTTAGTTTTTTTGATGTCGTAGGTTTATATGGATTTGTCTTGCTGCACTCCCCATGCTTTGGGCACGGTGCCTCACTGCGCTTGGCACATTATTATTTTAGATTAGGGGGGGGCATAATATAATCACAGTTTGGTGCCCCCATACAGACTGAGACCAGGGCGTGTGGTCTGGGGGTAATCGGACAGAAAGGGCCAGTGTGCATATTTTATTCGAAATTTCTCAACAGGAAGCTTTTGGCCTAAGGTTGCCATGAAAAAAGGGAGAGTGAGGGTAGTGAGCGACAAAGAGAGAGTTGAGGGGAGACAGAGAGGATGAGATAGAAGCAAGAAAGAGAGGGAGACATTTATGGAGGTGGGTCAGTGAGTGGGTAAAGAGAAGATTTCATGGAAAACGAGGGAATGCGAGCAAAAGGAGTGGGAGAGAGTAAGGTGTCAGGGAAAAAGAGAGAAAAAGGTATGAGAGGGGAGGAGCAAATGAGAAGGGGAGGGAAACAAGATAGTGCCAGGAAGATACAGAGAGGGTGTAAGGGAGAGGGAGAGAGACAGGCAGAGAGATAGACCGTGTCAGGGAGAGAGAAAGAGTGAGAGCAAAAGAGGGAGATAAGAGACAGTGTAAGAGGAAAAAGAGGGAAAGGAAGAGAAACAGTGTCAGAGAAAGAGAGTGTGTCATGTGAGAGAGAGAGGACAGTGTCAGAGGCTGAGAGGGTATCAGAGAGAGAGAAAGAGAGAGAGAGAGAAAATGTAATACCCAGAAATCCAGGGATTTAGCTCTGCCCCCTGGTTAGGATCTGCCTCCCTGCAGTGCCATGATTAGCCCTGCCTCTGGTAACATCACCTGTCAATTACTGGGAGGGTAGGGAGAAGCTGCATTAAGGGGGGGGGGGGGGGGCGTGGCTGAGTGTGAAAGGGGACATAGCCTATCAATTGGCCCCACTCCCGGCATCCACGAGGTAAGAGGTGGACATTTTTTTCTTCGACTCCAGGATGGGATGAGGGAGGTCCCACGGTACCCTGGCAGTAAAGGGGGTTGCATAGCACTGCCATGAGCCCACAAATTGATTAGCTGGGGTAAGCCCAGGGATGCCCTAGGAGGCACCCCTGTTTATGTACAAGAGGGGGAGTGCCCCCCACAGCAAGAAGCCCCTGCATGGATAAAGAGTTTGTGTGAGAAAGTCCCTACAGCAGAAGAGAGGTTGACTTCCTGTGATGTATAATCTGGATCCCTGGTTGATTGACCACTGAAGGTGGACAGGCCTTAGGTCGACACCTGAAATTGGTCGACAGGGTTGGAAGGTCGACATAAGCATTAGGTCGACAATGGGAAGGTCGACAGTCAAGTTTTAAAAATGCGTACTTCCCCTTGGAACGCAGGGGGGCGATGCCTGCTCAGGGTGTGCGGCAGATGTCACATGACCTCAGCACCCAACCCCTTTCTGGCGATCAGCGGTGGAAATAAAAGTCAGTTTACACTGACTTATATTTCCGAAGGGGAGAAAAATCATTTGATGGTCAGCGACCATCGAATGAATTCTTTCCCCTGCGGCCGCATGCAAGGGGATGTTTTCACATAAGGCCTGACTGAGATAATTGCTCAACTGCACAAATATTACTGAATTCAGTCCAACTCTGAATCTGGGTGCCGACTGAGACCTGATCGCACGGCTGCAAATTGGCAGTGGCCTGTGTTCAGGTAATTGCCACTCTGCCATTTCAAATGAATGTGATCGCTGTGTGAATTTATGTGTACGACTGTACCATCGAGTGATTTTTTTTTCACTGTGTACCAGTCATTACAGGCCCAGAGTGGGCAGAGACTTACTCGTCAGCTGTGATGAAAACAGGCATTATCGGGTTGTTGCTGATGTCACACACCCTGCCCTAAAAAGCCTGGGCACACCTGTATTTTTTCTGACACTCCCAGTGTTTTTTCTGCCATGTTGGCGTTTTTCTTGGCACTCCCATGAAATGGCCAGTTACCACCCCCAGATGCCTACTTCCTGTCAATATCCTTTCCAACAGACACTGATCAAAAAAAGTAGCAGGCTTACATAGCTGGCTAGCGCCACAGACGCGCATTGTGGCTACACATGCGCAGTGTATCTATAATCGTCCGCTGTGTAAACTGTTCACAGTTTATAAATATGAACAAGCTATACTGTGTTTTGATATTATGAACATTTTATATTACAATTGTATGCTTACATATTACACAAGTGATACTTTATATAGGCCTCATTTGTAGCATTATCCTATTCATACAGTTTTAACATTTTTTCATCTAGGTCTTTTGGGTCCAACAATTCGTGTTGAAACACTGGATTCAGTTGTCATTCACTTCAAGAATAGTGCCAGTATTCCGTACAGTCTCCATGGCATTGGGATATCATATGGAAAAAGGTCAGAAGGTGAGAAAAATGTATTACTAAGATCATTACATTTCTTCAACCACTATACTTATATTTGTATTCCTTACCTGGATAGCTTATGAAAATAAATTAATATAAAATTGTGATGTATGACAGAAATACTATAAAACCGCTGAAAACTGAATTTTGACTCAATGAGTGACATGTACAGTAATAGGATGAGCTTTTAAGTAAGGTTCTGAAATCGCACCACGTTGCATGTTTAAAAATGTGACTAATTCGCAAATCTAATAGAATGCGATTTTTTTTGGGTAGAAATGGAAATTGCATGCGATTTGGCGTAAGTTTTGGTCATGAAAGTGTGAGAATTAATGCACATGTTTGATTTTTTTTTTTTTAGACACATGTAATGTGCTTTTTCCGTTAAAAAAAAAAAAAAAAAACAGCATGCCCCCCCCCCCCCCCCCAGCCACCAGGCTCAAGCGCTGGTCCTGGTTCCCAAAATATGGGGGACAAAATTGGACTTTTTATTCAAGTTCCCCAGGCCAAAGCATTAATATGTGTGGCTGGTCAGCTCCTGATGGCTTTAGATCAATCAAGAATACATACCTCATGCTCAATTTTGTACTATCGCGCTAAGAGCACCCCCTATTTGTGTCCCATATTCAGTCCTGCAAATGAATAACAAAACCTCACTCCCTCCTCTTTCCCTCTTCCCTCTCTTTTCATCTCCCTCCCCTCTCTCTCCCACCTCTCTCTCCCCCTCTCTTCCCTCCATCCCTCCCCTCTCTCTCTCTCCCCTTCCCTCACCTTTCTCCCTCCCTTTTCACCCTCTCAACCCTCATTCCTATCTTGCCCCTCCCCCTCTCTTCTCTATTTGTATCTCTCCTGTTCTATTTTCCCCCTTGCCCCTCTCTTTCTCTCAATCCTCTCTCTCCCTCCTCTCCATGTTAGTCCCTAATCTCTCTCTCTCTCTCTCTCTCTCTGCACCTAGATTTTCTTTATCCTCCTCCCCTCTTTCCCCCACCTCCACAGCATTGCGGGGTGCATCGTGGGAGTACCCCATTGAGCGATTATACTTAAGCCTGTTGCTCAGCATGAAAGATGGGTCGGCCCGTGTGTATGCCCATTTACTGTGGTCATTCTTGTTGTGTAAATGTTTGGCAACTAGCATACCTCCCAACTATCCCATTTTCCACGGGACAGTCCCGTTTTTTGGAGATTGTCCCACGGTGGGGGGAGGGGGCAGTTGGGATTCCCGTCTGAAACTCAATATTCACACAGTCTATTCACTATGAGAGAGGGGCTGGGGGCATGGCCAGCATCTCTCACCACTCTGGCCATGCTCCCCAACCGCAAATTGGAGCTTGGCTTCGCGATCATGGACATTTATGCAAAGCTATGCCATCTTTTTCATAAAGTCATGTCCCTTCGCGAGAGTCACATGACCGTGAGGCAAAATATTGGGAGGTATGAACTAGTAAGCACCCTGCAACTGGAATCAGGATACGAAGACACTGTCCTCCGAACTCCTTAGGTCGACAGTAAGAAGGCCAACACATGAAAACGGTCGACATGGTCAAAAGATTGACACAACCAAAAGTCGACGTGGGAAGAGTTTTTCATGTTTTTTTTTTTAACCAGCTTGTTCATACTTGTATACCATTCAAGTGGGCATACAGTTAGATTATATTGGTGTGCCGAGTCATACTAGGAGACGCCCATGAAATCCCACCCTGCAAGTTAATGTGCACACCATGCAAATAGATGTGTATGGCTGCAAAGACATTGCAGCCGTGCAAATGTTTCATAAACAGCTCACCCTCGAATTATTTCCCCACTGGTCACCACTGATTGCAGAATCAGAGTACCCCTGGACACGCCTGCATTTTCCTAGGCACACGTAACATTTGTTGTGGCACGCCTGTGTTTTTCTTGGCACTCCCACTAGACGGCCGGTTACAACCCCCAGAAGGCTGCTTCCTGTAAATCACCTTGTGAGTAGCGTGTGAATAGAAAAATTACCAGGATTTTAATCGCTGGACAGTGCCGTGCACGTGCATTGCGGCCTATGCGATAACACTAGGCAACAGCCAAAAAGTATCCTACATAAACACAACCAAATTTTTTATTAGTTCAAGTTTTGAAGATCCTTAGCGATGAACTAAATCGTAGATCAATGCTGTGGTCACGCATTGCAGACCACAAATACGATATCTCTTCAAATATAAAGATTTGGATAGTATCTTAACAGGTGATGAGAAAACAGCTTGGAACGATTTTCTTCTGATAGCACAAAACTTTTTGGGATATAAGAAGGCAGCAAACTACGTTGAACTGGTTGAAAATATGATTTAATATGATTTACCTTAAGTTAATGTATGCGATGGATGCGACCGACACAATTTTTGGGCTATTTTTTGCCTTTTCCCCGACAATTAAAAAATCGCGTCCATCGCATGCCTTAACTTTAATGTGTACGATGCGACCGACGCGATTTAACATTGAATGCATTGTATTCAATGTTAAATTCCTATGTAAAATCGGGTCCATTGTATGCCATTATAATGGCATACAATGCGACCGATCCGATGGACCCGATTTTACATAGGGTACAATGTTAAATGGCCCAATGGACCCGATTTTTGATTGTATACCTTCCTGATGGGTAATTTGTATGTAAAATGCCCCCCACCCCCCCCCCCCATTGTTAACGCCACACCACGATGAATGCCAACCTGAAGCGTGGCGAGCGCAGGGGGCGGCGGTACGCGTCCTCCAACCTTTTCATGCCCCCACTATCCATGTCGGCGTGGAGTTGATTTTATATAGTGTGGCGACCGCATCGAGCCAACGAGCACGAAGCGTGGCGAGGGACGCATAATACGCATAATACCTGTAAAGTTATGCATGTCCCCTCGCGGGGCTCGCTGCGCTGGCCATGCTTCGGGCTCGGTGGCTCGCTGTGCTCGCCACACTATATAACATCCACTCCACGCTGACATGGATAGTGGGGGTATGAAAAGGTCAGAGGATGCGTACCGCCGCCCCTCGTGGGCCCGCTGCGCTCGCCACGCTTCGGGTTGGCGTTAATCGTGGGGTGATGTTAACAATGGGAGGGGCATTTGACCCATCAGGTTGGGGATACAATGAAAATTGGGGTCTGGGGGGCATTTAACATTGGGGCCAATGTAAAATCGGGTCTCAGGGACCAATTTACATTGGTTCCAATGTAAAAATCGCGTTGATCGCATCGCATGTGATTTGGTTGCATGCGATGCGATCAACGCGATTTTTTAGGACCCGATGGATACAATTTTTATCGCTTGCGCCGTGCTAGGAAACAAGTACCGAAATATCATCTGAAAGGAGAAAATTGAATAAGCAGACTGGAGCTAGAGATTGAAGAATTATAAATCCAGGGAAGTAACTGTATTGACTGGACTTTAGCTAAAGACTGAAGAAATACTGAAATAGATTCAGATCAGCTGATGGGAGCTCAGGACACTGCTGAAGGATAGTGTTGCACTGGCATTAGTTCCTGGAATGAACACCTTTATATTTCCTTGTGTCTGCTTATTGTCTGACAGTGGCTGAGACTGGAATTGGTCAGTGTTGCCATGTGACCTGGGAAGATGGTAGCACCCAGACAAATGCTGCAGATCTGCTTCGCTGGCTGCTGCTGAAGTAATCAGGTGCAGAAATCTGCAAATCAGGGTGGCCAATCCCAGGATTGGAGTTCCAATCCCGGGATTTCGGGATTAGACTGAGCTAGTGCGGACCTCCCGCCGCCTCCATGTGTTAGGGAAGCCAATCCCGGGATCGGGTATTTTTCAATCCAGAATTCCAGAATTGAAATAATGCCCTGGGATTGGCATCCCTACTGCAAATAAATCATGCGCCCAACTACTGGAAAGATCCAAAATGGTTATGCCCACCAGATCATCCGGATAGGTGAGCCTCAGAACCGCCGAATGGTGATAATTGTATATGCTCCTATGTACTTAAGATAAAAAATACAATAACAGACCATATGGAAACATACTGTACAATATCCCAGCTGTGGGGATGCCAGAAGACAGATGCCGGAGATTGCCGACAGGGGAGAATACAGAGAACGATGACGGTTGCTCCGTCACTGAGGGAAGACTCTTGCCCTACCCCCTTAACCCTTCCACAGTGATCATAGCCCTCCCCGCTAGTGGCTAAACCAAACCCCTCCACCTCGCAGCCTAACCCTCCCCATCTTGTAAGTGCCTAAACCTAACACCCCCACCCTGCAGTCTAACCCTAACTTCCCCTTCTCCCGCGCAGCCTAATACTTAGCCCTCTTAACTTCCCACTTTACATTTAGAATGACTACTCTCTGGTTTCCGGCAGCCGGCATCCTGATCACCAGAATTATAACATTGGGCCAGATTCTCTAAGCTTCAAAAGTGATAAAATGGAGAGTGATAAACAGCCAGCCAATCAGCTCCTGTCTGACATTTTTCAAACACAGTCTGTGACATGGCAGGTAGCTGATTGGCTGGCTGTTTATCACTCTCCATTTTATCACTTGTTAAGCTTAGAGAATCTGGCCCTGTATCCCCACCAGGTGCATGCATGAGTTAGTTGAAAATAATAACTATACATAGCTTAAGGTGCCCACACATGGTGTTATGTTACTTTGCAATGCCTAGCGCTCCACATACATCATATCGCAAGGTACAAAAATTTTGTGCAGAACATGATTTTTGGACCAGATTGCATTGCATCTAATTCAAAACGCATGCAGCTTTAGCATATCACATGCGTTTTGAACTAGATGTGATGCGATTTAGTCCAAAACACATGATGTGTATGGGCAGTATTAGAAGCTTTGGACAGAGTTTATTAAGGGGGCAACCATTTAAAAGATCCGAGTTCTACCGGTATCCCGCACAGCTACCGAACTCAGACTTCCTTACATCCGGCTTCTTGCACGCTAAAGTTTTATGATACGTACCCATAAACAAAAACAAACTTGGTACTTATGTATTATCTGGGCTCCCATGTTAAATGCACCCCATTTTTTCATACCCCTACTATCCAACTACGCATGGAGTTGATTTTATATAGTGTGGCGAGCGCAGCGAGCCACCGTGCCCGAAGCGTGACGAGCGGACGCGGTCTCATAAGGTAAATGGGAGCCCAGATATTACATAAGTACCAAAAACATTTTTACTTCTTTATTTTTGTCAGGTGCAGAATATGATGACGAAACAAGCAAATGGGAGAAGACAGATGATGCCATTCCACCCGGAAAAGAATATACGTATATTTGGCAAGTTCCAGAAAATTATGGACCCTCCGAGTCTGACCCCCTGTGTATAAGCACTGCTTATTACTCTCACAGTAATTCCTCTTATGATATAAATTCTGGATTGGTGGGTGCTATTCTCATCTGTAAACCAGGTAAAATATATATGTGCCATTTACACTACAGATATGTATCTTCAAGAATTGATGTATTTTTAATTGATGTATTTCTTGTGCTGGTCATATACTGTGAGATCAAATTAAGATAGACCATATAATGGAGTTATTCCGTAAGGATCTCAAAAGCAAAATATTTCTCTATTGGACAAAGACAGGTGGGGCAAATTACATAGCTAAGTTTATGGCTGGGTGTGTGATACAATGTACAGTTTTTATCCACTCTGTCAGGGGGATGCGTCCAGGCTCCAGTATCCCGGCAGGCGTGGTGCGAGCAGTCACAATGCCGATGGCAGCATCCCTACTACCACTAGGAATCCAGGGCTGGAATGCTGACAGTTGTGAGGATGCCGGTCTCCAGAAGCCTGAGTGCCGGCATCCTGAACATAAATATGCATGGAGCAATAGCTTATGCCTTTTAAGTTTAGCCACTAGGGTTAGGCATCAAGGGGGAGGGGGTCAGGTTTAGGTGGTGGGTTATGGACTTATAGTTTGGTACTAGCTGGTGGGTTAGGATTAGACTGAGGGGGGGTTAGGTTTTGGGGGGTGGTTAGGCTGCAGGAGAAAGAGGGTCAGGGGGGCAAGGAGGAGTTAGGTATACTCGCTGGCCCCCTGCATGCCCATCAGTGAGCGAAAGCCCCGGCGACTGTGAAACTCGCCGAAGACGTTCGCTCAAGGGGTTTACATGTGCGCAAACCCCCACTATTGGCTAGGATTGGCAAATTCGGACATCTCGCCCCCAAAATACAGAGTCTATCCCTGTATGCAACATTGCCATATGCAGTGAAACAAGTCTGCCATTGGTGCCAATATTAAATCTTCTTTTAGGTGATAATTTAGTCCCATGAAATATATTGTAAAAAAAATCAGAATAGGTTATTGCACATATCATTTTTACAGACTCCTCCCGCATTAACATCTCCAAAGTTAAATGGGGGAAGTATTTTTACATTAAATAATTCCAGTGTTAATCTTTTCAGTAATCAAGTGGGGAGTGTAAAAGATTATAATAACTCGATATGGCTCTTCGGGGAGGTACTGGCTGTTGCAGTAGATCAGGGGTTGTGACGTTCAGTGAGGTTAGTGTCAGGTGGGGGCAGTGATGCACGCACATTGTACAGTATAACATGCAGCACCCAGCACTGTGGGCCTTATTCTGGTTCACTCTCATAGGGAAATTCCTTCTCAAATGGACAAAACCATGTGCACTGCAGGTTTGGCAGATATAACATGTGCAGATAGAATTAGACTTGGGTGGGGTTTTTCTTCAAAGTGAGATCTATATTGCAGTGTAGAAATAAAGCAGTCCGAATTTTCCCTGCACAGAAACAAAACAACTCACCCAAATCTAATTCTCTCTGCACATGTTACATCTACCCCCCCCCCCCCCCTGCAGTGCACATGGTTTTGTCCATTTGAGAAGGAATTTGCCTCTGAGAGTGAACTAGAATAAGGTCCAGTGTCTTAGGCTGTTTCGGAGTGTGTACTTTGTGTGACCTAATCTACTAGGAGAATTAATCAAAGCAAGCAATGTAGTTTAGGGCCAGCTCCATACAATACATATGCCTGAGCATACGCAAACGTAGAGGGGGTTTCTGGTTGCCTGGAAATCCCCCTCCTCTTGGCAAGTGCTTTAGATTATGACAATAGCACTGGTATATAATATGATTAATAGAGCTGCCACCACATCATGCAGTGTAAGGGACAGAGCAGAGCTGCTGCACATGCCTAGTGTACCAGCTTCTTCTACCACATTTACTGTATGTGTGGATCAGAGCCCTCAAACATCGCATGGACCAGAGAGCAGCTACCAGCAGGAAGAGACAGGAGCCTTACCATGAAGTGGGAGATTGTAAGCTTAGAAAGTGCAGTACTGGCTCTATTATGTTTGTGTGCTTATTTATTATGAGAGGTTTAATCTTTTCCTGATCACTTATCTTATTTAAATGTTTGAAACAGACTATACTATAGACCAGCTGTACTTTTAAATATTAATACTGTATTCCATACAGTATCCAGTGTATAAAAAGACCAATTTTCAAGGCTGTTACTGCTCCCTCAGACTCCTGTACTTACTCCAATGCGCTGCAGCGTGGGAGATTTTGGATTATATTTGGAAACCCCCCTCCAAAAATCCTGCGTTTGCCACTGTGAGCACAGCAGTGCCACACATGGTAGCTTAGAGGTACGGTACTGACTCATTATGGCTAAACTAATCAGTGATCTGTATAACTCAGTGAACTACTGAACTACTTGCAAGGACTCATGAGTCAGGACAATGTAGTTTATTCAGATCTGCAGAGTCCAGACCAAATCTGAGCTCAGCAGTATTGCAAAAAATTGTCAGAATAAAGAGAAAAATAAATGAAAATAACCACCTGTGAGATTAACATACGAAATTTGCTTTACATTATGAAATCAGTCAAAATGTAAATAAAGCAAACCGAAACTACGCTCAAAACTGAAATAACTATTCTTTTTATTCAAAGTGAGCTAGTGAACTAGAGAATCATTCAAAAGAACTAGTTCCTGTCACTGAGTAATGAAATGATCACCATGCTTTTTAGTGAGTCACTTTGCCCATCTCTGCTCCATGCCCGACTCAGCACTCTCCCTCGCGCCATGGTCAGCTCCTCCTTCATCTCTTCCCGCTCCGCAGCTGCCAATCATTGAGGGATCCCATGTTCCTCTCCACAGCCCTGGGTCCTAATGTCTGCTGTGTGGTAAGTCCTTTGCATTCCCCCCCAAAGGAATGCATACATTTAAAATTATATATAGGCAGCACTGACCACCAATGTAAATCCAAGGCACAAAAAGGGGGAACCCTAATTCTGGAATATCAGATATGGTCACAATTAGACAAGCACCACTGTATTATATTTCTACTCACCCCTTTTTTGATCCCTCTTGTATTTCTTTATTTATTGAAACAAGGGGGAAGAATCGTAATGGTGAAATGAGAGGTTAAAACCACATACAACATTTAACATACATACTGTAGTGCCCAAATGAGAAAAAATAGAAGTAGTGTGATGAATAGTATAAAATTCAGAGCTTGTCTTCTGCTGGGAAGTATATTATGGTGGATTCCTGGGAGACTGGTGTTAATGTCTCTAGTGAGATCTTTATTATAATTTGTTAGTCTCAGCCTTTTTTGGGTATTAAATCTAGAATGGTCTCTCCAGGGGGGTGGGTGTTTGTGCTTTCTCTATATAATTTTGAGTGAAAGAAAATTGTAACAGTATTTATATTTTCATATAAACTTATGAAGCCTTTATATTATTTTTCTGGTATTATGTAATCTGGCTTCATTCTGGTGCATATATTAAATTTTTTTTTTGTATATGCAACGGAATCTGCTGCGCTATATAAGAAACTGCAAATAAATCATACTTGCCGACTTTTGCTGGCTGCCTTCCGGGAGAGGGCAGCCAGCTCTGTTGTACAGGGGGGCGGGGCTATCGCCGGGAGCTAAAAAGAGGCAGATTGGGGACAGGGCCACAGACGGGCTTTCCTGTTGGGGGCGTGCCTACAGTGATCGCGTCATTTTACCCACACCCCCCGCAGTGCAATGCCGGTTGGGGGCGTGCCTACAGTGATCGCGTCATTTTACTCACAGACCCCCGCCGAGGGGCGGATTGCGGGGAATTGGGGTTAATGCGGGAGGGTTGCCCCCCTTTCCGGGGGGCCGGGAGGGGGACCCGATTTCCTGGACCCTCCCGGCCATTCCGGGATGGTAGGCAACCCTGAAATAAATAAATAATAAATAAAATATGCTAGGGCCGGGTTGTGCCGTCCCTGCAACTCGGTGAAAAGCTAACGTCTATGAGTCCTTTCATGCATACAGGCTTTTCACTGAGTTGTAGCAGCCCATAACTCCCTTTTCACTTTCATTTTTAAAGAAAGACCATGGACCAAATGTAATAGGGTGAGAGTTTCAGAAAGTGAGAGATTTTAGGAGAGTTTTCCCATTTTTTTTAAAGCAGCAATCCATTATGCTGCTTTCCCACTGCCAAGCCGTTTAAAGAACCGGTATTTTTAAACCGTATTTAAAACGGTATTAGCTTTCACATTGCAGTAGATTACCGTTTTAAATACTGTTTAAGTACCATTCACATTGCAGTAATACCGTTTATACCCCTCGTTTCCCCTGGTACCTGTCCAGCCCCCCTCCCCCATACCTGCCAGCTGGTACCCTCGCTTCCCCCCCTGCCCTGGTACCCCCTCCCCCCTGCCCTGGTACCTGGTACCCCCTCCCCCCCTGACCTGTTACCCCCCCCCCCCTCCCCTGGTACCTTGCAGCTGGTACCTTGCATCTGGGCAGCGCATGGCAGCGGGCATAGTCGGCAGGTCCCAGACTGATTACTGAAAGCATAATGCAGGAGGAGGCTGGTGCACAGACAGCGGGGGCACTGGGGATCCGGGCAGTGCTTCAGTGCTCAGGAGGAGGACGCGGAGGAAGGTCCATTAGGAGATTGTCATTTCATCGGCAGAGGTCCCTGCTGCGAATGGGAAATAGCGGAGCCGTTCTTTAAATATGCGCATATTTAATTAGCGGCTCATTAGTTCAAATGAGCCACTAAATAAATATGTGTATATTTAATTAAAATATGTATTGTGTGTGTGACTTGTAATGGGTATTATGGTGTAAATTTTTGGCATATGTCTACGGCGCACACTGTCCCTGTTATTGGTTTATCTGGCTCCTACACTTTCATCCTGGCTCCTAGATTTAAATTTTTTTTAGATGTCCTGGCATAACATGTAATAGGCATCACTGTGTTTGGCATAATGTGTAATGGGCATCTTGGTATGTGGCATAACGTGTAATGGGCATAATGGTGTGTGGAACAATGAACAATGGCATCGCGGTATGTGGCATCACATTTAATGGGCATTATGTGTGTGACATAATGAGTAAGTGGCATTATGGTGTGCCAAATCAAGAATAGAATTGAAAGAAAAAACATGATAAGGTGAGGCAATGGGTGGGGCTGGGGATGGGTCAATGATTGGGACTGGGGGCAGATCAAAGGGTGGCCCACTCTCCAGTAATCTCTCAACAAAAAGGTTGTAACCCTAGAAAGGAGACAGGCAGAGAGTGAGCAGCAGTAACTCGCTGCCTACAGAAGTGCCCTCCTCTGGCAGGAGCTACACACACCATGTTTTTGGGGCCTGGAGCATGTGCTCCACTGGAGCCACCCTCCCTACGTCCCTGAATCTCACCATCCATGAGCAGCATATTTTCATAAAATTGCATAATAAATGTTTATTTTATTACTAGGTGATTCATCGTGCCCTACGGGCGCTCTTCACACCGTTGTAATGGGCTCCTCTGCCCCCTTAAAGTGTGAACAGCTTTATTGCGTGAAATATGGTTTATGAGTGAGGTGCGGGAGTGTGGTGTTTCCATAGGTGGATGTGCGGGTGCTGCGGGTGGTGTAGTGGCGGGTGGGTGAGGGTTGGTTTGGGGGATTTTGCGGGTGGTGGCTTCTCTCTGCTTACCCGTTAGCCTCTCTCTGCCCACGCTTTCACCCTACTATCAGCGCAAGTCCCATCTAAACACACCACAGCCAGAAGGTGGGCAGAAGCCAGATCTAATGCTCCAAGAACACTTTTTTGAGGTGGAGGGGGGGCGGATAGGAGGAGCGGAGCAGCCTTTGAGATTTCCTTTCTCTCCTTGCAGTAGCAGAGTTAACTTGTGTGTGGGGGATGGGCACGGACTGTCTGCAGTGTATTGTGTGTAGTGTGTCCTAGTCGGCCCTGTAGCTACTGGTGTAAGGGGGTCAGCTCGCGGGGTGCGGAAGGATCATGGTGTGTGTGAGAGGGGAAATAGCGTATCATGTGTGGGGGGGATCCTCTGGTCGGCTCCGTCCACCAGGCACCCGGGCAGGAGCAGGAACAGCAGTGGGCAGTGCCCCCCACATTGCGGGCCGGGGGGGTCAGGGCATGAGGGTCCGGTTCCCTGAGCATGCGCCTGTCTCCTCCCAATGCAGCCGTTGCCGATGTACTCATGGAATTAGCAGCTCCTGCAGACAGTCACAGGTCTAGCCCTGCCTCAGCCGACCAATGCCAGGCCAGGAGCACCGCCCTCTCCCTGCCCCCTGAAAATCGCAGCATCGTAATCATGGGCACCCAGCAGTACACATATGTACATGGTGGTGTGTCCCACTGCCCCCCTATATCTGTCCTATATATTAGGCCAGATCAGTGACTCCGCCCAGCGTTATACACACACTCCAGTGACAAATAATGCAGGTTTTTTAGAGGGGGTTTCCAAATATAATCCAAAATCTCCCACGCTGCAGCACATTGGAGTAAGTACAGGAGTCTGAGGGAGCAGTAACAGCCTTGAAAATTGTTCTTTTTATACACTGGATACTGTATGGAATACAGTATTAATAATTAAAAATACAGATGGTCTATAGTATAGTCTGTTTCAAACATTTAAATCAGATAAGTGGTCAGGAAAAGATTAAACCTCTCATAATAAATAAACACACAAACATAATAGAGCCACTACTGCACTTTCTAAGCTTACAATCTCCCACTTCAAGGTAAGGCTCCTGTCTCTTCCTGCTGGCAGCTACTCTCTGGTCCATTGCGATGTTTAACCCCTTCCCGACATTTGGCATACATTTACGTCATGGTCGGGATGTACTTCCCGACACATGGCATAAATGTATGCCATGACTTTAAAGTGTCACCGCGTCTATAGAAGCAGTGACAGAGGGAAGATGGCTGCTGTCCCTGACAGCAGATATCTTCCCTCGTGGCCCAGGGGGGGCAGCGATGCCCCCCCCATCGGCGATCGCTGCGATTGGCTGTTCAAATGTGAACAGCCAATTGCAGCGTTTTCTGTGTTCCGGCCAATATCGGCGCTCGGTAACACAGGGATCGGTGGTGATTGGTACTTGATCGGTACAGCACCAATCACCACCGAGTGTAAAGGGGTCTTTGGTGGTGATCCCACCTGGTCCCACCTGCCCCCAAGGCTGTGATTGGTCCGTCGGACCGACGGACCAATCACAGCCATTGCACCTCAGTGAAAGTAACGGAGACCGCCCTGCCGCCGCCATTCCGGTCAGGAACAGCGTGCAGAGCGGTCTCCATGCCTATCTGACCTATCTGACCTCGATCAGCGTTGGTGGTGTGGTGGCATCCGTGCTGCCTGCTGCCTGCTTCTGCTGCTGCAGCATCATAGTAAAATATAATTTTGTCTCTCCTGCCCCCTGTGGCTGATTGCAGTGCAGACGGGCTTAACCCTCTGCACTGCTTTTTTTCCTGCCCCCCATTTGTGCTGATCAGTATAAATTAACTGATCAGCAACTTTTTGGGGTGCAGGTTTTTTTTTTATATATACCCCGTCAGGTTGCGCCAACAGTTGCGCGCCTGCTGCCCCTCACTGCTAATCAGTGTTGCATCACTGATCAGCAGTTTTTTTTTTTTTTTTTTGAGGGTGCTGTGGGGTCTTTTTTTTAATTTTTTTTTACACCCACGGTGATTTTGTGGGTGTCCTCTGGCCGCTGAGCGCTGATCAGTGACGTACATCACTGATCAGCATTTTTGGCACAGGGTTGATCTAATTTTTTTTTTTTGGATC
This sequence comes from Crinia signifera, assembly GCF_055691185.1. Lineage (NCBI taxonomy): Eukaryota > Metazoa > Chordata > Amphibia > Anura > Myobatrachidae > Crinia > Crinia signifera. The sequence goes on along the minus strand of NC_139225.1, from coordinate 44,692,784 downwards.
AAATTCCTGTTGCCTTTGACTGATCAGCAGTTTTTTTTTATTTATTATTTTTGGAGGGTGCTGTGGGGTCTTTTTTTATTTTTTTTACACCCACGGTGATTTTGTGGGTGTCCTGTGGTCGCTGAGTGCTGATCAGTGACGTACATCACTGATCAGCATTTTTGGCACAGGGTTGATCTAATTTTTTTTTTTTTTGGATCAAATTCCTGTTGCCTTTGACTGATCAGCATTTTTTTTTTTTTGGAGGGTGCTGTGGGGTCTTTTTTTTTATTTTGTTTACACCCACGGTGATTTTGTGGGTGTCCTGTGGCCGCTGAGCGCTGATCAGTGACGGACGTTACTGACCAACATCTGTGCTCAATTTTTGGCGCAGGAGCATTTTTTTTTCTTTTAACCCCTTCAAGGTTGTACCAAAAGCTGCCTTGAAGCTGCTGCCCCTTAAGTGCACTTACACGTGTTAAAGCACTACATACACACTACATACCCCCCGTGTTGAAATAAAGTTTGTACCCCCCCTACACTATACACGTGTTGAAACACTACACTTACACAAACACAAAACTAATAAAAATGTCCCAATCATCCCAAAGACTGTTTTCAGCGGAGGAGGCATATGCCCTTATTGCCTCTGACACTGACACAGCCAGTGATGAAAGCGATGAATTTATCGCATTGGTCTTAACCTCCTCTTCCTCCTCTAGTGATGAGGGACCCCCTCAAAGACGCCCCCGTAGAGCAGCTGAGACCCCCCCCCCCCAATGATTGATCTCGTATGGACCCCACCACCAGACAATTTTGAGCCCCAGGTTCCTGAGTTTTTGGCCAACCCAGGAATCCAATTTGATACTACAGGCCTCAAAGAAATTGACTTTTTCAAAGTCTTTTTCTCTGATGATTTTATAAATTTAATGGTGGACCAAAGTAATTTATATGCCCAGCAGTTTATTGCCCAAAACCCCACGTCATCATTTGCTAGGTGGACCCCTGTAGATGCAGTAGAGATGATGACGTTTTGGGGTCTGGTGTTACATATGGGCATAGTTAAAAAGCCAGAAATTAGACAATATTGGAGTACAGATGTTCTGTACAGCACCCCACTTTATCGTATGGCCATGACCCGGACTCGTTTTGAGACGATCCTTAAATTTTTGCATTACAACAATAATGCACAGTGCCCACCCAGAGATGATCCCACCTTTGACCGGCTATTCAAAGTCAGGCCGGTCATTGATCATTTCAGCGCCAAATTTGCTGAGATGTACATCCCCGAAAAATTCATTTGTGTAGACGAGTCACTTATACATTTTAAAGGAAGGGTTAAATTCCGCCAGTACCTTCCCAATAAGAGGGCAAGGTATGGCATAAAAATGTATAAGCTGTGCGAAAGTACCTCAGGGTACACCCACAGGTTTAGGGTATATGAAGGGAAGGACACAAGAATTGAACCGCCAGAATGCCCCTCCTCCCTCGTAGGTGTTAGTGGAAAGATTGTCTGGGATTTAGTGCACCCCTTCCTGGATAAGGGTTATCACCTCTATGTGGATAACTTTTACACCAGCATCCCCCTGTTTAAGGCCCTTGGTTCAAGAGGTTCAGCAGCTTGCGGTACTGTGCGCAAGAACCAAAGAGGCCTCCCAAAAACGCACGTTGCCCAATTACTGAGAGAGGGTGAAAGCAGGGCACAATCCACCGAAAATATGTTGTTGGTCAAATATAAGGACAAGAGGGATGTCCTTATACTGACAACAATTTACGGAGACAGTACCACCTCCGTCCCTGTACGAGGTACCAGTACCCACACCTCAAAACCTATTTGTATCCTAGATTACAATAAGTACATGGGCGGAGTGGATCTTTCAGATCAGGTACTGAAGCCGTACAGTGCCCTGCGGAAAACAAAAATATGGTATAAGAAGCTGGCCGTGTATATCATCCAGATGGCACTGTATAACGCTTACGTACTATTCCGTTCTACCAGCCAGACGGGGACATTTATGCACTTTCAAGAGGAAGTCATAAAGGGCCTAATATTTGGGAACCAGCAGGCAGAGGGCCCCAGTACTTCTAGTACTGGCCCCAGTACTTCTAGTACTGGCCCCCGTATTGTATCAGGGCAGCATTTTCCTAACAAAATCCCCTCCACTGAAAAAAAGGGCAGGACACAAAAAAGGTGCAAAGTTTGCTATAAAAAGGGAATAAGAAAGCAAACTATTTTCCACTGTGAAACTTGCCCCGACAAACCCGGCCTATGTATGAAGGAGTGTTTTAAAATATACCACACATCTATGGATTATTAGGTTCATCATTTCACCGTGCTTCGGGGGCCTTGCTAATGCGACATAGCACCCACCATTCATTCCACCAGAATCTGTGCTGCAAAATCCAAATATCACTCCTTCCCTTCTGAGTCCTGCCATGCACCCAAATGGTATTTTTTGGTCACATATGAGGCATTGCCGTACTCGGGAGAAATTGCGGCACAGATTTTGGGGTGCTTTGTCTCCTTCATTCCTTGTGAAAATGAAAAATTTTGAGCCAGAACTGCATTTTTGTGTAAAAAAATGTAATTTTTCATTTTCACAGCCCAGTTGTACCAAAATTGGTGAAACCCCTGGGGGTTTGAAATGTACACTATACCCCTAGATGAATTCCCTGAGGGGTGTAGTTTGCAAAATGGGGTCACTTGTGGGGGGGTTCCACTGTATTGGTGCTTCGGGGGTCTTGCTAATGCGACATAGCACCCACCATTCATTCCACCAGAATCTGTGCTGCAAAATCCAAATATCACTCCTTCCCTTCTGAGTCCTGCCATGCACCCAAATGGTATTTTTTGGTCACATATGAGGCATTGCCGTACTCGGGAGAAATTGCGGCACAGATTTTGGGATGCTTTGTCTACTTCATTCCTTGTGAAAATGAAAAATTTTGAGCCAGAACTGCATTTTTGTGTAAAAAAATGTAATTTTTAATTTTCACAGCCCAGTTGTACCAAAATTGGTGAAACCCCTGGGGGTTTGAAATGTACACTATACACCTAGATGAATTCCCTGAGGGGTGTAGTTTGCAAAATGGGGTCACTTGTGGGGGGGTTCCACTGTATTGGTGCTTCGGGGGTCTTGCTAATGCGACATAGCACCCACCATACATTCCACCAGAATCTGTGCTGCAAAATCCAAATATCGCTCCTTCCCTTCTGAGTCCTGCCATGCACCCAAATGGTATTTTTTGGTCACATATGAGGCATTGCCGTACTCGGGAGAAATTGCGGCACAGATTTTGGGGTGCTTTGTCTCCTTCATTCCTTGTAAAAATGAAAAATTTTGAGCCAGAACTGCATTTTTGTGTAAAAAAATGTAATTTTTCATTTTCACAGCCCAGTTGTACAAAAATTGGTGAAACCCCTGGGGGTTTGAAATGTACACTATACCCCTAGATGAATTCCCTGAGGGGTGTAGTTTGCAAAATGGGGTCACTTGTGGGGGAGGTTCTTAACTTTTAGCATCTTATGGTGCCTAGAAACCTACATGGTGCCTAAAAAATAATCTCATAAAAAGGAGGCTCCAAAATCAAGTAGGTGCTCCTTCTATTATGAAGCCTGTGGTTTGGTCAACGTGCACACTAGGGCCACATATAGGATATTTATGAAAACAAAAGAATTGGGGGAATCAATTTTTAGTCACATTTCTCTAGTAAAATCTACTGTGTTCCTTAGAAAAATTTATTAAAATTGAAAATCTGCTAAAAAAATGAAATTTTTAATTCCTGTGAAACACCTAAAGGGTTAACAAACTTCCAAAATGCTGTTTTAAATACTGTGAGGGGTGCAGTTTTTGAAATGGCATCATTTATGGGGGTGTCTCACATACAAGTTCCTCAAAGTCACATCAGAACTGAACTGGTCCCTAAAAAAAAATCTGTGTTTGAAATTTTCTTGAAAATTTGAGAATTTGCTATTCATATTTTAAGCCTCCTAGTGTCCAAAAAAATTAAAAGGAGGTTGAAATAATGATGGCAACATAAAGTAGACATATGGTCTTTGTTAGTTATTAACTATTTTGAGTGGTATGATTATTTGTCTCACAAGCAGAAAATTTAACATTTTGCAAATTGCAAAATTTTCAATTTTTTTACGACATTTTGGTATTTTTCACATATAAACACAGACTGTATCGACCAAAATTTACCACTAACTTAAAGTACAATGTGTCACGAGAAAACAATCTCAAAATCACTGGGATAAGTAAAAGCAATAAAAAGTTATCCCCACATAAAGTGATACATGTCAGATTTGAAAAAAAGGGCTCTGTCAGGAAGGCAAAAACAGGCTGCGGCGGTAAGGGGTTAAGGGCTCAGATCGACACGTACAGTAAATGTGGTAGAAGAAGCTGGTACACTGGGCATGTGCAGCAGCTCTGCTCTATCCCTTACACTGCATGGTGTGGTGGCAGCTCTATTAATCATATTATATACCAGTGCTATTGTCATAATTTAAAGCACTTGCCAAGAGGAGGGGGGCTCCCAAGCAACCAGAAACCCCCTCTACATTTGCCTATGACAGTGTTTGAGTGACAGATCTGGCGAAATATATAGGAGATTACAAAAATCACAGATAATTAATATTCACGATGCAATGTAATAGTCCTGTATTAATATTCACAGTGCAATGCAGCAGTCCTGCTCCATCTAGCTGTATAGACAAGGGAAGGATAGGTGGTAGTGCACGGAACCCTGATAAGGTTGGGACCTGGTACAGATGTTTCATTTGACCCCACCTGTTACTAGTCCTGTGTGTAGTGGTGTCCTAGTGCAGACTGCAATCAGAAAAGTTATGTTTATGCAATGTACTGTACATCAGGAAGTGTAACAATAATATAATATGCTCTTACCGTTCAACATTTTAATAAGAACTGTAACAGAAAGATACTTGTAAGGTGACTATAATATAATTTAAAGTCTAGAGATCGGGACCCCCGAAGTTTGTGGGCATGGTCTAGGGCAGGGGTGTCAAACTCAAATTCACCGGGGGCCGCATCAGCAGTTTGGTCACCCTCAAAGGGCCGGTTGTATCTGTAGGTCCCCCTGTATAATTATAATGCCATGACACCACAGGCTGCTCCCCCTGTATAATATAAAATGAATGCCATGACACCACAAGCTGCTCCCCCTGTATAATAATAATGCCATGACACCACAGACTGCTCCCCCTGTATAATATAATAAAAGTAATGCCATGACACATAAATGATTATACAGGAGGAGCAGCCTGTGGTGTCATGGCATTATTATTATTATACACGGGGACACCTCAGGAAACAGCAGATATATATTTTTTTTTTATTGTGAGTGTGATCCTCATCCTCACTTACTGTTTCTCCGTCTGTCCTGCAGCTGCTGCGGCTTCCAGCTTTTCTTCACTGCTTGCTACGGCCACACTGTCCCCGACTCCCGGACCAGCTTCCCTGCCTGCTCCTACTTCTCTACAGACGCATGGGCGGGCGCAGGGGCGGATTTTGGGATGAAGGCGCCCCTAGGCGCAACAATAACGCCGCCCCCCCCCCCACCCCGTCTATTATTTTTATTGTTTACTTATAAGCCCTCATTTGATAATAGCAAATATAATGGATTTATAAAAAGAGCCACTACCTGTGACATGTTCTTTTATTATGAATACATATTTACTAAGTTGGACAGTTTACAGGGGCAGTATCTGCATGTCCTATCCATTTACACTCTATTTAAGATGGAATATAGTACAGTACAGTGGATATTTTTCAGTTATTGGTACATTTTGGGCTGACAGTACTATCACAGGCATCCAAGTGCCGCCCCCAAACATGTGCCGCCCCTAGGCACGTGCCTCACGTGCCTAATGGGAAATTCGGCTCTGGGCGGGCGACGTCATCGTCATGACGTCCCCACCCAGTGTCTGTCACTGCCGGGCATCAGAGGGAACAGGCGGCCGGGCCCCCCTCCACGTAGCCGTGGAGGCCGGCGGCCATGTTTCTGTAGCCGCATACATATGTGCCTACAGGAACATGGCAGCCGACAGTGGAGGAACAGGTAAGGCGGGCGCGGATGTGGACGCGGCCCGCAACACTCCTGTTTTAGACACACTGCCCCTGCATGCTATCTCCTTGCGCGGGCCACATGACGAGGTCTGGCGGGCCGGATTTGGCCCGCGGGCCTTGTGTTTGACACCCGTGGTCTAGTGGCTTGGGTTGTGGTATACAAATTACATCACTCGTGCTAGGATAAACCCCGTTTTCACTGACCATGCCCCCAGCCTCACTGTCTCCAAGAATAGACGCTATGTGCATGCGCACAGCATCTATTCACTGCTGCTCTGTTCAGAGTAGCACCAGGCAGGGAGAACTTCCAACTCTCCCCCCCCCCCCCTCATACCTTCCAACTTTCTTCATTGTAGAATAGGGACACGAATAGCGCCCGAAAAGGGGGCATAGTATATGCAAATGAGGGCACGGCTTATGCAATTAAGCCGCGCCCCCGTTTTCGGCCGCGAATAGACGCTGTGCGTCTATTCGGTCAGATTGGGGGGAACTCCAACTGCCCCCCCCCCCGCAGTGGGACACCGACGGCCGTGGGAGGGACGCGGGAATTTCTCCAAAAATCGTGACGTTCCCGCATTTAGCGGGACAGTTGGGAGGTATGGATACTGCCGGCCATGGGTGAGACGTGGGACTGGGACTCAAAAACCCCAGTTGGGAGGTTTGATTATAGTCATTGCTGTATCTTCTGTACATTGCTCAAATTAATGTACATTTATATTATATTTGTGTTATTAGAATCCTAGTAGAGCAGGTCTGGCTAACCTGTGGCTTTCCAGCTGTTGTGAAACTACAAGTCCCACCATGGAGAGCCACAGGTTGGCTAGGCCTGTAGTAGATTATTTCTAATTTAATTATATCTTTTATAGGGTCCCTTACAGATGATGGATATCAACATGGAATTCAGGAAAAAATCATTGTTTTGGCTATATTTAATGAAGGTATGTTTTTAGATTATGTCTGTTTGCTAATAATGGGCAATATGGCTCTTTACACAGCTACTTTATCTGGTGTGGCAGAGTCAGCATCTCCCCACATGAAAGTCATGTGGATGATCCAGACCAGGTTTTAGAGCAGTAGCAGAACCCAGGTGTCTAATCAGAAGCATCTGGTATTTCCTGATATAACGGTTTCAAGGGCAGAGTGACCTTGCTCTTGATGATAACTACCCAAGTGATAGGCAGCGGGTGGACTATTGTAGAGATCATTGTAGTCTTTCAATAATCTGTTATACATAGATTACCTGTATGCTACTGCCTGTCATCTGTGATCATCTGTGAAAATAAACACTGACGTCTTCCTCTGAGTCCTCTTGTTTGTGATCCTTGTCACAATTGGTAGAGAATATGAGCAATCTACACTGTATACAGCAGAAAACTGTTGGTAAGCTACCGGTGTTTAAACAGCAAGTTTTTTTGGTACTTGTGTATTATCTGGGCGCCCAATATATCGCATTGCATGGCACTAGTTAAGGCATGCGATGCAATTGGACCCGATTTTGAGCCTTTCCCGGGAGGAGTGTACAATTTTAATATCGCGTCGCATCGCTTAACTAGTGGCATGCGATGTGACGCGATTATACCCGATAATACATTGTACAGGCACCCTGATGCCTGATTACAATGTGAAATGCCCCCCCCCCCTTGTTAACTCCACCCCAGTATCAACGCCAACCCGAAGCGTGGCGAGCAGTATGCATCCTACAACCTTTTCATACCCCCACTATCCACGTCAGCGTGGAGTTCAGTTTATATAGTGTGGCGGGCGCAGCGAGCCACCAAGCCCGAAGCGTGGCGAGCGGACACGTATTACTTCACATGTATTCCGCATCCCCTTGCGGGGCTCGCTGCGCTCGCCACGCTTCGGGCTCGGTGGCTCGCTGCGCTTGCCACACTATATGAAATCAACTCCATGCCGACGTGGATAGTGGGGGTATGAAAAGGTTGGAGGACGCGTACCGCCGCCCCTCGCGGGCTCGCTGCGCTCGCCATGCTTTGGGTTGGCGTTGATAGTGGGGTGGCGTTAACAATGGGGGGCCATTTAACATAGTAATCACATATCAGGGTGGGTGTACCATCAAAGTTCGGGTCTGGGGGGGGGGGGCATTTAACATAAAAATCAGGCATCTGGGTGCCTGTGCGATTAAAAATCGTCTCACATCGCATCGCATGTGATATGATTGTATGCGATTCGATGTGATTTTTTAACGTGCGATGAAAAAATCGGGCGCCCAGATAATACACAAGTACCGTTTTTTTACCCTCTCTGGTTATGCATTGTGCTTGCAGTGCAAGAGGCACGCAGCATTATTGAAACATAGTTTGCTGTTGTTTGTTAAATAGACAGCAAAGCAGGCATGTGGTGGCTTGGTCTGTTTAATAAGTCTGGCACATTATATTAAAATTCCTAGGTTTGCCCTTAAAGGGAAAGAGCAGGGCAATATGGAGGAATTACTAAAAAAGTTTGCTGAACTTACAGAATATGGTGGGTGGGCAACAAACCCACATACAGAGCCAGCAGGCTCAGGTCCAGATGATGAATGAGGGGCAGCAGAAGACAGCAGTAACTTCTGAAAGGCAGCAAGACCAGAAGTAGAGCCAGCAGACTCAAATTCAAATGTTGTGTGATAAGTTAAAAGCACTAAAAAAGTGAGCCAGAGCAGGAAATGCTAATGAAGCCTACCCCTGCTGATGATATAGAGGCTTTCCTGGTATGGCTTGCAATGGAATCGTCTGACTGGCTGGCTCCTTGTTTATCAGGGGAGGCACAGCAAGCATATGTGGATATTGTAAGGACTTTGAGGGGATTCCAGACTAGACTGTGAGGCCGTGTCTTTGAGTGGTGAGGATCACAGCGACACCTATAATAACTCTGTTGTCTCTCCCAGTGGTTGATTGAGGCATGCAGTGCTAGACTTCACCTATAGCAGCCGCGTACGAGTTAGGCCTGCTCCAACCCCGATGCCCCCAGGTCTTATGTAGGACAACGCATCAACCAAAACTGAGAGAAGGACAAAGGGATAACTGACTTTTATAATAAGTAAGCCCTACACAGGTCAGAATGAAACACCAAGGAGTTGAGTGGAGGAATATGGGAGCAATCCTCCACTGAACTCCCAGGAATGCAACAATGCAAGAAGATGTTATGCAAATAAGTAATTCCTCACACCCACACTTGTAACAACAGAAATACAGCAGGATGTAAACACAATATGTCCTGGCTAATGGCATAAATGCAACAATGCATGAAGATGTTAATATTACATAATATAACCCGTGTGGTGCTGGATGGCAAAAACCCCTAATAAGAGAGAACATATACTCCGAACAGATAAACTCTAACAGGACAAAAGCAGAAATACTGTAGATGGAAAACCAACACTTAGAGATAGAGCGCATCTGATCCTTGGTTGGGGATCGCCAGCATGCCTGCGCTGGCGATCGTCGGTGCAGAGGCATTTCATCTGATTGGGACGTGCGTCCCAGTTTCAAGAGTGCGCCGCGGTGGCATCCTGCCAGTCTCCTCTTCAGGGAGACGGGCAGGGATAGGGGGGATGGCAGGGCGGCGAGGGGCACCGGGGGAGGTGGCAGACGGCAGAGCCAGCTCCGTAGCCACGGAATGTGCACAAGCGTCTCGTGCGCACAGGCCCCTGGCGAGAGCCTGCTGCTGGCGGGGGCTAGTGATAGAATCGCCAGTCCCTGCAAAGCCTGCTCCATCTGAGCTTAATCCTCTGCAGAATGGAAAGCACCAGGAACACTGGACCATGGCAGGGTCAGGAGGGCTGAGGAATATGGCTGATGACCAGAGAACAGATTCAGACAGACTGCACCAAGACAGGGAAACAGACTGGACAGGCTGCACTAGCAGAACCACCAGCACCTTGGTGAAAGGCAGCATGGGAGATAAAGGAAACACTCCCAATCAGAATAGCCAAGGCTGACAAGCTCCCTTAATGAGGAGGCCCAGAGCAAATGTTTAATCAACCAGCAGCTGCACTGCACCTGGAGGACACAGGAGTCAGGCTGCAGCTCCACAGTGCAAAAACTATACACCAGCAAACATGGTATGCAAACAGACAGAATTATGTAACAGGAATGAGCCACTGATGGCTCATGACAGATATGACTGTGCCTGAGCCATGCTCCTATCCTGTTCTTAAAAAGGATTGGAGTGATGGGGCCCAGCAAGGTGTAGGAATTCCATGACTGGTGGCTGGAGGACTCTTAGGCTCCCAGGCTTCAGCTGGCCAAACTAGCCTGACTGGCAGGGGCCTGGTTGCAGCTGGATTAAAAACTCTGCAGTGAGGATTGTGGAGATAGTCGCACTGAACCATGCTATGTAGGTGTTAGAAGGTTCGGTGCAGCAGTGGGCCCTTCAGGCTGACCTCAAGACATTTGAGGAGTTGGCAGTGGTGATTGAGTGGCACCTGATGCTGGGAAAGCTGAATAAAGCAAGGTAAACCACCTCCACCTCCATTGGTGTGCTTTGAGTATGGCAAGCCTAGTCATATGTGGCAGGACTGCCCGGAATAAGTTGAGCCAATGGATTGCAGTGCAGGGAAAACAGCTCTGCCGTTGGTCAGCATGGCGGCTGTGGGTGTATCCCAAACAGAGTCCTCCCTGTTCCAGGTGCTGGTGCGGTTGGAGGGCCAGGAGATCTGGGCACTGGTGAATACTGGCAGTGAGCTCACTATTGTGGCTGCCAATGTGGTTTCTCCAGGAGCTGACAAGGTCCTGCCTCCTGTCAAGGTATTGTGCATTTATGGCGAAGTGGAGGAGTGACCATGTGTCTAGTGTACTTACCCCTGACCATTCAAGGCCAGCCACTAAAGGTGGTAATGGCTGGCCTTGAACTACCTTATCAGTTGAGCTTATCCTTGAACTACCTTATCAGTTGATCCTGGACCGTGACTTTCCATTGCTGCAGCAGCTGGTTACATGGCATGACACCAACAAACAGTTAGTCACTGCAACTCAGGAGCCAGAAACCAAAGTTTGGCATTCGGGAGAGCTACTGCCAGTCCAGAACAAACCCAAGAAACTGAGTCTGAGGCCCAATGGAATCCAGTTGGTGAAAATATATCACTAGAAGACTTTAGGAGAGATCAGCACAATGACAGTTTGGTACACGCCTTTGAGACTGTTAAAGTGGTTAATGGCAAGGTAATGGATGCTTTACCATCAGAGGGGGTACCCTTTTTGTTTTGAAAAGGGATTTGCTTTGTTGTGTTGCTACTGAACAAGAGAAAAGGGTAGATCAGCTCTTAGTTCCCCGAAAAATGGAGCGGTTGGGATTAGAAGCGGCACATATGCATTCGTGGGGTGGCCAACTGGGGGAGGAGAAAACACTCCAACGCATCCAGGTAAGGTTCTTTCGGCCCGGCATCTATGCTTCCATTATGAGGTATTTTCAGGAATGCCCAGTGTGCCAGAGGACAGCCCCACGGCCAGACTTTAGGGTTCCACTTCTACCCCTCCCTATCATTTTGAGAAGATTTGTATGGATCTGAAAGGCCCAGTGGAAAAATCTTCTCGAGGGCACAATCCATATTGGTGGTAGTTGGCTATGCCACCAGGTACCCAGAGGATATACCCCTGTGCAATATGAAATATGAGCGCTACTAATAACCATGTATACCTGCTTAGGAATACCGAAAGAGGTCTTAACGGACCTAGGTACACCTTTTGTGTCTAGACTCATGAAGGATTTATGCCAATTGCTAAAAGTAGACAGGATTACCACTGTCTGATAATTACCGGGAGAAAAAAATTCCCTGTGGCTTCTGGATAAAGAACGTACCTACGATCGGCAGACACAATATAGATTTCTGCCGGAGATGGACCTCAGTTCTTAATAAATGTTCTAACTATCTTATATTGCTTGTTATCGAAGAATCAAAGAGAGAATTAAACCTCATCAAGGATAAAATTGTGGCCTTTGAACCGCTTATTTGTCAGCAACTAAGGCTGACAAGACGCAAGATTGGCTTTCACAACATAATACCCAGATTGACAAGTATTGTCAAGCATAGGCGCAGATTTATGTGGGTGCTCAAGAGCCCGAGCACCCACAGGAATTAATGAGCACTCAAGTGCCCGTAACTCAGAGTCCCAATGCCGGGCCACTGTATTTGCTTGTTGAGCCTTTCAACAGGCTTGAGCACCCACCAGCAAAAACATAAATCGGCACCTCTGTCGTCAAGAACTTATCCAATTCCAGAAAACCAAACTTGAAACGGTTAACAGAGAGAAAGAAACCCCCTTTAGGAGGCACAACCAGAGCAAAGAGTACTCCTTTAGAAGAAGACACCCCCCCCCCCTGAAGAGGCAGTTAGTGCTACAGGCAAATCAAAAAAGAAATCAGAAAAGAAAACATAGTTTTTGATCTCTCCAAGAGAACTTTAAGTAAAATAGAAATGGAAGTACTTTAATAAAGGATTGTCATTTGTGCCCACACACACCCCAGACCCTTTTGAAGACCAGATTGATCTATACAAATTTGGCCGCAGACTAAGGCTTAGTGAGCACTTCGGTGCAGCTTCACAAGTATCCACACAGGCACTTAAGCTATGTAAAAAAGTATGTTTGATCCGGCTTCCTCTAACCCAGCGATAAAGAGCTTTACAGGATTTATTAGCCAAAGATGTCCTCAATACATGCACATCAAAAGAAGATACGGAGGAATTTATCCCTTGCTGAATGTAACACTCTGAATGATCTTAACAGCTACAAGCAGTGGTCGAAGTGGGGCGGTATACGGGGGTATGGCATACCCCCACTTTAATCTGAAGATAAAAAAAAAGTTTTTTTTCCCCCTCAGGATGCTCTCTGATCACTCAGCAGCACATATTGTGCTTTTGTAATACCCCTGTACAACGGGGCAGTCTGGCAGGGGACATTGATGGACAGGGGGGTGTCCGAAGGTGCGCACTATATTCACTCTTTACTTTTCCATACCCCCACTTCAAAATTTCCATACCCCCACTTCAAAATTTCCACTTCGACCACTGGCTACAAGGATATCATTATTAGATCGGTTAATAAGGGGGGAACCATTGTTCTTTAAGGACGTGTCCACCTACACAGATGAGGTCTAGCAACAATTGGCGGACGCACTGAGGACCCTACCTCAGTCTACAAATGTAAACTTGACCAAATTCTGGCAGAAGTGGTTGCTTCTAACCTAATGATATCGGGATAGTGCTCAGCATTGAACATCCGAAGGTGCCCCTTTTGTGTATACACAAACTGCATAAAGACGCTAAAACTAAACTGCATAAAGACGCTATTAAGCCACCTGGCAGACCGATTATTGCAGCCAGAGACTTGCTCTATTATACTGCAGCACAGTTTCTGGACTTATTTCTGCAATCTATAGTGCAGAAGCAACACATGCATCTTAAATATACCAATGCTCTTTTACTGGGGTGCCGGACGGCTCCCCGACAGTCGGGATTCCGACAGTCATTCCTCCGATGTCGGAATCCCGACTGCTCCCTCGTGGGGGTCCACGACCCCCATAGAGGGAGAATAAAATAGGTGGCGAGCGCAGCTCGCCACCGTGCCCGCAGCGTGGCGAGCGCAGCGAGCCCGCAAGGGGCTTCATTGCGCTCCCCATGCTGTGCAGTCAGGATTCCGACGTCTGACTAATGACTGTAGGAATCCCGACTGTCGGGCTACTATACCACACCCCTTTTACTGCATCTACAGCAATTATTGCTATTTCCCACCAGATACTTTCTCTGTACCATTGATGTAGTTTCACTCTACACAAGTATCCTGCATGGTAGGGGCCTTGGGGCAGTGAGGAGAGTTGTCCAGAGCAGTGGAATGTACAAGGGACCTGACATCAATTTCTTCATGGATCTATTAAATCTAGCATTATCACATAATTACTTTCTCTTTGATAACACATTCTATATACAACAGTCAGGAGTGGCTATGGCATCTTGTGTAGCCCCGAGCTAGGCCAACATTTTCATGCCCGAAGTTGAATGTGACCTGTTCTTCTCGTGTTCCTCCAAAGCATCCGGAATTAAAGCATATTTCCGCTACATAGAAGACACCCTGTTGTTTTGGGATGATACCCAAGAGAATTTTACATCCATGATGGATCCAGATAACAAATTTACCACAGCATCTAGCATGATTGCCTTGCACAAATCCAGTATTCGGGCAGGGCTGAGCAACAAGGGGCCGGACCAACCGGTTGCCAAACACTGGAAGGAGTGTAATCACAGTTTCTAAGATACAAAATGATTGACTGTATCCCACCCAGCTTACGTGGGGGTGACAGAGGCCAGTTTCTTCTTAAACTTGAATACAAGTGGATACATAGACAGAATTGTGCAACCCAATGGTCTCAATGAGTTTCAACCCATTTCGTGCTTTTTTATGACTTTGTTTCATTCCGAACCCATGGACTGCAATAGCTTTTGCCCTAACTATATTGTTAACAGACCGCACTGCCACTAGCTGTCAACAACTGTTTTGTGGCTTTCCGTACACACAGTCTGCCCCCCGATGTCTCTCCTGCGGCACACATTATCAGACTACTGAGCTCTACAAGAATTGACTGTCACGTATCAGAACTTGCAACTTATTTGTTATGACATTATTGTGTTCTAAGACTGTCTTGTTCACTTTGTGGCATGTTCATGAACTCTACTTTCTCCGGTTTTTCTTTTTTAGTTTTGAATTACCTTTTTGCTTGTTGTTTTATAGCCCATGTACCACTACTGCATCCATCATCAACCTCATATCTACCTTTTCATGTTTTGACATTTGCCTTGTTGACCTTTTACTTGTCTACATTTTGTCAATGTTGGCCTATTGCATGTCGAGCTTTTGTCAATACTGATCTAGTGTATGTCGACCTATTGCATGTTGACCTTTTGGTGTCGACATATTGAGTGTCTATGTAGACCTTTCAACAGCTTCCAGGGTATCCAGCACAAAAAATGAAACTAATTGGAAAATATTTTTTCTTCAATTCTAGGTCAGAGTCACTATTCACATAAATTAGAAGAAGATCTGCTTTATACAATCAATGGACATATAAACGGTTCTATTCCAGGTAAGACTTAAACTGGTCATACACGTTAGGATTATATTTCCATCCATCCACCTATTGGCAGATTGGAATGAAAATCTAGTAATAAAGTATATGGAAGTAAATGATTTGCTCCCAAATGCTAGAAAACCGGAAAAAAAATGGTTATTCAGATCTACATAAAGTTGTCATGCCCAGTTCACTTGAGGCCATCAGCCATGAATGGTTTCTTTTTTAAATTAATAAATTTGGGACTACTAGGAGGTACATTAAAAGGAGAAAGAAGTAATTCTAAAATGTTGTCCCATGTGAGGAATACGTACATGTTGATTTGATGTTTTTTTTTTTTCAAAAGGTTAGTTGGAATAGTTTACATACAGTTTGGTCATCTGCATTTGTATTGTATTATAGCAATTCAAGTCAGTTACTTATTTCAATAAAAAAAAAATCTAACTTCTCTATAAGTAGAAATATGGGACATATATTTAAGAGGGCAACATAGCATATGATATTAGATATTGTAGTACAGTACAGTATATGATATTAGTAGATATTGCTGGGATTAACCCTGCATGTGTTCAGTTTTGCTTTATATTTGCATGGCCAATACTATATCAATAGTAAAGGTAGAGTATCCCTTATCCGTAGATACCTTATCCGAAATATTCTGAAAACCGCAGAAAAGGCTCATAGCCTAGCTGGTAAAGACATCTGGAGAATGATACGGACAGGTGTGAGATGTCAAAGAGGAGGAGTAGCAGGAGCAAAAATATACTGTATGCTCATAGCCTAGCTAGCAAAGACATTCTGGAGAAAAGGTTCTGGTGTGAGATTAGGTCACAGCATCGTAGCGTTGGTAGTTTGTTTGGACCTCCACAAAACAAGATGTCATCCTCATCCACCGATTCCTCACCCCCTTCAGCGTTGTGTACATCCTCCTCCTCACAGTGTATCAATTTGTCCCTTCTGGAGTGACACTGCATTGGCAGACATGATGGCATTTTTGAATACTAGGCCCCAAAAGAGCACATAATGAAAAAAAGAGGTGCAAGATGGAATTGTCCTTGGGCCCTCCCACCCTTATGTTGTATAGTAAACAGGAAATGCACACTTATTTCAGCAACAGGGTCTGCCATGCGACTGTGGCTGAAATGATCGGTTTGTTTAGGGCCCCCACACAAAAGAATCAATTAATCTGTCCCTGTACAAACTGTCTCTACAGAGGCAAGATGCCGTATTCATCCTCCATTTCCTCACCCCTTTAGTGTGTACATCCTCATCCCCACAGAGTAATCATTCGTCCCTGCTGGAATCCACATCACAGATCCCACTGTAGTCTGTGGAGGCAATTGCTGGTCTTTGTTGAAGAATTGATATTGATCATCTTCTCCACATTTGAAGGAGGAGCTGGTACCGTGTCCCATTCCACATCATATGATATCTCCTGACCAGTAGTAGGTCTTTGCATCTCTGTAGACTTGTGTCCGCCAGAAACAGAGACACAACATATGCTTTAAACCGAGGATTGAGCACGGTGGCCTAAATGTAGTGGCCTGATTTTAACAGATTGAACACCCTCGAATCTTGGCAAAGCGAATAAAAGGCTTCATCCACAAGTCCCACATACTTAGTGTAATCGCTCCTTTTTATTTATTTATTTATTTATTATTTATTTATTTACAGTTTCTTATATAAAGCAGCAGATTCCGTTGCACTTTACAATAGTAGACAGTGATAAAACAAACTGGGTAACAACAGACAGACTTGGAGGTAGGAGGGCCCTGCTGCAAGCTTACAATCTATAGGGATATAGGAGGGAAACACAAGGACAGGCACCAGTAATAGTATAGCAGTCCCACCAAGTTAGAAGTTCAGAAGGGAAGCTATATAATACATAAGTGCCTCAGAGTGTAGAACTTATATGATAGGCTTGCCTGAAGAGGTGAGTTTTCAGGGAACACTTGAAAGTTTGAAGACTAGTGGAGAGTCTTATTGTGCGTGGAAGGGCATTCCATAGGATGGGAGCAGCCCGATGAAAATCCTTTAATAGGGAGCTAGTGATACGTGCAGAAGAGAGACGCAGATCTTGTGGAGAGCGGAGTGGTCGAGATGGCTCCTCCTTCACTTTCTCCAGTTGCTTCTGCAAAAACCTTATGAGGAGAATGACCTGACTCAAGCTGGCAGTGTCTGAACTGACTTCACGTGTGGCAAGTACAAAGAGTTGGAGAACCTGGCAGGTGCAGGTGCCTCCCCCCTATTTTGCCTATGTCATAGGTGGCTGTGTAGGCTTGAATGGCCCTTTGCTGCTCCTCCATTCTCTGCAGCATTAGGAGGGTTGAGTTCCACTGCATCACTACCTCTTGCTTAAGGTGATTGCAGGGCAGGTTCAGAAGGGTTTGCTGGGGCTCCAGCCTCTGGCAGTCAGTCACAAAATGGCAAAAGTGGCCCGAAATTTTGCAGGCAACCGCAAGCATCTCCTGTATACCCCTGTCATTTTTCAAGAAATGCCGCACCACCAAATTTATTGTGTGAGCACAATGCCCGCACAATATTGATGGTGTTGTCAGATACCACAAATCCCCTGGAGAGTCTGAATGGGATAAGCCATTGTGCAATGATTTCCCTTAGTTTCTTTAAGAGTTTCTCGGCATTGTGCCTCTTAGTGAAACCAGTGATATACAGCGTAGCCTGCCTTGGAACGAGCTGGCATTTCTGCTACTGGTGCTGCTGCTATTGTTACTGCGGAAGGCGATACATCTACCCAGTGTCTGTCACATTCAATATAGTCCTTAGTTTGCACTGTACCACTTGTCCACATGTCCTTGGTGATGTAGACAGTGGGTACAACCACATTTTTCAGGTCACTGAGGATACTTTTTCTGACGTCTCTGTATTGGGTATTTCCTGCCTAGTGAAATGGAATCTAGGTGGGATTTGGTACCGGGGACACACTACCTGCATCAATTGTCTAAATCCCACTGCACTAATGGTGGATACCGGATGCACATCTAAAAAGCACCATAGCTGTCAAGGCCTGAGTAATCCGCTATGCAATAGGATGACTGCTGTCATACTTCATCTTCCTGGCAAAGGACTTTTGGGTGGTCAATTGCTTAGTGAAAGTAGTGGTGCTGCTACATCCTCTCCGGGATGATAAATGACTCCTGGCAGTAACGGCAGCATTCGGCGTAGTACTGAGAGATCTTCCGGAAGAATACCTGATGGTCAGTTATGCCAGTGACATGGCCCGAAGATGTAATTCCCATCCTGATTGAGGAGAAAATTGATGAGGAGGGAGTTGGTGGTGTATATTGCAGGCGATTGGATACAACAGGAGGCCAAAGGGATTTAGTGTCAGAATTTTATAGTGACTTATGATGAACGCACTTGATGTTCCCAGGTGGTTAGCATCCTTACCCCTACTAATTTTACCAAATGTAGGATAAATATGGCGACACAGTTGTTGTCCAGATTAGGGTAGAAATAATTCCAGACACATAAAGTAGATCTTTCATCTTCTGCCCATGCATGTTGATGCCTTTGTCCACTCCGCAGACAACAACTGGGGACATACTACTTGCATCATTTGTCTAAATCCCACTGGCCTGGTGCCTAGTTTAAAAAACCACATCACCATCAGCATCCTCCTCGTCAGATTCCCCCTCAGCACTGTCTACACCAATATCCTCATTATGGTGTACTTCAACAATAACATCTTCAATTTGAATATCAGAAATTGGACTGTGGGTGTTTCTTCTAGCACTTGCAGCGGGCGTGCAAATGGTGGAAGAAGCCATCTCTTAACGTCCAATGGGGCAGATGTATTAAGCCTTAACAAGAGATAAATGCAAGGGTGATAAGGAGAGATAAACGTCCAGCCAATCAGCTCCTTACTGACTTTTTTTAAACACAGGCTGTAACATGGCAGTTAGCAGGTGATTGGCTGGACGTTTATCTCTCCTTATCACCCTTGGATTTATCTCTTGCTAAAGTGTTGGGAAGGCCAGGCTTTGCAACCGTCGACACACTTGGACTCTCCTTGGGGATTTGTGATACCAGCTTAGAATGTACAGTTCTTTGCTTTGCTTTTGCCAGCTTAACTATTTAAATTTTTCTAGCAGGAGAAGGAGGGCTTAGATAGTCGTGTGAAGCTGAACCAGGGCTTTACCCATTCGTTACCACTCCATGTCATAAATGGCATATTGCCAAGTTTACGTTTCTCATCAGGTGAAAGGTACCCCTTTAATTTTATTTTAAAATCTAATAAAATGGTGCAAACGCATGGCAGAGCCCCTTTGTTAAATGGAGCGAACACACAGGAGCACACGAGTTCACTGGTACCCCTTCAATTATATTTTAAAATAAAATTAAATGGAGCAAACACAGAGCAGAGCATCTTTGTTAAATGGAACAAACATAGGGCACCCCTAGAGCGCACGGGAGAACCCCTGCATTTATTTGGAGCACACACAGGGGCTGGCTGGCAACTTTTAGCCTGGGGGGCAAGTACAGAGCACCGGCCCATTAGTAAATGACGAAATAAAATATAATATATTTAAATTTTTTAATATATATATAGTGATTGAAGTAGATATTTTTAAGTGGTGGTATGGCAAAGTGATGGTTCAGCGTGCACGCTGCAGGGAAAGATGTGTGGCCGCTCAAAAGGGGGCATGTCCTTGAGTGTAGTGTACCCCACCATATACCTCTTACGCAAATTATGCAACACAATAGTAGACCCCCTTATACTGTACTTGTCCCTTACACTTTATACCATATGGAATAAGCCAAATTTCACAGAGATTGAGTAAAAATTCACATTATGTAATGTTACACAGAATAAGCCAAAATTTGCATAATGCCACACACAATAAACCATAATTCACAAAGAAGGAGTCAAAATTTACGTTATGCCACCTGAATTGAGCCAAAATTCACAATATGTCACACGGAATGGTCCAAAATTCACATTCTGCCGCATAGTAGGAGCCAAAATTCACATTATGTCACATGGAAGTGGGCCACAATGCAGGGATATTGTCGGCGGGGATGCAGGGACAGTGACGGCAGAGAGAGACGCAGAGACAGTGACGGCAGGGAGAGACAGATCAATAGGGAGGGATAGAGAGATGTAAGGTGGGATAGAGAGACACAGGCACTAGGGAGGGATAGAGAGAGACATAGGGCACTATGGAGGGCAGAAAGATGCAGGGCGCTAGAGATGCGTAGGGCGCTAGAGAGGGCAGAAAGATGCAGGTTGCAGTGGAAGCCGGGGAAAGGAGGAATTGGTACTGTATTAGGAGGAGTGCTGCGTATTAGAGGAGAGCCAGGACGGAATAGGTGGGAGCTGGGGACAACAGGAGTAGGTTGGCACAGGACAAGGACATAAGGAAGCTGGGTACTGCCCCACTCATTAAAGAGAGTAAGGGGACTGCTTGTCCCAGGGCAGGTGTGCTGTGATTCTGACACATCCCTAGAGAAGGTAGATGGGGAGGAACATATAATAGAGAGGGGGCGGAGCCATGTGTGCACCTGGTTCTTGCAGGGGCTGGGGTGGCTGTCATAGGTGCGGCCATAGATGCAGCCAGAGCTCAGCCCAGCCCAGAGCTCAGCCCAGACCAGCACAGAGCCCAGCCCAGAGCTCAGCACAGCGAGCCCAGAGCTCAGCACAGCCCAGAGAGCCCAGACCAGCACAGGGCCCAGCCCAGAGCTCAGCACAGCCCCAGCCCAAAGCTCAGCACAGCCCCAGCCCAGAGCTCAGCACAGCCCCAGGGAGCCCAGAGCTCAGCACAGCCCAGACCAGCACATGGCCCAGCCCAGACCAGCACATGGCCCAGCCCAGAGCTCAGCACAGCCCCAGCCCAGAGCTCAGCACAGCCCCAGCCCAGCACTCAGCACAGCCCCAGCCCAGAGCTCAGTCTAGACCCCAGCCCAGTCCAGACCCCAGCCCAGAGCTCAGTCCAGACCCCAGCCCAGAGCTCAGTCCAGACCCCAGCCCGACTCACGCTGCCGCCGCCCACTGCTGCTTCATCTAGTCCCAGGCTCCGGCAGAGAGAACTATGGCTCCAGTTCGTCAGCCAATCAGAGCTCATGTCCCGGCAGCCAATCACCGCGGCTGCTGGAACACAACAGTTCTGATTGGCTGGCGGCCGGTGCCGCACTTCAAAGAGCCGCTGGCTTGGGAGACCTGTAGCACTGTGCTGCGCAATGCGCTGCGCTGTCTATAGAACTTAAGTGAGCGCAAGAGGGAGGAGGCGGCCGAGAGGAGGCTGAGCCGCATTCAGCAGCCGGGCTGCTGCTGAATGACACATTACACGGGGAGCCTGGGGATGGTATTTCGGCCTCACTATCAACGGCCTCCCGGGAAACTTCCCGGTAGTTATAATGGAAAATCCGCCCCTGTGTATGATTATGTCTGAATCAGGCCCATTGTGTAATGTGTAGGCAGTTTAAGATTTAAAATTTTTCATGTTAAAAAAAAATCAAAAAACAGTAGCTTACTGTGGCTTACTTACTGCATGGGGTACAGCTGCATACACCCCTTGCCTCTAAAAGATCCCTCTTTCCAGGGCTGCAGCAGCTGTATAAATCCTGTGGCTACTGAGGGAGGGAAGGAAGGTGTGAGCCACACAATCAGAAAGGCTGCTAGCTTGTCCGCACCCAGCAGTGCAGTCACCTCCAGTACCGCACGCAGGGGGGGTTTCCGAGTACCCAGAAACCCCCCCAGGAATCTAAGGGCCATTGTCTGAAAGCTGAGGGTCCCCTCTTTCCAAGAGTACAAGAATTTTTAAAATCGGACCTTGGGAACCGGAGATATCTGACTTCAAAGCAGTGGTCCCCATCCAAGCCTGTTAATTGCTGTTCCCAGTCAGATATTTCAGGTTCTGTCTAATGTAGAGTTTTTCTGAGGATATATTCCAAAATATGTGACTCTGATCCCCTCGTCCCCAGTACCATTTGGTAGGTGGGATTCTCTAGTTTTTAATTCCATTAAAATCTAAGAAATCTATTTCCGGGAACTGGAGATATCTGCAGTCAAGCAAGTTGTCCTCCCACCAGAAAATTATGAATAATAAGCCCACTCCACTATACACCCCTCCTCTGCATATTAAACATCCTGTACAACCCTGGAAGTTATGTATCAGGGCCCCTTCATTCAGCCCAATGCCCCCTTCTCCCACCATCTGTGCAGTAAAGGGGTAATTAGTGGAAATTACTGATCCAGGCCCTACATGCTGAGCGGTTGATATAATACCCCCTACCACACGCGGGACATCAAAACATATACTGGGTCACCTAAGTGTCCATCTCCGTACTTTGCTCCGCACCTCTGGAAACCCCCTTCTGAAAATCCTGCGTTTGCCCCTGACCTCAGCTAGCAAGTGACCATTTTGTCAGCGTCTCCCCCAGCTCAGCCCGATAAGCCCCACCCCTCCACGGAGCTCAGTGAAGCCCCGCCCCCTTTCACGGAGCCCAGCTAAGCCCCGCCCCCTCACAGAGCCCTCCGCCTCCTAAGCATCTGCATAGTGCACACAGCAGTGAGCTGAGCAGCGGCCGCATCCTCCTGACACTGACAGCCGGGGAGGCAGGCAGAAGATCCTTCCCGGCTGTCAGGTATGCGCAGCACAAGCGGCCCTAGTGCCGCATATATGTACTGGCCCGGGGGGCATATGGCACCCTGCCCCCCCGGCCCCTGCACAGTACAGCCCACCTTTACAGCACAGGACAATGACACTCCCTTTTTTTTAAAAGGGCAAAGCAGCACCCACTTATGTGGCAGACAGGACAGCATTACAGCCCCAACACTGGCAGCATAGGACACCACAGGATTTTACTGCAGCCCCAGCAGCAAGTGTAAATGAATGACTTGTGCAGGCTGGCATCACAGGACTACACCCCACACAGGGCAGGACTACAACCCACACCACCCTCCGCTCAGACAGATGCCAGACACATCCGTCCTGCTTCCTTTCCAATTCTGGAATGAAGATGGCACCGAGCCACGGAACTTATATTAGATCAGAATATTGCGAGAATCCGAAAGTGGGAAAATTATATTTTACCTCGTTCTGGTATCCCAGTTTGGTGGCAACAGCTGAGTCCCTTTCAGATTCCGCCTCGGATAGTGAAGTCGGTAGTGCTCGAATCTCCAAGATCTGAACGCTCTCATCCCTAATATTTACTTTTATTGCAACTCATACTTACTTCTAACCTTTTGAAAGGCCAAATTAGCTCTAATAGATGAAGGTAATGTTATTTAATTTTAAATAACTTTGCTTATGTTGTGCTCATTGTTGGTAGGTTTGTTATTATTGGGTCAGTATCTTTGGGCTTTTTATTATCACTCTGGGAGCTAGGCATTTTTTAAAAATGTTTTAATAAATTGGGAGCATAAAGTATGTTTTAGCCTTACGGCAGGGGTACCCAAACTGTTTTGAATCACGGCACCCTTGAGTATACAATTTTTTTTCATGGCACCCCTGGGCCAAAAGAGAAAGTCCCAAAAAAATATAGAGTTAAGTAAATTGTGTTTACGTGTAACCATTGGGGTCAGTTATGTGGTAATGGAAAGGATCCACTTCTGTTTGTCCACTATTTTCCTATTCCTATTACCCATAAATAATTTGATTCGGTCACGGACCACCAATCACGGGCACCCCTGCAAGGGTCTCAAGGCACCTCAGGGTGCCACAGCACACCATTTGGGAACCACTACCTTAAGGAATGGGATAATAAATTTTCTTCCACCAAGAAGGAGCCCCTAATAACAAATACACCCCTTAATCTCTGTGTAGCCATATCATTTTCTGACCGTTTGCTGATTGTACTAGTGTAATTATTTGTATGGACACTGGGGGAAATTTACTAAGATGTGTATTCTACTTCACATGTGATGTTGCTATGGGCAACCAATCAGCATCTACTTCTTATTTATTTAGCACCCTCTAGAAGATAGTAGACAGGATCTGATTGGTTTCCCACAGCAACATCACATGTGAAGTAGAATACACATCTTAGTAAATTTCCCCCTCAGAGAATTTACTACTATGGCCAGTAGAAATAAATCCCCTACAGTTTGATTGTTGCTTTATATCACTTTTTCTGTAAGAATATATTTAATGTTTCAAAGATTTCTTGTGACTTGTTTCTCTATTTACTAGAGCAAAACGTGTGCCATCAGAAGCCAGTTCATTTGCATGTTATTGGATTTGGGACACATTTTGAGGTTCACAGCATTTCCCTGGAAAGTCATAACTTTGTAATAAGGGACCATCGTGTCCCCATACTTTCTGTTACTGCCTTTAGCTTTCTGACAGCAATAGTACATCCAGGGGAGAAAGGAGAATACACACTTTCCTGTCAGACTCAGACGCACCCCAAAGGTATTTATTAAGTAAAAAGCTATGATTGTATGTGTAATGCATTATTTTCTAGTATTTCCTCTGCTAAATAGATGGGGTGGTATTAAAATTCTGGCAGTCACTATCCAATGTCTAGAATGCCAGTATGGACATTATGACAAAATGCAGATGAATCCCAGTAAGTATTTGAATCCTACCCCTAACACTAACCCATCTCTCCTATAGCCTAACCCAAACCATCCCACCTCGCAACCTACCTCTAACCGACACCCACATTCTAACCTTAACCTGACCACCCCGCTCCCCTACAGCCTAACCCTCCCCTTGGTGCCTAACCTTAACCCAAGTACTTCATATTGGAATTCTGCTGTCAGGATCTGGCCTTTGTTCCAACTAGAAATAATGCAGAATATCTTCTTTAAAATAAACTGCATTATGGAAATACCAAATACCAAATTGCCTTTTATATATTTATATATATATATATATATATATATAATCTAGAAGTACGGTCCTGTAAGCAACAAGACCACCGGCACCAGGAATGAGAAAGTCCAAAACAGGAATACTTTAGTGCATATTTAATGCAAACAGGACCATACTTCTAGATTATCATTACCTGGCACAGGTTATCATTACAAGTTAGCGGGTGCGTTTGCTCTTTGGACTATATATATATATATATATATATATATATATATATATATTACACACACACACACACAATATCCTAATATTGTGCTGTATGGTGAGTAGATAAGGCTGCCTTTTGTCCTCCCTGTTGGTGGGAATCAAACAAACAAATACACAACAGTGAATGACAGGCACCAGCAAGGTGGTCACTACTTAGTGACCAGAGTAGGTCTGTTCAGAAAAACACACATATATGACATTAAAGTCTATTTATCAAAAGTTCATAAAAGAGTGTAGTCACACTTCAGGTTTTCAAAAGTTAATTCTTCATATTCAGTATACGGAGCAAGTATCCAATGCGTCTCGTCTTACAAAGACTTCATCAGGGGTAAAACTGTAATCGTAACTTGATTGATATGAAGCATTACAACATATTATCGTATAAGAGGCCTTCATATGCGCCACATGGTAAAACAATTGTTCAGGAGTAGTTCCTACTATTTACAAGGTTACAGGAGACAAAAAAAAACACGTCAAACAAACAAACTTAAATACCTGCTATGTTCATTCATTCCCCCTTCATTGCAGGAGTGAGCGAATAAAAATGATGTCACCTTGTCGGCTTCAGATAGAGTTATGAAGGGAATCCCTGCATGAATACAAATTACATTACATACAGTATAACAAACAAAAGAAAAATATATGTGCAATGTCAAGGTTGATATTTAGACAATGAAATAGTGCAAAATGTCATGATACTGGAATAATTGCATATGCAAAAAAAGTGAAAATTGCTTATGAGACTAAACATGAAAAACTTATTGTTAGCATTATTAAAAAAAGTGTATTAAATAGAAATTATTAAAAGGCTGATATCTTAACTAACTCTTATATGTATCTTCATATAAACATCAGGAAACAGTCACTAGGTCTACAAGCATTAGGTCAACAAGCATTAGGTTGACAGCACTAGATCGACATGCATAAAGGTCGACATGACTGATGGTCAACATAGGGTTAGGTCAACAGGGTCATTAGGTAGACACAAGCATTAGGTCGATATGGGGTTTTTCACTTTTTTTCGAGCCGATATGTGCCTACACGTGGTATTTCATGCCCTACCATCTACTAGCATGGTGGGAGAATAAAATAGTGTGCCCAAAGCATGGCGAGCCATGCAAGTGGATGCGGTGCTACATTTCGGTGTCGACATTCGGGTCAAAACAAGTGAAAACCCATGTCGACCTTTTGACTGTCAACATTCTCCATGTCAACCTAATGCTTGTCGACCTAGTGACCCTGCCAACCTAACCCCATTTCCACCTTTAGTCAGGTCGACCTTCATGCATGTTGACCTAGTGGTGTTGACCTACTGACTGTCAACCTAATTCTTGTCTATCCAATGATCCATACCCATTAACATCACATAAATAGTCCCGTCTCTAGAGACTTAATTGGTGATTTTTGTGATTGATTGGTATTTATCCAGGCTGGATTAACAATGGGCCTGATGGAGCTTTAGCTCCAGGTCCACTTTCCACAGACTGCACAGACCCCCTGTCACAGACTAGATGCTAGGGACAGCCACTGGACCACAAGGGCAGCTCCCATATAAAGCACTGTCCAGGCGGGCGATACTGACAGCCAGCGCCAGTATAAATATTAGTATAAGCCCAGCGCCATTACAGAGGGTGGGGCTTGCTCAGAGAGGACAATATACAATAGATTGTGTGGTGCGCTATCATACAGCAGCTGGCACAAGGGTTTGTCAGGCCCAATAGTATATAAGTAACAAAAAAGGGGGTATGTGCCAGCGCTGGCTGTAATAATACAAAGGTACACGGTTCTCAAAAAGGTATAACAATTTATTATGACATAAAAACAACACTAAAAAATATATAAATAAAAAGGTGAATCACTTTTATAGCAACAGTCCAAGGCAATGGGTATGAATACCAATGTTTTAAGAGTTATCTTGGAAATTATAGCTGCTTGAATAATATAAAAATAAAAATATTTTTGCTGTATATTACCATCCCGTTTGTGTCTGGTCATTGGTTGGAACCAGGATCTGTGACGAAGTGTCCATTAGATGTGTCCTATAATTTCAAGGACTCAGGATATCCCAATGTGGTGTCCTCTTTGGTGGTGGCTGGATGTTTAGGAATAAAACTGTATCCCATAAGATTTTTGAATCCAGAAGATTGGAAGGGAACCAACTGTGGGAGAGTGGACTTGTCACTTGATATCGATGGATGGAGGTTTTCACAGCAGCATGGATTGTTTTTGCTCAACGCGTTTCCCCGGATAACCCGGCTTCCTCAGGAGCAGATATGCTCAGAGAGGGACCAACACTGCTTCCTGCTTCTCCCTGCGGCGCCATTACTGTCTCCAGACACTCCTCAGCGGTGAGGTTTCCTTGAAGGACATCTGCAGCAGATAAGCAAGTGTTTTCTGCGCTAAAAATCTGTCCTGTCTGCAAGGGTGGATAGTATCACCTCCACTCCGGGCCAGTCACGTAAGCGTGCTTCGGACGCCATTTTGCCTGACTCAGATGCAGATTCACAGGGAGCTGATGATGATGATGAGATGCAGCCTCTATTAGAAACTCCTTCATCTCTGCGAGGCCCGGAACCTCTCAACATGGCTATGAGAGAGGTTTTGAATCTCCCCGTGGCTGAGGCACAGGAGGGCAATCCATTTTTTGTCTCAGAAAAAGCAAAATATAGTTTTTCCTCAACAGTCAGATTTAGAGGACACATTCAAAGAAGCCTGGAAACAGACAGAAAAGCATTTTCAGCTGTCCAACAGATTTAAGTCCACATTCCCCTTTGACCTAGTCAGCAGGAAAGTGTGGGAGAAGAATCCAGTAGTGGATGCCTCGGTATCCAGGTTATCCGAAAAGGTGGTCCTCCCAGTCCCGGGGTCCGACACTCTGAAAGACAGTTCAGATAAGAAGTTGGATACCACCCTTAAAGCCATTTATACGGCCAGCGGGGCATCTCAGAGGCTAGTCCTCACCAGTTGCTGGATGGCTAAGTCCATTCATACTTGGGCGACTCAGATCCAGGAAGGCATGTTGGCAGATGTCCACAGTAAAAATATAAAAGTTACACCATTTACAAGACACTGCTAAGGTGCTTTGTGAGGCGCAAAAGGAGCTAGGGGCCATTATCGCCCGCTCCTTAGCCATGGAGATGTCAGCTACACAGGAGCATGCCTCTGGTTCGACCTCCTCAAAGCCTTCAGCCTGACTCGCGGTCCCCCACGCAAGACAGCCTCGAGGAAGGGGGTCGGTTGGCATATTTCAGCCATATATGGGATGCCTCTCACTTTGAGGGATCTTATTTCCAATGGCTACAGGCTGCAGTTTGCCGGTCTGCTCCCTCAAAGGTTCTTCCGATCAGGATTACCAGCAGCTGCGGAGGATCAGGTAATACTGAAACAAGCAGTAAACAAGCTGGTAAAATCTATGGTCAAAGGCCCAGTCCCAGTGACGGAACAGGGAAGGGGTTATTACTCCAACCTGTTCGTAGTATCGAAACCGGACGGGTCGGTACGCCCCATACTGAACCTTAAGACATTGAACCCTTATCTAAAGGTGTACAAATTCAGAATGGAGTCCTTGAGAGCAGTGACAGCCAGTTTGGAAGTGGGAGAATTTATGGCGTCCTTGGACGTGAAGGACGCCTATCTCCACATTCCTATTTGGTGCCCACATCAGGAGTTTTGGAGATTTTCTCTGAAAGATGAGCATTTCCAATTCAGAGCCCTGCCCTTCAGCCTCGCACCGGCCCCGCGCATATTTACCAAAGTAATGGTGGAAATGATGCTGCTGCTCAGAAGGATGGGGGTAAACATCATCCCCTACCTGGATGACCTGCTGATCAAGGCAGGATCAGAACAGGTGCTCCTGCAAGATATTGTCACGACCAAACACGTCCTGACAGATGGATTCACAATTTACAGAAATCCTCATTGACACCGACAAAGCGTCTTCTCTTTTTGGGAATGATACCTTACACAGAAAACCAGAAGGTGTTTCTTCCCCATGAGAAAGTGGAGGACATTCAGACTCTGGTCCTGGAGGTCCTAGCCAGGACTCAGGTGTCAGTTCACCAATGCATTCAGTTGCTGGGAAAAATGGTAGCCACTTTCGAAGCACTCCAATTCGGGAGGTTTCGCTCCAGACCCTTCCAGCTAGACCTGCTGAGGAAATGGTCAGGCTCACACCTTCTAATGCACAAGAAGATATTCTTGTCCAGTGAAGCCAGACAATCCCTGCTTTGGTGGGCCCATGCTCCAAACCTGTTGGCAGGAAGCAGATTTGGGATACAGGACTGGATACTCATGACAACAGACGCCAGTCTGTTGGGATGGGGAGCGGTGATGTTGGGGAGTTCCTATCAGGGCCGATGGTCCTTGTGGGAATTGAAACTGCACATCAATGTCTTGGAATTGAGGGCAGTATATTATGTGATCCTCCATGCTCAAACCTTACTAAGTCACCAGGTTCTCCAGATACAGTCAGACAATGCCATGACGGTGGCATACGTCAACCGCCAGGGAGGAACGAACAGCACCTCATGTATGAGGGAGGCCACAAAAATTCTGCTTTGGGCAGAGTACAATGTATGAGCACTATTGGTCATCTTTATCCCAGGCGTGGATAATTGGGAGGCAGACTTTCTCTGTCGCCACGACCTCCATCCAGGGGAATGAACCCACAAGTATTTGCCCGTATTGTGGATCAATGGGGCTGCCCGCAAATCGACCTGATGGCATCCAAGTTCAACAATAAGGTGCCCTGATATTGCTCGAGAACCAGGGATCCTCTGGCGAAGGCTGTGGATGCCCTGACGACGGCCTGGTCATACAAGCTAGTGTACTTGTTCCTTCCTCTTCCGCTACTGGCAAAGGTACTCAAAAGAGTAAGAAACCAAAGGGTGGAAGCCACCAGACTGGCCAAGAAGGGCGTGGTATGCGGATCTTCAAGCCCTGTTATTGGAAGACCCGTGACGTCTTCCTCTCAGAAGCGATCTGCTCACTCAAGGTTCCTGTGTCTACCAGAACTTTGTTTAACGGCCTGGAGGTTGAGCGGCAAATATTAGCACACAAGGGCTTGCATGCTTCAGTCATTACTACCATGACACAAGCCAGAAAACCGGTCACAGCAAATCACTACCACCATATTTGGTGGAAATATATTCGGTGTTCTGAAAAATAAGATTTTCCTCCTGCTGAATTTAACCTGAACAGGTTTCTTAGATTCTTGCAGGCAGGACTGGATTTAGGCCTCCGTCTGGGCTCTGTAAAAGTCCAGATCTCGGCTTTGTTGGTATTTTACCAAAAGAAGTTGGATGTATTAGCAGAGGTACAGATGTTTTTACAGGGAGTTCTTCATATTCAACCCCCTTTTGTACCACCAACAGCTCCATGGAGTTTGGATGTGGTCCTATCATTTTTACATTCCTCTTGGTTTGAACCCTTGTCATCGGTGGATATGAAGTATCTCACTTGGAAGACGGTTATAGTTTTGGCTTTGGCCGCGGCTCGCAGAGTCTCGGAGTTAGGGGCTCTGTCCTGTAAGAGTCCCTATTTGATATTCCACGAGGATAAAGCGGAGTTAAGAACAAATCCCCAGTTCCTTCCGAAGGTCATTTCCTCGTTCCACCTAAACCAGCCTATTGTCGTTCCATATGCTTTAGGTTCTCCGAAGAGTCGCTGGATGTGGTCCGTTCCTTGAGAGAGTATGTCCTGAGAGTATTTCCTGAGGATGGCGAGAGTCCGCAAAACAGCTTGCCTCTTTGTGCTGTATAACGCACATAAGATGGGACGCCCAGCTTCAAAACAGTCCATTGCATGTGGGATGCGTGCGACTGTACTGCAGGCTTATGCAGTGGCTGGATTGGATACGCCTTCAGGATTGAATCTCATTCTACAAGGTCTGTGGGCGCATCCTGGGTGGCTGCTCGGGGTGTGTCGGCCTTGCAGCTTTGTAGAGCTGCTACCTGGTCAGGACAGCATACCTTTGTAACGTTTTACAAGTTTGACGCCCTGGCCAAAGAGGATACCCAGTTTGGGCAGGCAGTACTGCAGCAGTCTCTGCACATTCCCGCCCCCTCTGGAAGCTTTGGGACTTCCCCAAGATCTTAAGATGTTTCCCAGTATCCCATAAAGATGATAGTGAAAATAGGAATTTAATACCTACCGGTAATTCCTTTCCACAAAGTCTTTATGGGATACTCGGGGGCCCGCCGCAGTGCGGGGTCTTACTGCAGCTGCCCCCCTGCACTGGAACAACCTCCCGCCACCCATCAGGCTTTCTGATTCCCTTACCTCCTTCAAGCGCTCCCTCAAAACCCACTTTTTTCGACTAGCCTATCCCTCCTCCTAACCTCTTTTGATCCTCCTATCCTGCCTCCGTTCCCCTCCGTTCCTACTTATCCTATTGTTTTTTGTTCGACCATCCACCTATTTTTTGTATGTTAACTCTTATGAGTAGGGTCCTCCTTCCTCACGTACTCACCCTACCTCTTTACCTCACCTGTGCTCCTGTCCTGTTCTTCCCTTCATCTACTTCATCTTCAGTCTCCTCGACAATTTTGACACCTACTTCTGAACTGATACTGATTTTAGTTCTACCAGCTATACCCCTATTTATACTGTATTTTTCAACACACCCTGTACGTTACCTTGTAATTTGTTTCTTGTTTGCTATGTACGGCACTGCGGACACTTTGCGGCGCCTTATAAATAAACGTACTACTACTACTAGTTCATACTGTTCCACTAAGGTGGTATTTGGTTGTTTGTTGTATGAACGGTGTGCTGGTATAAATCTCACCACTTATTACACATATGTTGGTTAACATATTGATATGTACATATCCTTCTCTCATATGTT
Organism: Crinia signifera; assembly: GCF_055691185.1. Classification (NCBI taxonomy): domain Eukaryota; kingdom Metazoa; phylum Chordata; class Amphibia; order Anura; family Myobatrachidae; genus Crinia; species Crinia signifera. Next base: position 44,660,766 of record NC_139225.1, on the reverse strand, counting down.
TCATCCTCCTTCGGGCACAGTTTTTCCTTAACTGGTTCGTGGGTGGGGATTCAGAGCGGAGGAGCCAGTACACCCAGTTCAAAGTTTTATATGTGCCTGTCTCCTGCGGATACCCTCTAATACCCAAGGTCTTAAGATGTTTCCCAGTATCCCAAAAATACTTTGTGAAAAGGAATTACCGATAGGTAATAAATTCCTATTTTCTATGCCAGGCCCTTGCATATGCCAACCTCTATGCCATTTTCCACCCTATACTAAACCCTTTGCATTTTTCCTGTGCCAGCCCCCTGCCTTTTCAAGGACACACTATATATATATATATATATATATATATATATATATATACACACATATATATATATATATATATATATATTCTTTGAAAGTATTTACTATAGGGTCATTTTCAGCTCCAGGCCCATTTAGACCTTAACATGGCACTGTATTTATTGGTTTGATAAATATGGGATCTGAACGAATGGATCATTTCTCGTCGGAGGAGGCGAGGAAGCTGGAGGCAGGGCACGATAGCTCCATCCTCCAGACTGATGGCTCAGCCGGAGGCTGTTGGGGTCGGGGTTGGTCGCACACTCCCGATCTATTCCTCAGAGCTCCCACCCCTGGCGCCCCCCCTTACCGCACAAGACGGGCGAGCTGCGAGCAGGCAGCGGACCGGGATCCCCCCCGGGCAGCGTCAGTCCGGGCCTAGCAGAGGCCCCACAGCTCATCCACCAAGCAGCCCCGGCCAGTGGACCACAGGCGCAGCGGCAGAAGAGGACCCCCGTCCATCCCGTGACCTACTGTGAGGTGAGGAGGATCTGGCTGAAGACACCAGCAGCGCCAATTCATGGCCCCAGGCTCTCTGGCTCACCCCCTCGCAGGCCGGTAGGAGAGGGAGGCCTCTGCTCCGGGAGACAACGGCATATGCTCCCTTCCCTGCATATGCTCCCTTCCCTGCAGGCCCACACCCGGCCCCCTGCCTCACCTAGGAGATGAGGCCTCTGCCCCTGGATGTCTCACCAGCAGCTAACCTCCCCCCCCCCCCCCCCCGCAGGCCCAGCCTTGGCCTAATGCTCAGACGTGACTCCCAGCAAAGGCCCCCGGCTAAATTCGAAGTGATCAGGCCTGCAGGCACCAGCCGCTGACCCCCAGCACCAGCAGATGCGGGAGCCCTCTATTCTGTGGTGGCGCCCACCCCCACCCCCAGGGAGGCGGTACGAAAAGACTATCGGGCAGCAGCATGGAACTCAGCCCAGACCTCAGCTCAGAATCTCCCCAGGCCTCAATGAATTCCCCCCCCCCCCCCCCTCTCCCCATCCCCTCCCCCCCTCCACCACCACGCAAATGGCGCTGCAAATGGCTGCCTCGGATCTGTGCACTCAGCCATATGTAACCTCTTGTCCCCTGTGTGACAACTGTACTGTCTCTGCTCATACTGTTACCTTCCAGGCTGCTGCAGTGACCAGTGGCACCGCTGATGGCTGCCTAGGTGCTGTGCAGCCTGGCGGGCATATGTTCTCTATGTGCCAGTATACTATCCCTGCTTATATTGTCACCTACCTGGCTGCTGAAGCGACCAGTGGCGCCACGGATGGCTGCCGAGGCGCTGTGCAGCTCGGCGGGTATATGTTCCCTGTGTGATACTGTTCTGTCCCTGCTTATACTGCTACCTACCTGACTGCTACAGCAACCTGTGGCGCCACTGATGGCTGTCTAGGCGCTGTGCTGCTTGGCGGGTATGTGTTCCCCGCATGTAACGTCTCAATGTAATGTATATAATGCCCCCCCCCCCCCTCATCCCTGCTTGATGCTTCACTGTACTGTATAACAAAAAATTCCTAGTGTGTAGCACACATGGCCAATAAAGTTGATTCTATTCTATTCTATAGAAAAAATGGTACTTCCTCATCTTTGCGGCCAGGATCATGACATTTTGCACTATTTCACTGTCTAAATATTAACCTTGACATTGGACATACATTTTTCTTTTGTTTGTTTATACTGTATGTAATCATTGTAATTTGTATATTTACACAGGGCTTCCCTTCACATCTCTCTCTGAAGCCAACAAGGTGAAGTCATTTTTAAGCGCTCACTCGTGCAATGGAGGGGGAAGTGAAAAGACATGGCAGGTATTTAAATGTTTGTTTGAAGTGTTAACCTTGAAAAGAAGAGTAAAGATTTGAAAAATTGGTTAATACAAAACCTATGTCTGTCGTTGTTTGATTTGAGTTGGGCACCCTGCACCGATCAGGTCTGAATCAGGCCCATTATTTGTAATTTTTCCTTATTATAGAAATGAACCTAACACAGTGTGTATGCTAAATATCCCGCTGGTCAATAATGTTATCGAGGACCATGGTGCTCACCCTCCCACTGGCAAGTACTGTAGGTATGCACCAATATCGCCGGGTACACACATCGCGTAAAGTATTGTTTCTTTTTTGTAGCTGACATGAATGAAACATGTGTGGTCTACTGATGTTGTGGACCATCAAGTCCAAAGTTAGTTATCCTGTACACTCAAAGATGCTCTTCTGCATTCCACTGTTGTAACGTATGGTTATTTGAGTTACTGCCAGTCTGGATATTCTCCTCTAAACTCTTCCATTAACAAGGGGATTTTTTCCCACTCAGATATTTTTTGTGTGTGTTTTCATCACTATTCTCTCTAAATTCATTTCTACATACTGTTATGCAAATCACAGGAGATCAGTAGTCCCTGACATACAGTATATCAACCCATACGGCATGAAAAATTATTTCACAGTCACTATGATCACATTCTGTAGTGTATTATGAACAACAACTGAACCTGTTTTACTAGGCTACATGCTATCAGAAAGTTAGTTGCTGCCACAGTTTTAACATACAAGATGATGAAAGTGACACGCGATCTTGTTTTGATGTTTAATATACAGCAATATTGAACAGAGAGAAAGACTTAGTGGAGTTGATCAGTTTAACATAAATCCTGTCTGACTTTTTTTGTTTAAATAAACAATGTTGTCACGTCCATCTTGCATCCCATATATGATTGTACAGTGCAGTGGATCAGTGTCTTTAATGCTTCAACTTTTCCTAGCCTATAAATAGTGTGTTTTGTTTTTACTGTATATTTTGTGAAATTAATGTATTTTGTATGGGAGAAAATGTGTGACAATATTATTTGGCTTTGAAGCTCATGATAACTTCTCTTAAAATGGTAATAAACTGCACTCAACAGGTACACTGAAATCTTTGATCAAAGTAGAAGATTGCCCATCTCCGTCTTTAAAGCAAAGGCATGCATCCGATTTATATGATTATGAAGATGAAGATTACTATGAGTCTACAATATGGGAATTGGACGATGATGATAATGACTTATCAAATATTCAAGTACGGTCTGCCGGCAAACGTAAACCTGTAACATGGACGCACTATGTTGCAGCCATAGAGACAGAGTGGGACTATCAACCAGAAAGTGGAAAAAAGTGAGTAGATGAATTGTGTAAGCTAAAAAATATGCAAATAAATACTTTTAACAAAGTAAAACATTTTGGGTAATGTATTTTATTTTGTAAGGGGAACATTTGGAAACTATAGCGGCAGCAAGCCCTGGAGTTATTCGGTATAGCAAAGAGAACCTCTAGTAGAAGGGTCATTACAAATATTAAGTTCATTTTTTCTTTTAATGATAGCCAGGACACTGAAATCAAATACTTCATGGACATCCTGCAACTTAATGAGTATGTATTGATTCCAGCAGTGGTATCGATTACACCCAGGGCTGGGCTGGCACTACCCACTCAGCAGAGACTGCAAAGCAGTCTCCGAAAGAGAGTCGCCTTACTGTAGAGGCACTCTCCCTGCTCTCTGACTCTGGCACTGTGTGTAGGGATGTATGGTGCTGGCTGCACCTGTCACAGTGTATGGCAGGCAGCGGTGCTGGCAGCAGAGGAGAGGAAGGGATGAGAGCAGCAGCATTAGGGTTGGATTCGGAAGAACTTACATTGGAGAACAGCAGCAGGGTGAAGTCCCTGCACCATCCACACTGCAGTACCGATCCCTGCCATAGGGGAGGTGTGGCCCGAGGGGGGGTTTCCTTAGAATGCACAACCTATCTATATGAGGTGCTATCATACTGGGATTTCTGCAAAGAAAAAGCACATGGAGCAGGTACACACTTTATTCATCAAAATTTGAAATTATTCGTATATTAAATGGCCAATAAATATTCGCCCACCAACCAGCTTCACGGCGACCTCGTTATCTCTGGTGGATCCCTAATACTAAGTTTGGACCAGGGAAGCGGGACCACAAAAAAGCCGGTGAAAGACAGTCACCCCGGGGCGGCACACAATTGAAAATCTAAAGTGTGTTAATAAGAAGGAAGCAGAAGCAAAAGTGTTATAAAATTGAAATTGCTACAAAGAATAATATTAGTGAAAAAGAAATAAATAGTGCTAAATAAATGTTAAGATGTGCCACCCCAAGGCAATTGAATATCTAGGGAACAGTAACCACAACATGGTTTCACTGGAAATCATCTTCAGCAAATTGCATCAAAAGGGACCGGCAAAATTACTAAACTTCAGAAAAGCGAACTTCGAATTATTCAGGGAAGCCCTAAAAGGAATTGTGTGGTAAACGATTTTTTGAAGGAAAAAATGCAGAGGAAATGTGGGATACTCTAAAAAATGTGCTTGAATCATTAACTATTAAATACATTCCCAAAGTAAATAAAGGTAAATTCAATAAAAACAATCCACCATGGTTGGACAAAACAGTGAGGACCGCAATCAACAATAAAACAAGAGTGTTTAAATCCTATAAAAATAACATAAATGAGGAGGCTTTCAACAAATACAAAGAATCAAACAAAACTTGTAAACGGGTAATCAAAGTTGCTAAATGGGATTATGAAGAGCGCATAGCCACGGAAAGCAAAACCAACCCCAAGAAGTTTTTCAAATACATAAATAGTAAGCGAATAATTAAGGAGAACATAGGCCCATTAACCAATACCAATGGAAACATTTTTACGGAAGATAAGGGAAAAGCAGAACTGTGAAATGAGTTCTTCTCATCAGTATTTACTGAGGGAGAGCAGACAGTGGAACGCACAAGTACCACAAATTAGATGAACAAGCCGGATCTAAACATTGTTTTCACGACCGAGGAAATAATATTGAAGCTCAGCAAACTCAAAACAAATAAATCACCAGGGCCAGATGGGATTCATCCTAGGGTACTAATGGAATTAAGGGAGGAACTATCGAAACCTCTGCATTACATCTTTGATAATTCACTATCATCAGGTAAGGTACCTAAAGATTGGAGAATAGCAGAGGTAGTGCCTGTGACAGAATGGACTGTCTCTGGACCATTCTGACAATATTGTGCTATAGTTCTTAAACAGGGCCAGGTGTGATGTTTTATTTGGGACCAGTCACTCACTGTAAATACCAGAAGCTGGGAGCAGCTTGAGCCCCTCTGAGGTCACAAATGACTATAAGGGGTTAAGACAAGGAGGGATGGCCCATCATCCCCCCTCACCTAAGGATTAAGTGCATCAAGATCCCTTTGTTCTCCCCTAGGACTGAGTCAGACACTGTGGCAGGGTAACAGCAGGGGGGATCTCTTCCTGACTCATCTCTGTTACAGATCCACATTGAGCTCTACCAATTAAGGGAGACCTTTTCCTAAGACCACCCACTGCAGGAGGGACTTTAATGGTGGAAATTGGGACAGTTTTTAAAAAGACAAGACAAGAGAGCTGGGGGGTGATTTTGCTTCTAGAAGCTACTGGCCTTGGAGTCTCAGCTCCTGCCAGTGTGCTTAGGACTGTGCCTGGGAACATGGTGGCTACTGGATTACCAGCTTCTCTTGGGGTTGCAGACTTGTTTGCTCTGCCTGGTTTATGCTAACCTTCTGGACTCACAGACTTGCTGACTCTGTTGTACAGAAACTTCACCAATCTCCTGTGATCATGGACAATTATACTGCATCTGGACAGGACAGTGTGGGAGAGTGCTGGCAAGTGTGATGGTAATCTGATGTCTATTGGGACCTGGTGTTATATTGCTAGTTCCAAATGTGTTTATGGTACTTATGTAGTATCTGGGCTGCCGATTTTTTGATTGTATGCCTTAAGTTAAGGCATACAATCAGATGCGATGCGATGCGATATCGCATCGCATCGCATACGACCATGCGATGCGATGCGATGCGATGACCCGATTTTTCCATAGGATTCAATGTTAAAATGGACTGAGTCCATTTTAACATGGAATTCAATGGGAAAAAGGGGTCCTTTTCATACCCCTACTATCCAAGTGGGCATGGAGTTGGATATAAACCTGTGGCGAGCGTAGCGAGCCACCGAGCCCGAAGCGTGGCGAGCGAAGCGAGCCCCGCGAGGGGACGGTATTCTGTGTCCCCTCGCGGGGCTCGCTACGCTCGCCACGCTTCGGGCTCGGTGGCTCGCTACGCTCGCCACAGGTTTATATCCAACTCCATGCCCACTTGGATAGTAGGGGTATGAAAAGGACCCCTTTTCCCATTGAATTCTATGTTAAAATGGACTCAGTCCATTTTAACATTGAATCCTATGGAAAAATCGGGTCCATCGCATCGCATCGCATGCGATATGGTCGGGTGCGATGCGATGCGATGGACCCGATTTCAAAATCGGCAGCCCAGTTACTACATAAGTACCGTGTTTATTTATAGCTGATTTAGAGAGCTTGTAGTAAGTAATTTGTTAATAAATATATTTTTATATCTTATTCTGTCTCCTGTCTGCATGACCTGACCCAGAAGTCCCAGAGTACACTCTGAGATTAGGCTCTGTTACTCCGGTTCTTCACAATTGGTGGCAAGCAGTGGGGTCATGCAGTCCCGCACAGTGGGAAGAGCACAAGGGGTGGTATACTGATACACCAATGCTCTACAGGAACAGGTTAAGTAAAATAGCCAAGAAACAAACAGTCCTGTTAGATAACGCAGGAAATATCCCAGGAAGAATGGCGAGTGAAGCTGCAATAGATGATTTGAGGGAAGCAGAGAAATTTTACTGGAGGACTAGGAAACAGCAGTTGTTGGAATTCTGCAAGATAAAGAAAATACCCTGTAATGGAACTGAGCAAAAGGGTGAGTTAGTCACTCGCCTATTGGAGTATGACAGAGCTCACCCAGAGGAGATTGCACTAAGTGATGAGGAGGAAGAGCAAATCCCAGAAGTGGGTGCAAGGAGAGGGAGAATGCAGAGACCAGAGACAACTTCTGAAACATTGGAACGGTTATTAAAAGCCCTAGGTGACCGAGCTTCCTCTAGGGAGAGGGCAGGAGTTATACAAACTGTTCTGGGGGTGAATATCTACTCAGAGAAACCAGCGAGGCAGGTGGTGCAAGAAGAATGGAGACGAAAACCACGGTTAAGATATGGAGATGTGCCCAGATTTAAGGAAGGAGAGACGGACATTGATACTCATCTGCAGGTTTTTGAGAAACTAATGACTGTGCACCAGATTGATGAGGAAGAGTGGGCTTGTTATGTGGGACCCAGCTTAACGGGCAAAGCTCAGCAAGCCTATCAATCCCTAGCAAATAAGGATGTGGGAAACTACCAGCTTATAAAGAAAGCCCTGCTGGCAAAATTCCAAGTGACTCCTGAATCCTACAGGGCCAAGTTCCGGACTCTAAATCTTGAGGGGGATGACTCCCACACTGAATTCGCCAGACAACTTAAAAGAGCATGCCAGCAGTGGTGGGATGGACAACACGTGTATTCCCCTGAAGAAATCCTGAATGAAGTGGTGCTGGAACAATTATTAAATAAAATGGCATCAGAGGTTCGAGAGTGGGTGGCTGATCGTAAACCTCCTAATCCAGAGGCAGCAGCTGGAATGGCAGATGAGTATCTGGCTAACCGAGTCAGATGGAAGGCACCCAGTGTAAAGAGAATAGAAACAATGGAGACCCAGAAAACCAGACCATCATCTGCCCTAGACTACCAGAGGGATGCAGCACCTCGACACCCACTACTGCAACAGGCCTATCCTCGGAGATGTTACCGATGTAATCAGCCAGGGCACATGCAGAAGGATTGCACCCTGTCTCGAGGACCTTATGTTAGAACTCAACCTGCCCCAGTTAACGTGCTTTACCAACCAGCAGGGGAATTTGAAGGAGAATATGTCCATCCTGATGCACCAGAGGTGAGGGATGGAGTTTATGTAGTGGATCTTATAGTGGGGGAGGGGTACCAAACTCCCAGAAACATGAAGGGTCATTTACAGGCTGTCTTGGTGGATAACCAGGAGGTTCAGGGTTTGAGAGATTCAGGAGCCTCTCTTACTCTCATAGAACCTGAGCTGGTGTCTGTAGACAAGATCCTTCAGGACGAAAGGGTCAGAATCACCACAGCAGGGAATCAAGTCCAGGATATCCCAGTAGCCCGTGTGCATTTGGACTGGGGGGCAGACCATGGCCTTGTGGATGTAGGAGTTCTTAGTGGACTGCCTGCAAAAGTCATTCTGGGGAATGATCTAGGACAGGGATTGGTCACACATTTCGGTTAAGTGGGGACTAGGAGCAAAGCCCAGAGAATGACCCCCTCAATCAAGTCTAGCTCCACATTTTCGTCCACCCTGACACCTGCTTTTACTCAGACCCACCCCCCTGCTGCATCTGAACCCAATCCACAGGCAGTGAGGCTTCCCATTGTTGATAATGATATGGGTATGAATGACAATACAGCAGTTGACCTGGGGGAGGTGGACAGACATGAATTCAGAAAGATGCAGAAAACTGATCCAACCTTATTCAAACTTCTCAGTGCGGCGGATAGTGGTTTATCTGATTCAAAGGGGTATAAGATAGGGTGGGTGAATGGGTTGTTGTACAGAATCTCCCCTCATACTGATGACTGGGACCACAGTACTGTTGTAAAGCAATTGGTGGTTCCTCAGAGATATCGACAGCAGTTGTTGACCTTAGCCCATATGATCCCAACAGTCAGGCATTTTGGGGTTAGGAAAACACTTGCTCGAGTTTTGAGAAACTTCTTTTGGCCCAAGGTATCCCATGATGTGAAGCATTATCAAGCCTTGTGCAAAACCTGTCAGAGATTGGGAAGTGTACCCCGAGGACACCCTTTACCTCCTTTACCTATAATCAGGGAGCCCTTCCAGCAGGTAGCCATAGATATAGTTGGACCCTTTATATTTCCCAGTAATACAGGAAAAAGATATATTCTGACTCTCGTAGACTTTGCAACTCGCTATCCCGAAGCTGTAGCACTCTCTTCTATCGATGCAGAGCATGTCGCTCAGGCCCTGATGGGCATATTTAGAAGGATAGGTCATCCCCAAGAGGTTGTAATAGACCCAGGAAGCCAATTTGAGAAGGAATTGTTACAGATATTGTGGGATAAATTTGGAATGCATCCCTTAAAGACTATCATCAGCAGACTAACATACTTGGTGACAGAAATAATGTAACTCTCAAGCGCCTGTTGCAGACGTATGTGCAGTCAGAGGGGAGGGACTGGGAGAAGGCGCTGCAGCCGCTTGTGTTTACTTATAGGGAAATGCCACAAGACTGTACTGGGTTTTCACCCTTTCAATTGTTGTATGGCCACAGGGCCAGAGGATCCCTGGATCTAGTATGTGAAAGCTGGGAAGGAAGTTTTATTGATCATGAACAACCCATCCTGCAATACATGGAAAATATACAGGAACGGATGACAAGGTTAATGGCCTTAATGCAAGAAAGCCACCATGTGGCACCGGATCGGCCACCTCAATGGTATAACCAGAATGCGAGACCCAAGGAGTTACACCATGGTCAGCAAGTAATGGTGCTTATCCCAGGACGTAAGGATAGACTGCAGGCTACCTGGGATGGCCCTTATGTTGTGGTGAAACAGTTAACCCCAATGAATTACCTGGTTGCCCTGGATAAGGGTCGCCGACATATCAGGACCGTTCATATTAATCGTCTGAAAGCTTATGTGGAAAGAAATGTAGCAGCAATGGTGGTATGCTGTACGCCCATGGAGGACCATGGGTTAGGATTGGAGGCAGTCCAACACAGGAAAACACCTAGTGCTGCTCCACATTGGGACATGGGGAAAGTGTTAAAGAGGACCACCACCCTCACTCCACATCGCACCTGGTCCAGGTCACATGGCTGGTCCTGGACTAGGACCCAACCCTGCTCCCTTGATTTAAGAAGGGGGAGGTATGTGACAGAATGGACTGTCCCTGGACCATTCTGACAATGTTGTGCTATAGTTCTTAAACAGGGCCAGGTGTGATGTTTTATTTGGGACCAGTCACTCACTGTAAATACCAGAAGCTGGGAGCAGCTTGAGCCCCTCTGAGGTCACAAATGACTATAAGGGGTTAAGACAAGGAGGGATGGACCATCATCCCCCCTCACCTAAGGATTAAGTGCATCAAGATCCCTTTGTTCTCCCCTAGGACTGAGTCAGACACTGTGGCAGGGTAACAGCAGGGGGGATCTCTTCCTGACTCATCTCTGTTACAGATCCACATTGAGCTCTACCAATTAAGGGAGACCTTTTCCTAAGACCACCCACTGCAGGAGGGACTTTAATGGTGGAAATTGGGACAGTTTTTAAAAAGACAAGACAAGAGAGCTGGGGGGTGATTTTGCTTCTAGAAGCTACTGGCCTTGGAGTCTCAGCTCCTGCCAGTGTGTTTAGGACTGTGCCTGGGAACATGGTGGCTACTGGATTACCAGCTTCTCTTGGGGTTGCAGACTTGTTTGCTCTGCCTGGTTTATGCTAACCTTCTGGACTCACAGACTTGCTGACTCTGTTATACAGAAACTTCACCAATCTCCTGTGATCATGGACAATTATACTGCATCTGGACAGGACAGTGTGGGAGAGTGCTGGCAAGTGTGATGGTAATCTGATGTCTATTGGGACCTGGTGTTATATTGCTAGTTCCAAATGTGTTTATTTATAGCTGATTTAGAGAGCTTGTAGTAAGTAATTTGTTAATAAATATATTTTTATATCTTATTCTGTCTCCTGTCTGCATGACCTGACCCAGAAGTCCCGGAGTACACTCTGAGATTAGGCTCTGTTACTCCGGTTCTTCACAGTGCCAATTTTCAAAAAAGGAAAAAGGGACGATCCAGCTAACTACAGACCTGTGAGTTTAACATCAATAGTGGGTAAACTATTTGAAGGATTTTTAAGGGATGGTATCCAGGAATATTTAGACCTTCATAGTTTACTCCGTATTAACCAGCATGGGTTCGTGAAAAATCGTTCCTGCCAAACTAATCTACTTGGTTTCTATGAGGAGGTTAGCAAAAAGCTTGATAATGGAAACAACCAGTGGCGTAACTATGGAGGGTGCAGGGGATGCAGCTGCTATGGGGCCCGGGCCCTTGGGGGGCCCCATAGCACAGCAGGCATCCCCTGCACCCTTTTTCCTTATGCTCGCTTGCCTTGGCAGAATGGCAGTGTCGGTGGTGCCTTCTCTGCCCCCTCCCCCCCGCTAGCGACGATGCGCTGCTACATAATGAAGGGAAGGTGATGGTCCGGCTGTATCAGCCTTCCCCTCTCTCCCTGCTTTGATGCTGCCGGGGACTGACGTCACTATCTAGTGACCAGCCCCGGCGTGAAACACGCTGTGCTGCTTGCCTGCTCTGTGTGGGAGACCCAGGCCCTGGGAAACAGGAGACACGGAGCTGTCCGTGTAGGAAGACTGGCACTGACAGCATCAATTGTACTGGTAAGAGGGGGAGGAGGGGGAGGGAGGAACAGAGCAGCCTGAACTGTGGGTCGGAGGGGAGAGGATGTGAATAGAAGAAAAAAAAAGGGATGCAGGTGCCCCCTCCTCATTTTCTTCCCTGCTCTCTCTCTCTGTCTGTCTGTCTCTCTCTCTCTCTCTCTCTGTATGTCCTCTCTGTATGTCCCCTCCCTCTCTCTGTATGCCTCTCTCTCTCTCTATATATATATATATCTCTCTGTCTGTCTGTCTCTCTCTCTCTCTGTATGTCTCTCTGTCTCTGTATGTCTATCTGTCTCTCTCTCTGTATGTCTCTCTGTCTGTCTGTCTCTCTCTCTGTCTCTCTCTGTCTCTCTGTCTCTGCATGTCTCTCTCTCTGTATGTCTCTCTGTCTGTATGTCTCTCTCTCTGTCTCTCTCTCTGTCTGTCTCTCTCTCTGTCTCTCTCTCTGTATGTCTCTCTCTCTCTGTATGTCTCTCTCTGTATGTCTCTCTGTCTCTGTATGTCTCTCTGTCTCTGTATGTCTCTCTCTCTGTCTCTCTTTCTCTGTATGTCTCTCTCTCTCTCTCTGTATGTCTCTCTGTATGTATGTCTATCTCTCTGTATGTCTCTCTCTCTTTGTATGTCTCTCTCTCTCTCTTTGTATGTCTCTCTCTCTCTCTCTTTGTATGTCTCTCTCTCTCTTTGTATGTGTCTCTCTCTCTCTTTGTATGTCTCTCTCTGTATGTCTCTCTGTCTCTGTATGTCTCTCTGTCTCTCTCTGTATGTCTCTCTCTCTCTCTGTATGTCTTTCTGTATGTCTGTCTCTCTCTCTCTGTATGTCTGTATGTCTCTCTCTCTCCCTGTGTATGTCTCTCTCTCTCTCTCTGTATGTCTCTCTCCACCTCCTCTCATTTACTCCTTCCCCACCATGTCTCTCCTTTTTTTCTCCCTCTTCTGCTTCAACCTCCCCTTTACACCCCCACCCCTTCCATATAATCTCTCTCTCTCCCTCCCCCCCCACACACCTGTCACCCTCTTCTCCTGTGGCGGGGGGCCCTTTCCAAATTTTGCTATGGGGCCCAGAAGGAAGTAGTTACGCCCCTGGAAACAACGTACAGTAGATGTGATTTTCCTAGACTTTGCTAAAGCTTTTGATACAGTGCCGCACAAAAGGTCATGGCATTAGGAGATAATATCTGTAGATGGGTTGGGAATTGGCTGTGTAATAGAGAACAAGGAGAGACTGTGAACAGTGCTGTATCAAAAATGATACCAGTACTAAGTGGAGTGTCACAGGGTTCGGTACTACGGCCAATTTTATTCAACATTTTTATTAACGATATTGGGATGGGGTTATTCAGCAATGTATCCATCTTTGCAGATGACACAAAACTGAGCAGAGTTATTAAATCATCAGATGTCAGACCTCCTCGTACAGGTCCTTTCTTGCACTTAGCTGCTTTCCTCCTGGTACGGATTTGTCGGCCTTTAGCCGTTGGTTAGACAGGGGACTCTTCCGAGTAGGACAGCTGGTGAGCGCGGGACGTTTTTTGTCTTTTGATGAAGTTAAAGCTGAATGGAGCCTACCAGATTTGGAGTATTGGCGGTACCTACAGGTCCGTCACTATTTCCACTCTCTTGGTCCCTCCAACACGCTAACCAGCCCCCCGTCACCCTTTGAACTCCTTTGCGCTAATAAGACCCCCCCACAACACACCATCTCCACAATATACAATCTTATCCTGGCGGATATCAGCCTCAAACCTCCCCACTTTACGGTAGCCTGGGACCGAGAACTGGGAGAGGAGATAGGTGACGCCAACAGGGAAAAGAGTCTACGCTTGGCTCACGCATGTTCCACCAATGTGGGTGTCAGCGAAACACCATACAAATTAATATCTCGCTGGTACAGATGCCCAGACACCCTCTCCAAAATGGGCACTGGAGCTCCCAATATTTGCTGGCGTTGCTCCGGGGCCCCAGGAAACCCACTGCACATATGGTGGCAGTGCCCTCTTATCCTACCTTATTGGTCGGAGATATTCAGAATGTCTGCGATTATCCTGGGAGACCAGATCCCCACTGACCAACTATTCTGGTTATTCCACCTCTCACCAGCCCCCATATCGAGATATAAAAACTCCCTGTTATGCCACCTGAACAATGCTGCTAAATCGGTTATCCCGGTGAGATGGCGCTCCTCCTCTCCTCCAACAACAAAGGACTGGTTCAAAAAAATAGATTTTTACATGGACATGGAAGACATCCTATCCTCAGCTGAGGACAGACACGCCTAGTTCAGGAATACATGGTCCCGCTGGCTGCTCTTTAAGGACACCAAGACCTACAAAGAAGGTAGAACCGCATCCACGACTATACTTTTTATCTTAACTACTGATAACTAAATTTATGAACCGGAATTCCCCCCCCCCCCCCCCCCCGTTCCGATACCCATTCCTTTTTCCCTTTTTTTTTCTCTTCCCCTCCCCCCCCATACCAGCCTTTGCAAATTCTATTAAGCTAATGTACTGCTCTTCAATTGTCAAATTTACAATGGAATTATACTGTGTTTGCTACACCTAAAAACAATAAAAATCTATTTGCATTAAATCATCAAAATGATCTCGACAATCTAGATGAGTGGGCAAAAAAGTGGAAGATGAGGTTCAATGTGGACAAATGCAAGGTCAAGCACCTTGGGAGACATAACCAGTGTGCTAGATATAACCTAAGCGGGGAGGAATTGGGAAATTCAGTACTCAAAAAGGATCTAGGAGTCCAAATAGACAACAAACTGGGGTGTAGTGCTCAATGTAACATAGCAACAAAATTCTAGCATGTATCAAAAGGGGCATGGAAGCTAGGGACTCAAAAGTGATGATGCCACTGTACAAAGCATTGGTTCGACCTCACCTCAAATATGGAGTACAATTCTGGGCCCCACACTATTAAAAGGACATTATAGAATTAGAATAAAATCCAAAGAAGAGCAACAAAGCTGAGAATTTAAGCTACTAGGAGAGATTAAGCAATTTGGGTCATTTTACACTAGAGAAGAGACGTTTAAGGGGGGACATGCTCAACGTGTACTAATATATCAGGGGCCAATAGAAGGAACTATCAAACACCCTTTTTTCTGCTAGAAAGGAATCTAGGATGCGAGGGCACGAATTTAGATTAGAAGAAAAAAGATTTTGTTCATCTAGTAGAAATAATTTTTTTTCGGTCAGAGCAGTCAAACTTTTGAATTCTTTTCCTGGAGAAGTGGTGTCGGCAGACACTATAAATACATTTAAAATAAGGTTGGATAAACATTTATTGGTTAAAAACATCCATGGGTACCAATGAGAAGCATAATCTATCTTTAAATTATCAGAACATACAAGGGTTTAGCTATTGTAAACCTAGGTTGAACTAGATCAGGGGTGGCCAAACCAGTCCTCGAGATCTACCAACGGTCTATGTTTTCCAGATCACCTAGCTGGTGCACAGCTGTAGTCATTACTAACTGTCACATTCTCAATCATGCTGCATTCATTCCTACTATATGTAGATCCACAGGTTCCCTGAAAAACATGCACTGTTGGTAGATCTTGAGGACAGGACAGGTTTGGCCACCCCTGAACTAGACTAGTCTAACTAGACTAAACTAGTCTTTATTCAGCCTCACCTTCTATGTAACTATGTAATCCAGCAACATCAATCCAAGGGGAACCTCACCCAAAATCCATCCCTAAGACTAGGTCTTACCTTCATTGCACCTTTATTTTGCAGTCTGTGGCTACCAGGGACCAAACTGGTAAAAAATGTTCAGATCATGTGGGCGGGGTGCTAACTCTAAGTTGAAGAAGTCCCAACCTTCAGGTGTACTGTTACACAATATTAAACCATGTGGGAGAGGAGGTCCTTAGAATGCACACCCTATCTATATGAGGTGCTATCATTCTGGGACTTGTAGTTCTCCAAAGAAAAAGCACCTGGTGCACACTCCACATTAATCATCAAAATTCGATGTCATATTAATTGGCCAATAAATATTTGCCCACCAACCCGCTTCACAGTGACCTTGTTATCTCTGGTGGACCCTAATATTAAGTTTGGATCAGGGGTACGGGACCCCAAAAAAGCCAAAGAAAAGTGCAGAGCCCTTCCCCCTGATCTTAGCATCAGAACAGCATGTGCCAAGCTGTGATTGGAGGAGCTCGGCACATGCTTATTACAAGAGCCCCTGATTGGAGGAGCCTATCATATGCTCCTCTGATCCCTGGAACACCAAGGATCTCACAGCATGGCTGCTGCTAGAGCCACTTCTGTCTTCCGACATTTCCCCATCATGCACTGGGTCCACATATACCTGGAGGGGGAATATAAAAGAGTGGTGAGCAAAGCGTGGTGAATGAAGTGTGGCGAGCAAAGCCAATTTATCATTTCTATACGCCATCCATATTCCACCATTTTCCAACAACATCCACTTTTGCCTTGTTTCTCCTCACAACTCACTGTTTCTCCCACATTCCTCTTCTCATTCCTCCCCTTTCTTATTCCTTTTCTGCTCTCTTCACACCTTCTGTCACTATTGTGTGAATAAGGTGCATTATTTCTATGGATCTGGGGTGTAATGGGCATTACTGTAGCTGTTATGTATAAAGGGCACTACTATTGTGGATATTATGTTTTTAAGTAATGCTACTGGGAGTTATGTATAAGGGACAACACCACTGTGGGTGTTTTAAGTGGCAGCGCTGTTGTCATTATGTTTAAGGGGCACTACTATTTGGTGTGTTGTGAATCAGGGGCACCATGTGTGATGTAATGTGAATAAGATTGTGCTAATGCATGGTGTATTTGAATTGGTGGTACTTTAGTGTGGCTATGCCCCTCCCTTATGATACCACACCCTTTATTTGTGTGCACTGTCCCTTTATTGAATATGGGAGGGTGCAAACATATAGTTTTGCTGGACACCCTAGCATTGGCTCTGATTACACCCACACATTCACATTCAAAGGGGGATCCCAAATGTTATATTGGTAAAACTTCTTGACAGTTTCTTCACAAAAAATATATAGGTCTTTAGCATGTTTTGCTCATGGTCGTGTTTGGGCATATTAGAAAAAACTCTACTCGGGAGGGATTATTCTGGTTCAAATTCACAATAACTTCAGGTGGGGCTGATGTAACCTGTGCAGAGAGTTAGATTTGGGTGGGGGTTGTACTTCAAACTGATATCTATATTGCAGTGTAAAAATAAAGCAGCCAGTATTTACTCTGCACAGAAACAATAAAACACCCCAAACTAACTCTCTCTGCACGTTACATCAGCCCCATCTGCAGTGCATATGATTTTATCCATTAGAGAGTAATTGTGCCTTTGCGAGTGAACCAGAATAACCCCCAGGGTCTGGATACAAAAGGTTTCCAATAGATGTACTGCTGCTATTGTCAACCTCAGTTTCTTTGTTATAATGCTATACCCAGTAGAACAGTGATATCTTTATGGAAGAATGGTCAGGAATGCAGAATATACAGTAGGGGTGAAACATTCAATATATATCCTTAAACAGTAAAACACTATGAAGAATATCAATTATTTTGTGCCTTTTGAAGTCCATGAAGTCTATTGGCTCTATTTTGTTACCTCTTTTTTTTAAACATTTTTATTAAACACTATTTAATACAATGAAAATTGTTATATGATACAATTTTGAATGACAGTATACATCAATATATACATTTGTTATTAAAAGTGATTCATAACATATATTTTATATTAATTTCAGTTAAAATTAAAATCATATTAAAATCAAAGGTAAGAAAAATTCAAGTATGTACCGTAATTATATCATTATACAATCCAGATTTACCTTTAAGAGGTGCTGTATATGTTAACCACTACATAGATTCAACACAGCACATGTACACATATGGTTGCACAGCTGGCATACACCTAGGGGCCAATTCAGACCTGCTCGCCCAGGTCCGAATTCATCCCTGACGCCAATGGTACTTCAGCGATATTTTCATTCGCCAGGGCACTCACTGCCTTATTGACAGGCAAGGGACATTCCGGGGTGGACACACTACGTTTCATTGGTGTGCCCACAAAAATGGTGGGCGGGCCCCAGGGAAAGCAAGCATTCCCCTGCCTGCTCAAGCGGGTGGATGACATCACATGAAATCCGCACCAGCCCCAATTCAGACAACACCGGGCTGCAGAAAAGTAATTCCTGGGCTACTTTTCTGCTGTGAACAGAGGAAAAGTCATTTAATGTTTGCTCACCATTTTTCCACTCTGCGGGCCCTTGCAACGAATGTGTAAGCGATAGAGAATTTTTAGATTGTTCTCAGAGTGTGAACTGTAAGCACACACATCTGCTGGCATGGGTGGGGGCATGTTTTTGACTGGGTGGCGTGAACCTACGTATATACGCAGCCTAGCGAGCAGGTCTGAATTACTCCCCTAGTCTGCAGAGCGGAGAAGCGCCAGGGAGGAAAGCACTCTCCCCAACCTGCTGGGTGCTGCAGGGATTTCGAGGGGTTGTTTAAATTTGTGCCTAAGTGTATACACATTTTTCGTGTGGATCATAATAAAGGATTTTTGCTAATTAAATGAGCAAATCTGGAATTTCATTATAATGCATATGTAGGAAATCAATCAATTTGCAGAACTCCAAAAATTCACCCTCCACCAATGTACAGTATTAGCATACAATACATGTCCTGACCATGTAGCCCATGGGTCTTCAAACTGTGGCCCTCCAGATGTTGTGAAACTACAAATCCCAGGATGCCTTGCCACAGTTTTGCTATAAGGGAGTGTTAAAACTGTGGCACAGTATGCTGGGATTTGTAGTTTCACAACATCTGGAGGGCCGCAGTTTGAAGACCCATGATGTAGCCAGTCAATGAGGAAGCATGGTACAGCCGCATAGTTATCATGTTGAATATGAGAAAATTTAATTGGGGCTGCTGTAATTTGATTAATCCAATGCGAAGATTTTAAGAACCCCATATATTTTTTTCTGAGATGTATATTAAATAAACTTAGATCTTTTTGAGTAAGAAGATCGGTACCTTTTTTTATAGGGAGACCCTTTGTGAGGTCAATAGTGAACTGACCTATTTGCAGAGTCTATTGTGCACCAGATTATGAGGGGTATTCAATCACAGGTCATGACTGTCAGGACGTCCCGACAGCCGTGACCCTGGCCTGTTCTCGGCCCACTCGCCTCTTATTCGGCAGGTGAGTTTCAATGGCCCCCCTGCCATTCGGCAGGCTTGCTGCAGAAATGTATGTATGGCCGAGATCACGGCAAAATGGGCACGACTGCCGTAATGCTTCTTCAATGCTGTTGGGAAAGACAGCATGGAATAGGCACCAGCCACTATTTACCCAGTCGGAAATAGCAGTGGGGGATTGAATACTGCTCTTTGATTGATAAATGTTATGATAAGTGGAGGCCACACTGTACAGTACTGTACTCGGGCCCCATGTGGTCCACAAACAGCTCTGGACTGGCCTGCTGCTCAGTGTTGCGGTATGTATGTCTGATGGCGGCTGTGTGTAGCCAACACTGGCGCATGCACGAAAGGTAACAGGGCTATGGCACATGCATACACAGCCACCATCAGACACACATACAGCAGCGCCAAGCCGCCCGCCTCCCGCATTTCACTACAGCCACAGCGCCACCGCCAAGGATGGGTGAGTCGCCGTGACTGCATGGGGCTGCAATTGGCGCCATTTTTCAAGGCTAGAATGCAGGTGTTTGGAATATCTAAAGAGGGGCAGGTGTGTGGCATTACTAATGGGACAGGTGTGTGGCATTACTAATAGGGGCAGGTGTGTGAAATTATGAGGGGCATGTGTGACAAAAATGGGTAGAAATCATAGGTAATATTAAAAGTGGCCAAAAATCTTCTAGTAGGAACATGTTATAAGCCACCCAACATAAATATACAGAGGAGGAAAAAGACCTTTTGCTCCAGGTGGGAAAGCGGCCAGCTTAGGGGACAATAAAATTATGGTGACCTTAACTACCCAGAAATAAATTGGAAAGATAGGTCAAGTAGTACCGCTAAGGGAAATGTTTTATTGGATGCCCTAAATGACCACTATTTGTATCAATTTATTGAAAGTCCATTCAGAAATAACAATATCCTTGATCTCTTGATAAGCAACGATGGGGACATTCTTACTAACATAACCATAAGGGAGACATTGGGGAGCAGTGATCACAATATGATCACATTTGATTTAAATTTTAACAAAGATAATTATATTGGAGCAACTAGGTCCTTACATTTCAGAAAAGCAAACATTGGTAAGTTTTAAGGAGTCCTTAAAGTATATCAACTGGAAGTAATTATTTAGAAGTATGGGTACTAGTAAAAGGTGGCAAACTTTAAAAAAAAAATACTGCTGGAGGGCACTGATAAATTTATTCCTAGGGTAAATAAAAGAACAAATGTCAAAAAAGAACCTATGTGGCTTAACAGCAAAGTCAAATTTGAAATAGCTATAAAAAGGAGAGCATTCAAAGTGTTTAAACGAGATGGGACACCCAAATAATGTGCTGCATATAAAGAATGTAATAAGAAATGTAAAAATACAACCAAGATGGCTAAATTAGAGACTGAACTTAAAATAGCCGTAGATAGCAAATCTAATCCCAAAAAATGATACCGTTATATGAACGGGAAATGGTTAAGGAAATATTGATCCACTAAAAAATAAGCAGGGTACCCTTATAACAGAAGGAAAATAGAAAGCTGAAGTATTCAATTAATTGTTTGCTTCGGTATTTACAAGGGCAGAACCTTCAGAAGAACTTCCACAGATTAAATGCTCTGCTCGTTATTGCTTCCAAACTGTAAATTTGAGTGAGGAAATGGTCAAAAATAGATTACAGAACATAAAGAGTAACAAATCTCCAGGCCTGGATGAAATACATACTAGGATACTAAAAGAATTGAGTTCTGTCCTAGCACAACCATTTAGGGTGGCCAATCCCGGGATCGGGATCGGCGGGATCCCGGGATTTGGCCTCAAAAAGTGCGGGATTTCAATCCCGGGATTGGAATATCCAATCCCGGGATTTCGGGATTAGACTGCGCATGCGCAGTCTAATGCCGGGCAGCGTCTGAGCACTCGCTCAGACGCTGCCCGGCTCCCGAATCCTGACCTCTGCGTGCGGCCAGCGTAGCGTGACAGTAGAGGTCACGCTGCGCAGCCTTCTCCTGTGCCTCTACGTCTCCTCCGCATGCGCGCCCGCCCGCCTCCTTTCCGGCCTGCCCTGCCTGCTAAAAAAGGAGGTGCACGAGCCTGGAGGCACCGTGCACCTCCGAACCCACTCCCGGCCGGCCGCCCGCTAATGTAAGTAAATGTGCGGGTCGGCCAGTGTGGGGGTGGGTATCTATCCACAAATATGCAGCACAGCACAGTTTTATTATTATTGTCAGCACTAAACCTAAAGCCTAAAGCACTAATTAGAAACCTTATGCACTGTAAGTGGTGGCTAGGGATGCCGATCCCGGGAATCCCGGGATTGAGCATTTTTCAATCCCGGATCCCGGGATTGAAAAAATGCCCCGGGATTGGCATCCCTACTACCATTATATCTAATATTTGAGGAATCAATAAACTTGGGGATGGTATCAATGGACTGGCGCATAGTTAACATAGGGCCTTATTCTAGTTCACTCTTTCTGACAAAATCCTACTTAGATGGACAAAACCATGTGCACTGCAGGGGGGCAGATTTGGGTGAGTTGTTTTGTTTCTGAGCAGGATAAATACTGGCTGCTTTATTTTTACACTGCAATATAGATCTCACTTTGAAGTAAAACCCCACCCAAATCTAATTCTCTCTGCACAAGTAACATCTGCCCCACCTGCAGTGCACATGGTTTTGTCCATCTAAGAAGGAATTTGTCAGAAAGAGTGAACCAAAATAACCCCCATAGTACCAATCTGGAAGAAAGGGAGCAAAACTGACCCTGAAAATTATAGACTGGTCAGACATACATCAATTGTGGGGAAAATATTAGAAGGAATAATAAGAGATAGTATCCAAAATTTCTTAGAACAGGAGAAAGTAAGGCTCAGCATGGGTTGGTCAAAAATAGATCATGTCAGACTAATTTAATTAGCTTCTATGAAGAAAGTCAGTAGAGGGCTGGACTTAGGGAAATCTGTTGATACTGCTTGATTTCACTAAAGCTTTTGACACGGTGCCTCATAAAAGGTTATTAAGAAAACTAGGTCATTTAGAGTTAGGAGATAAAATTTGTAATAGGATTAAAAACTGGTTGCACAACCGGGGACATAGAATGGTGGTAAATGGCATACATTCCAGCTGGGGTAAGGTCCAAAGTGGAGTGCCGAAAGGTTCAATATTGGGACCCATCTTGTTTAATATATACATTAATTATATAGGAAGTGACATAGTGAGTAAAATTGCAATATTTGCGGACGACACAAAATTGAGTAAGGAAATGAACTCAGGAGAGGATGTGGATACACTACAAAGTGACTTAATTAAACTGGAAAAGTGGGCGGAAAAGTGGAAAATGCAGTTTATCGTTGATACATGTAAAGTAATTCATTATGGGAACAAAGCTACTTATAGGCTAAATGGAGTTATTATGGGGAATTCTTTTGTAGAGAAGGACTTGGGGTCATCATAGATGAAAAATTGGGTAACAGTGCACACTGCTCAAGTGCAGCAGCAAAAAAAAAAACTTACACTGGCATGCACTAAAAGGGGAATGGATTCAAGGGTACTTGGGTATTATCACGGCGCCCGTCGCATCGCATCGCATACCACTAATTAAGGTATGCGATGGACCAGATTTGAGCCTTTCCCCGGGATGAGTGTACAATTTTAATATCGCGTCGCATCGCGATTTCAATGTTAAATGCCCACCCAGACCTGATTTTTAATTGTATCCCCACCCTGATAGGTAATGACAATGTTAAAGCGTGACGAGCGGACACGCATTACTTCACAAGTATTACGCGTCCCCTCGTGGGGCTTGCTGCGCTCCCCACGCTTTGGGCTCGGTGGCTCGCTGCGCTTGCCACACTATATAAAATCAACTCCACACCGACGTGGATAGTGGGGGTATGAAAAGGTCGGAGGACACGTACCGCCACCCCTCACGGGCTCGCTGCGCTCACCACGCTTCGGGTTGGAGTTGATAGTGGGGTGGCGTTAACAATGGGGGGGCATTTCAACATAGTCATTACCCATCAGGGTGGGTGTACAATCTAAAATCGGGTCTGGGGGGTGGGCAGGAATCATGCATCTGGGTGCCTGTACAATTAACCCCTTCACGACATTTGACGTATATATAAGTCATGGCCGGGAAGTACTTCCCGACCGTTGACGTATATATACGTCATGGCTTAAAACTGTCACTGCGTCTAGAGACGCAGTGACAGAGGGACGATGTCTGCTGTCCCTGACAGCAGACATGTCCGTGCATGCCCAGGGGGGGGCGGCGATGCCGCCCCCCCGTCGGCGATCGCTGTGATTGGCTGTTCATTGTGAACAGCCATTCACAGCGTTTTCTGTGTCACCGGCGAATAACGTTCGCCGGTGACACGGGATCGGAGGTGATTGGTGCTGTAAAGTACAGCACCAATCACCGCGGGGTGTAAGGGTGACACTGGTGTCACCCCACCTCACCCCTCCCGCCCCCAAAGGCCGTGATTGGTCCGTCGGACCGACGGACCAATCACAGCCATGGAGGGGGGTTTAAACTAACGGTGACTGCACTGCAGACGCCATTCCGGTCTGGAATAGCGTGCAGTGCGGTCACCGTGCCCAGCTGCCGCCTATACTGACCAGAACCCATCCAAAATACTTACCTGATCATTGATATTGCTTATGCTTGTGACATCTTGTGACATCCTGTGACATCTTGTGCTGCTGCGATTTATTAGATAGAGAGAGTTAGAGAGAGTTAGAGAGAGAGAGATAGAGAGAGATAGAGAGAGATAGAGAGGCCTAGTGCTATATTTTGTGCTGCTGCAGTGTGATAGAGCTATAGATAGAGAGATAGAGAGAGATAGAGAGAGATAGAGAGAGAGATAGAGAGAGAGATAGTGACAGATTGTGCTATATATTTTTTATATAACTGAAAGAGATAGAGAGAGATAGAGAGAGATAGAGAGGCCTAGTGCTATATTTTGTGCTGCTGCAGTGTGATAGAGCTATAGATAGATAGAGAGAGATAGAGAGAGATAGAGAGAGAGAGATAGAGAGATAGTGACAGATTGTGCTATATATTTTTTATATAACTGACTGCTGCCCCCCCTTTTGTGCTGATCAGTATAAATTAACTGATCAGCAACTTTTTGGGGGCGCAGGTTTTTTTTTATATATAGATATACCTGTCAGTGCTGCAGTGTCATAGAGTGATAGATAGTGAGAGATAGAGAGATAGAGAGATATAGTGACAGAGAGTGATAGAGAGTGCTAAATTTTGTGTCTGCTGCCCCCGCCTTTTGTGCTGATCACTATATCTGAGGTGATCAGCAACTTTTTGGGGGTGCAGAGGTTTTTTTTTTATATATACCTGTCAGTACCACCAAAGGTTGTGCACCTGCTGCCCCTCACTGGTAATCAGTGTCGCATCACTGATCACCTTTTTTTATTTTTTGTGAGTGCTGTGGGGTCTTTTTTACATTTTTTTTTTTACACACACTGTGATTTTGTGTGTGTCCTGTGGCCACTGTGCGCTGATCAGTGACGTACATCACTGATCAGCTTTTTCGGCACAGGGTTGATCTATTTTTTTTTTTTTTTGGATCAAATTCCTGTTGCCTTTGAGCGCTGTTCAGTGACGGACGTTACTGACCAACATCTGTGCTCAATTTTTGGCGCAGGACCTTTTTTTTTTTTTAACCCCTTCCATTTTTTTTTTTTTTAACCCCTTCCATTTTTTTTTTTAACCCCTTCCATTTTTTTTTTTTTAACCCCTTCCATTTTTTTTTTTTTTAACCCTTCAATTTTTTTTTTTTTGTATTTTTTTTTTTCTGCACTACATACACACTACACACTACATACCCCCCGGGTTGAAATAAAGTTTGTACCCCCCCCTACACTATACACGTGTTGAAACATTTCACTACCAGTAACACAAAAATATAAATGGCATCCCAAATGTCATCCCAAATGTCGTCCCAGTCATCCAGGAGAATGTATTCGGTGGAGGAGGCATATGCCATGCTTGCCTCTGACTCTGACACAGCCAGTGAGGCAAGCGGGGAATTTGAAGGATTTGTCTTAAGCTCCTCTTCCTCCTCTGATGATGAGGGACCCCCTCAAAGACGCCCCCGTAGAGCAGCTGAGACCCCCCCCCAATAATTGATCTCGTATGGACCCCACCACCAGACAATTTTGAGCCCCAGGTTCCTGAGTTTTTGGCCATCCCAGGAATCCAATTTGATTCAACAGGTCTCAGAGAAATTGACTTTTTCAAATTATTTTTCTCTGATGATTTTATAAATTTAATGGTGGACCAAACTAATTTATATGCCCAGCAGTTTATTGCTCAAAACCCCACGTCATCATTTGCTAGGTGGACCCCTGTAGATGCAGTAGAGATGATGACGTTTTGGGGTCTGGTGTTACATATGGGCATAGTAAAAAAGCCACAAATTAGGCAATATTGGAGTACAGATGTTCTGTACAGCACCCCATTTCACCGTATGGCCATGCCCCGGGCTCGTTTTGAGGCAATCCATAAATTTATACATTACACCGATAATGCACAGTGCCCACCCAGAGATGATCCCACCTTTGACAGGCTATTCAAAGTCAGGCCGGTCATTGATCATTTCAGTGCCAAATTTGCAGAGCTATACATCCCTGATAAATGTATTAGTATCGACGAGTCCCTTATACATTTTAAAGGAAGGGTTAAATTCCGCCAGTACCTTCCCAGTAAGAGGGCAAGGTATGGCATAAAAATGTATAAGCTGTGTGAAAGCACCACAGGGTACACCCACAAGTTTAGGGTATATGAAGGGAAGGATTCAAGAATTGAACCACCAGAATGCCCCCCCTCCCTCGTAGGTGTTAGTGGAAAAATTGTCTGGGATTTAATGCACCCCTTCCTGGATAAGGGTTATCACCTCTATGTGGATAACTTTTACACCAGCATCCCCCTGTTTAAGGCCCTTGGTTCAAGAGGTACAGCAGCTTGCGGTACTGTGCGCAAGAACCAAAGAGGCCTCCCCAAAACGCACATTGCCCAAGTACTAAGAAGGGGTGAAAGCAGGGGAATATGCACCGAAAATATGTTGTTGGTCAAATATAAGGACAAGAGGGATGTCCTTATACTGACAACAATTCATGGAGACAGTACCACCTCCATCCCTGTACGAGGTACCAGTACCCACACCTCAAAACCAAATTGTATCCTAGATTACAATAAGTACATGGGCGGAGTGGATCTTTCAGATCAGGTACTGAAGCCGTACAGTGCCCTGCGGAAAACAAATATCTGGTACAAGAAGCTGGCCGTGTATATCATCCAGATGGCACTGTATAACGCTTACGTGCTATTCCGTTCTACCGGCCAGAGGGGGACATTTATGCACTTTCAAGAGGAAGTCATAAAGGGCCTAGTATTTGGGAACCAGCAGGCAGAGGGCCCCAGTACTTCTAGTACTGGCCCCCGTATTGTACCAGGGCAGCATTTTCCCAACGAAATCCCCTCCACTGCAAGAAAGGGCAGGACACAAAAAAGGTGCAAAGTTTGCTATAAAAAGGTAATAAGAAAGGAAACTATTTTCCACTGTGAAACTTGCCCCGACAAACCCGGCCTATGTATGAAGGAGTGTTTCAAAATATACCACACATCTATGGATTATTAGGTTCATCATTTCACCGTGCTTCGGGGGTCTTGCTAATGCCATATAGCACCCACCATTCATTCCACCAGAATCTGAGCTGCAAAATCCAAAAATCACTCCTTCCCTTCTGAGTCCTGCCATGCACCCAACTGGTATTTTTTGGTCACATGTGAGGCATTGCCGTACTCGGGAGAAATTGGGGCACAGACTTTGGGGTGCTTTGTCTCCTTCATTCCTTGTGAAAATGAAAAATTTTGAGCCAGAACTGCATTTTTGTGTAAAAAAAATGTAATTTTTCATTTTCACAGCCCAGTTGTACCACAATTGGTGAAACCCCTGGGGGATTGAAATGTACACTATACCCCTAGATGAATTCCCTGAGGGGTGTACTTTGCAAAATGGGGTGACTTGTGGGGGGGTTCCACTGTATTGGTAATGCAACATAGCACCCACCATTCATTCCACCAAAATCTGTGCTCCAAAATCCAAAAATCACTCCTTCCCTTCTGAGTCCTGCCATGCGCCCAACTGGTATTTTTTGGTCACATGTGAGGCATTGCCGTACTCGGGAGAAATTGGGGCACAGACTTTGGGGTGCTTTGTCTCCTTCATTCCTTGTGAAAATGAAAAATTTTGAGCCAGAACTGCATTTTTGTGTAAAAAAAATTTAATTTTTCATTTTCACAGCCCAGTTGTACCACAATTGGTGAAACCCCTGGGGGTTTGAAATGTACACTATACCCCTAGATGAATTCCCTGAGGGGTGTACTTTGCAAAATGGGGTGACTTGTGGGGGGGTTCCACTGTATTGGTAATGCAACATAGCACCCACCATTCATTCCACCAAAATCTGTGCTGCAAAATCCAAAAAACACTCCTTCCCTTCTGAGTCCTGCCATGCGCCCAACTGGTATTTTTTGGTCACATGTGAGGCATTGCCGTACTCGGGAGAAATTGGGGCACAGACTTTGGGGTGCTTTGTCTCCTTCATTCCTTGTGAAAATGAAAAATTTTGAGCCAGAACTGCATTTTTGTGTAAAAAAAATGTAATTTTTCATTTTCACAGCCCAGTTGTACCACAATTGGTGAAACCCCTGGGGGTTTGAAATGTACACTTTACCCCTAGATGAATTCCCTGAGGGGTGTACTTTGCAAAATGGGGTGACTTGTGGGGGGGTTCCACTGTATTGGTAATGCAACATAGCACCCACCATTCATTCCACCAAAATCTGTGCTCCAAAATACAAAAATCACTCCTTCCCTTCTGAGTCCTGCCATGCGCCCAACTGGTATTTTTTGGTCACATGTGAGGCATTGCCGTACTCGGGAGAAATTGGGGCACAGACTTTGGGGTGCTTTGTCTCCTTCATTCCTTGTGAAAATGAAATATTTTGAGCCAGAACTGCATTTTTGTGTAAAAAAAATGTAATTTTTCATTTTCACAGCCCAGTTGTACCACAATTGGTGAAACCCCTGGGGGTTTGAAATGTACACTATACCCCTAGATGAATTCCCTGAGGGTTGTACTTTGCAAAATGGGGTGACTTGTGGGGGGGTTCCACTGTATTGGTGCTTGGGGGGTCTTGCTAATGCGACATAGCACCCACCAAAATTCCACCAGAATCTGAGCTGCAAAATCCAAAAATCACTCCTTCCCTTCTGAGTCCTGCCATGCAGCCAACTGGTATTTTTTGGTCACATGTGAGGCATTGCCGTACTCGGGAGAAATTGGGGCACAGATTTTGGGGTGCTTTTTCTCCTTCATACCTTCTGAAAATGAAAAATTTTGAGCCAGAACTGCATTTTTGTGTAAAAAAATGTAATTTTTCATTTTCACTGCCCACTTGTATCAAAATTGGTGAAACCCCTGGGGGTTTGAAATGTACACTATACCCCTAGATGAATTCCCTGAGGGGTGTACTTTGCAAAATGGGGTGACTTGTGGGGGGGTTCCACTGTATTGGTGCTTGGGGGGTCTTGCTAATGCGACATAGCACCCACCAAAATTCCACCAGAATCTGAGCTGCAAAATCCAAAAATCACTCCTTCCCTTCTGAGTCCTGCCATGCACCCAACTGGTATTTTTTGGTCACATGTGAGGCATTGCCGTACTCGGGAGAAATTGGGGCACAGATTTTGCGGTGCTTTTTCTCCTTCATACCTTCTGAAAATGAAAAATTTTGAGCCAGAACTGCATTTTTGTGTAAAAAAATGTAATTTTTCATTTTCACTGCCCACTTGTATCAAAATTGGTGAAACCCCTGGGGGTTTGAAATGTACACTATACCCCTAGATGAATTCCCTGAGGGGTGTACTTTGCAAAATGGGGTGACTTGTGGGGGGGTTCCACTGTATTGGTGCTTGGGGGGTCTTGCTAATGCGACATAGCACCCACCAAAATTCCACCAGAATCTGAGCTGCAAAATCCAAAAATCACTCCTTCCCTTCTGAGTCCTGCCATGCACCCAACTGGTATTTTTTGGTCACATGTGAGGCATTGCCGTACTCGGGAGAAATTGGGGCACAGATTTTGGGGTGCTTTTTCTCCTTCATACCTTCTGAAAATGAAAAATTTTGAGCCAGAACTGCATTTTTGTGTAAAAAAATGTAATTTTTCATTTTCACTGCCCACTTGTATCAAAATTGGTGAAACCCCTGGGGGTTTGAAATGTACACTATACCCCTAGATGAATTCCCTGAGGGGTGTACTTTGCAAAATGGGGTGACTTGTGGGGGAGTTCCACTGTATTGGTGCTTGGGGGGTCTTGCTAATGCGACATAGCACCCACCAAAATTCCACCAGAATCTGAGCTGCAAAATCCAAAAATCACTCCTTCCCTTCTGAGTCCTGCCATGCACCCAACTGGTATTTTTTGGTCACATGTGAGGCATTGCCGTACTCGGGAGAAATTG
Source organism: Crinia signifera (assembly GCF_055691185.1). Taxonomy (NCBI): domain Eukaryota; kingdom Metazoa; phylum Chordata; class Amphibia; order Anura; family Myobatrachidae; genus Crinia; species Crinia signifera. The sequence goes on along the minus strand of NC_139225.1, from coordinate 44,631,243 downwards.
GGGCACAGATTTTGGGGTGCTTTTTCTCCTTCATACCTTCTGAAAATGAAAAATTTTGAGCCAGAACTGCATTTTTGTGTAAAAAAATGTAATTTTTCATTTTCACTGCCCACTTGTATCAAAATTGGTGAAACCCCTGGGGGTTTGAAATGTACACTATACCCCTAGATGAATTCCCTGAGGGGTGTACTTTGCAAAATGGGGTGACTTGTGGGGGGGTTCCACTGTATTGGTGCTTGGGGGGTCTTGCTAATGCGACATAGCACCCACCAAAATTCCACCAGAATCTGAGCTGCAAAATCCAAAAATCACTCCTTCCCTTCTGAGTCCTGCCATGCGCCCAACTGGTATTTTTTGGTCACATGTGAGGCATTGCCGTACTCGGGAGAAATTGGGGCACAGATTTTGGGGTGCTTTTTCTCCTTCATACCTTGTGAAAATGAAAAATTTTGAGCCAGAACTGCATGTTTGTGTAAAAAAATGTAATTTTCCATTTTCACATCCCAGTTGTACCAAAATTGGTGAAACCCCTGGGGGTTTGAAATGTACACTATACCCCTAGATGAATTCCCTGAGGGGTGTACTTTGCTAAATGGGGTGACTTGTGGGGGGGTTCCACTGTATTGGTGCAACATAGCACCCACCATTCATTCCACCAAAATCTGTGCTGCAAAATCCAAAAAACACTCCTTCCCTTCTGAGTCCTGCCATGCACCCAACTGGTATTTTTTGGTCACATGTGAGGCATTGCCGTACTCGGGAGAAATTGGGGCACAGATTTTGGGGTGCTTTTTCTCCTTCATACCTTGTGAAAATGAAAAATTTTGAGCCAGAACTGCATGTTTGTGTAAAAAAATGTAATTTTCCATTTTCACATCCCAGTTGTACCAAAATTGGTGAAACCCCTGGGGGTTTGAAATGTACACTATACCCCTAGATGAATTCCCTGAGGGGTGTAGATTGCAAAATGGGGTGACTTGTGGGGGAGGTTCCTAACTTTTAGCACTTATGGTGCCTAGAAACCTACATGGTGCCTAAAAAAAAATCTCATAAAAAGGAGGCTCCAAAATCAAGTAGGTGCTCCTTCTATTATGAAGCCTGTGGTTTGGTCAACGTGCACACTAGGGCCACATATAGGATATTTTTGAAAACAAAAGAATTGGGGGAATCAATTTTTAGTCACATTTCTCTAGTAAAATCTACTGTATTCGTTAGAAAAATGTATTAAAATTGAAACTCTGCAAAAAAAAAGAAATTTTGAAATTTCACCTACACTTTGTTTTAATTCCTGTGAAACACCTAAAGGGTTAACAACCTTCTAAAATGCTGTTTTGAATACTGTGAGGGGTGCAGTTTTTGAAATGGCATCATTTATGGGGGTGTCTCACATACAAGTCCCTCAAAGTCACATCAGAACTGAACTGATCCCTAAAAAAATCAGTGTTTGAAATTTTCTTGAAAATTTGAGAATTTGCTATTCATATTGTAAGCCTCCTAGTGTCCAAAAAAATTAAAAGGAAGTTGAAATAATGATGGAAACATAAAGTAGACATATGGTCTATGTTAGTTATTAACTATTTTGAGTGGTATGATTATTTGTCTCACAAGCAGAAAATTTAACATTTTGCAAATTGCTAAATTTTCCATTTTTTCACGATATTTTGGTATTTTTCACAAAAAAACACAGACTGTATCGACCCAAATTTACCACTAACTTGAAGTAAAATGTGTCACGAGAAAACAATCTCAAAATCACTGGGATAAGTAAAAGCAAAAAAAAGTTATCCCCACTTAAGTGAGACATGTCAGATTTGAAAAAAAGGGCTCTGTCATGAAGGCACAAACTGGCTCTGTCATGAAGGGGTTAAAAATCGGGTATAATCACGTCTCATTGCATCGCATGCGATCATATGGCATGCAATGCGATACGACGCAATTTTGTGGTTGTACAATGCCCAGCGATGCAAATCGGGGGCACCGAGATAATACACAAGTACCGATTCAAGGGATTCCAATGTGATAGTGCTTCTTTACAAGGCATTGGTGAGACCACACCTTGGAATACTATGTTCAGTTCTGGGCACCGCACCTTAAAAAGGAAATAAATTAATTGGAACAGGTACAGAGAAGGGCAACTAAACTAGTAGAAGGTCACAAATCACTGGAATACAAAGATAGATTAACCAGGCATAATATGTTTTCAATGGCGAACCAGAGTTCGAGAGGTGATATGATTAGTATGTTCAATTACAGGATTGGGAAACATATGGAACTGGGCGATGATTTGTTCACTAACAGGCCTATACTTAGGACACTTGAGACCTGGCTCATTAGATAGGCACGGAGCAGGACCAGCTCAGCGCTCACTGCTGCCTGGATTGCCTTTCAGCGGCGCCCATAGTCCATTGCCGCACCTCTTCTTGGGGTGCGCCTGAATTTTTGTGGACAGGGGGTAGAAAAATTTCTAGCCACGCCACTGTGCTGGGCCCTCTTGCTGTCACTGTGCCCTCCTGACATTACTCTGGGCCCTCAGCTTCGCCACATGGAGCCGACTGAGCTCCTTACAAGTGGCGCGCAGGTGCACGGTGATATCACCCACGCACCCGCCGGAATGCATTCTTGGGACCGCTGCAGTTTCAGGAGTGTGTAGGCGGTCCGCATCTCTGTCCTGGAGATGGACCCCAGTCCGCCAGTTGCCTACCACTGATATACAGTATTTAACAATATGGAGCTGCTCACCAAAATAGCACAGTAAAACATTTTAACTATTGAGCTACATGCAGTGATAAAAAAAATTCTAAACATCTGGACCAAGTCCCGATAATTAATAAACATGCTGCAATTAAAAAAAAATTGGTGCAAAGTTATATCTCTCTGTTATAAGAGATAGTAATGGCCCTGTTATTTATTCAGCTTTTATAGGTATTAGACTGTAGTGTGTTTGTCTTCAACAACAGTAACCTGAAAAGATCATTGAACAAAACCAGATCAATTTCATTGTTTACTAAAGCCGGGGCAGACATACACATTAAATTATATTGAATTTGCGTTGTGTTGCGTTGTATATGTGGCTGGCATGTATTCAAAAAATTATTATTATTTTTTAGCTCAAGGTTTTGTGCATGGCAGTGGGGGTAGTGCTGCAGCTTCTTCACCTATCTGTCAATGCGACAATGATTAATGGTGCTGAGCATCTGGAGCTGAGGCACACTGACTGTGCAGTGCATTATTGGGAGTTAACTAATGCCCCCATACACTATGCGATTTGGGAACAATTTCACCTGATTACGATAATTTGGGCTGTAAAAATCAGCCCAAATCACACATAATCACACAAATCGCAGCACGGATGGTGTAATGGTTAGCATTACTGGCTCACAGCATTGAGGTCATGGGTTCGATTCCCACCATGGCTCTAACTGTGCGGAGTTTGTATATTCTCCCCGTGCTTGCGTGGGTTTACTCCGGGTACTCCGGTTTCCTCCCACATTCCAAAAATATACAGGTAGGTTAATTGGCTTCCAATAAAATAAAATTAACCCTAGAATGTTTGTTTTGCGTGTACATGTGGTAGGGAATATAGATTGTAAGCTCCACTGGGGCTGGGACTGATGTGAATGTTCAACTATAATCTGTAAAGCGCTGCATGATATGTATGCATTATATAAGAATCTGTTAATAAATAAATAATATGTAAAACGTTGTTTTACATATAGTTTCCTTTCTTTGCAAATAGGTATATTCCTTCAGAACATTAAGTATTATTTAATTTCTGTATTTTTTGCTTTTATTCATTTTCTTCCTGATTTTTATCTTAACCCATGCAGCACCCATTTCACAAAGGTTGTGTATAGAGAATTTACAAATGCCCGATTTACCCACTTAAAACCACCAGAAATGCCTGGAACTGGAATCCTTGGGCCTGTGCTTAGAGGAGAAGTTGGAGATCAAATCCAGGTAAACAAATACATAATAATATATTATAAACTACTGATAATGTAATTATATTTTTAAGATATGTAAAATCCATAAAGTGAAATTGGAATTCAGAATCACTCAATAGAAACCTGAGAACGTGATGACAGACAGTAGTGGATGATGAACAATGTTTCATTCCACATGGCACCAATGATTTGGCATGTATGGGAGTGATACTGGGTTTTCTGGAATGCAATTACAGATGTAGCCACGCTAATCATTGCTGCACCAATGTAACACTTTTGGCTATTGGCGCAATCCGATTGCAATGCACATGCGTCTTATTCACTCCCATGGATCTTAGAAACACATTGAGTGGAGATATGACAGCGTGGTGATTCCATGCCACAGGTGCAAATTTGGTACAAAAAACATGCCGATGTCGATCCGGCAACATTAAGAGTAGCTACATCTATATGTAGAAATATTGCTGTGGAGAGTTTACTAAAAGCTAATTTTGATGTGATGGAGGTACAATACAAAGTATGTACAACAAAAGTACAAAATGATGTCTGATAGCAGTATAGTGGTGTTGTGCTAAGTATGCCAAGCATTGTATGTAAGATTTCATGGTGATACTATGTTAAGACTTCATTTGCCAACCACTTTGGTAATTACCCATAAAAATGTATATCCTTTTATTGAAATAATATTAAAAAATATAGTACTGGGGGCATGGCTAAGATGGAGAGCAGTTACTACTGTATGTGTGCTCCATATCAACCCAGAATAGAACCCAGACATTTGCCTGCCTAACCCCTCTTATCTGGTGCCATTCTGCCCTGTGCATTATTTGATGTCACAGGTCACCGCCACGGGACACAGCGGGTGGTTTACCCGTCTGTGCCTGTCGGCGGCTGTCCTGTGTGCAGAGGTCCCCTGGGGTTGGCATCAGGTGGCGGGGGTCTGGGGCTGTATCCGGTGGCAGGGAGAGCCGGGGGTGCTGTGGAGAGCCAGAGTATGCTCAGGTGGCGCCGGGAGTCTGGCGCCGCCATCTTTGTTGAGGGCAAAAGTATGGGCAAACTACTTTTGGCCAGGTTGGGAGGTTTCCTGGCTTCCCTGACATTCCAGCCAATGGCAGCCATCCCCCGAAGTACTTAGGGATGCTGCCTAGACAAACCTGTGTCAGAACAAAAAGTCTCTTGAGCCAGCTGCACCTTTGGGAGACCTCCTGACTGTCCTAGTGCCTTGGTATTCCCAACCTAGCCCCGTGCTCCGTGGCCGAAGCCTGGCACCTCTGGTCGCTGATACATTCCGATCCGGCTCGCTGCTCCACTCCGACCACTATCGGGTCCGTTTCTTACTCCAGCCTTATTTAAGCCACAGATCTCTCCGTTCAACTGCAAATCTTCCCACTGGTCTCCTTCACGGTTGCAGTCCCCTCTGTATCCCGTCATCAACGTTATTAGTTACGCAAGAACTTATTGCTCCATATTATTTACGCAGGAACTTATTGCTTCATATTATTTCCTCCGCAAGAACTTATTGCTTCCTATTTATGTTGTTCTCCCATTCTCCTCAAAGAAGTATTTGAGTGTTCTCCATTTATGAACAAGTCATTCCCTTAAACCTGCTTGTTTTAACCCTACCTATCCTGATCCATCTGTGGTCCCGGTAACTCACACGATTCCATCCGATCCTCCACCTGTGACATTTGACATATTTTATCCTTATAGTAATGCCCCTTACACATTATGCCAAACACTATAATGCCCTTTACCTAATATACCACATACCATAATGCCTTTTACACAATATGCCACAGACTGTAATGCCCCTTACACAATATGAATGCACTGTAATGCCTCTTGCACATTATGCCTCACACTGTAATGCCACCTGCACCATATTCCACAAACATAATGCCACTTAAACATTATACTTCCCACAATAATGCTCAGTACATAATAGGCACCACATAGTAAAGCCCATTACATATTATACCACACACCATAATGCACCTTACACATTTTACTGCCTTTCCCTGTAATGCCTTACACAATAAATACCACACATATACTATATGCCTTATATCATAATGCCCAAAAATACACAATATGCATCACACCGTATTGCCTGCTCTTGGGCAACATGGCTCAGGTATTCTCCATTCTCCGGCTCCATTTCTGCCAGTGGTGGAGGCTGGTGAGAAGTGACTGCAGCAATGAAGCAGGAAGGCCCGAGGGCACACCTGCATTTTTCCTGACACTCACCGGCTATCACCCACAAATGGTGAGTTCCTGTCAATCAAAATGCAGCTAGGTTTGCAAATTAAAAAATTGCTTATTTGTTTGACGCTGCAGCCCAGACACATGCGCAGTTATTCAATAATGGATTTAATAGAGAAAGCGCACAACAGTGATCAGGTCTAAGTAATAGAGAAAACGCACAACAGTGATCAGGTCTAAGCAACGCCCTGAGATGTATGAAGAGTCTGTGATCATTGTATTTCAAAAAATAGAGCTCTGACAAAAAATAGAGCTATGACAGACTTAAGACACATTTAATAACAATAATGCAGTCATGTGTTTCGCCTGGGCTTTGTCAAAGTGACGCATCACTTTTACAAAGCCCAGGTGAAACACGTGTGAGCTGACGCCTCTGATAGGCCTTCTCTGCACCCAGTCCCGGCGATCATCCTCCGGCAAATGGCTCCCGCATCCACAAACGCAGGCACTGTGCTACACAAAAAAATACAGGCAAACGGCCTGATTTCTGAATCCCTGCTGTAACCTCCATCCCACCCATCGCAGGTGCCATGCCCCATGAACTGTAATCGGACACATCAGGTTTCCGGTCAGGTACCCTTTCACCCACCTGGGAGATAGACCACACAGCTCTATCCTCAGTAGGGACATATAGCAGTAAGATTAGCAACATTGCCTTTCTTCACATGTGTTTCCTAACTAACTGCCACTTAATCCATTACTGGTTTTAAATTGTGTCCAATTTCATATCACAGCACTGTAGGATATATACAGCTTGTTGTAGTCTTTTCTTTGCTGACATTTAGAACATTGACAAAACTTAACCCCTGCTGGGGAGATTTAAATGTGTTGTATCAGTATGTATTATAAGTGGTGACAATTCTTCAATTAATCTCTACTGACACCATTCGCAGCAACTCACATCTGTAACGTGGGTACATTCCATCTTTATATACAGTAACAAGTGTCATTTCCAATTTTCCTCTTTCTGGGGGGTGGCCTCTGGATCCCACTACTCTCATCCACCATTGGTTATAAGCAGTAGATGGTGGATAGTAGAAGGAGGGTTCAGTTACATCCACCCACCCACCTTATTCTCAATTCTCATCATTCAATGCTCTCTCATCTGCCATACTGCATCTGACCACCTTGCAATTCCTTGTGGTATCAGAGAGGTTCTCTGCATGTTCCACAGAAAGCAGAAGCACATCTAAGCCCTTGTTAAAGACTCTGGTGCTCTCTCATCTTAAGGATAATTACTACCATACATCACTGGGTCGCCATTCCAAACTCAGCAGCTAAGCAGTGATTGGCCGGGTTAGTACCTGTAGGGTGGACCCACAGGGAATACTGTGGGTGAAATGTAATAGGATGAGAGATTCTGAAAGTGAGAGATTTGGTAAGAAATCTCCAGGTTTTTTTTAAAGTGTAAATCATTTACACTGCAAAATCAAACTGGTTTTGCAGTGTAAATCATTGACATTTAAAAAAAACTGGAGATTTCTTACCAAATCTCTCACTTTCTGAATCTCTCATCTTATTACATTTCACCCCCAGTGTTGTAACTTACCAAGACAGCAGAAGCACACTTTGTCTGGCCAAGGAGCTCCTCCTATCCTTACATCATATCTTTGAATGAAGTACCTATCACAGGGAACATCACTGTCCTGAGGACCGCCCCATATATGTCAGAACACTAAGCGTCTATACAATAAGGACTCTGGGTTGAAAGTGTCAAGCGTCAATAATCCCTAACTACCTCCAAACATAATGCTTATTTTACTGTGCATTGTCGCTATTCACGATTAACAAGCATTAAAATATAACGTTACAAATATTCAATCAATATTTCGCCCATTTCAGTAATTTTCCACAATACCACAACAGTGTTACTGCATTAATGTTATTAAATGTGTATTAAGTCTGTCCTATATTTGTATGTATTTTGACGCACCTTTATATTAGCTTAACAAATTAATAAAAGTTAAGTTTTAAATAATTCACTCCACACTATTACATTTATAAAGCGTGCCCCAAAAAACCTTTTGTATGTTCTCTTCCAGTCATTTCAGTGACTTTTCTTTTTGTGTTATTGGGGAACATAACACAGCCTGCGCAGCCATTTGCCTACATACTGTAGTGTAGAAGACTTTGCAGGGGAGATCTGTTATGCTGCTTGTACTCATTTTTCCAGTTGTAGGAAAAGCAACTGGTATCACTGATCGTGGAGACCTTTTCTGCATCCTCAGATTCATACGACGATTCTGTATGTTCGCCTCCATTACTAGTACTGTCTGAGGTCACCTAGTAAAGAAGTAAATTATATTGTTATATGTTAGAACGTTACAGTAAATGAATAGTTCTGGCTGTATGACTCTTACCAACTATTAGATACCATCCTTAATTTAGTTTAAAAAAACTATGTTTCATCTTTCCAAATGGACTTTGGGGTTTATTAACGAAAAGGTATGTTGTAAAACCCAACACTGCTGATCATGTTTATGCCCAATATTGCTTTTACTAGCTGTGTCTCGCTAGTAAATGCATTGTCATTTTAAAAATCAAAGATAATAAAAGATAAGATTACTGAATCAGCAAAGAGTTAGACATTACATAGTGGTGTATTAAGAGAAAAGCGTCTGTGAGCGGTCTCCGTCTACGCACTCTCCTCTTAAGGTGGTTCCCCCCCCCCCCATGTCAATTCTGTCATTTTTTCCCCCCGGAGACCGCCAGGCATGCAGGAGCTGCTTGCTGTAACAGGGGGTGGGGGGGGGGAACAGCTGCCACTGGGAAGAACTGTAAGCACTGACAGCTGAGCAGAGAGCCGGGAGTTGCCCAGCTGTATTCACAGCCCTGCATGTCCCAGCTATTTGAAATCTTGCGCTGCCGCCTGCTGGGTCCAGCAGCCAACCAGGAGCCACCACTGCCTCTCCTGAGACCTGGCAGGCGGCAGTGCTTATAGTTCTTCCCAGCTGCAGCTTTCCCCTCATTACCAGGAGCATATATCCCCCTTGGCAACAAGCATTTATTCCCACATGGCAATGACCATATAACCCCCCCATGGCAACAAGCATGTATTCCCCCATGGCAATGAGCATGTATTCCCCATGGCAACAAGCATGTAATCTCACATGGCAACAAGCATAGAACCCCTGGCAATGACCATATCCCCCCATGGTAATGAGCATGTATTCCCCATGGCAACGAGCATGTATACCCCCTTGGCAGCGAGCATGTATTCCCCCTTGACAATGAGCATAGAACCCCTGGCAACAAGCATGTAATCCAACATGGTAACAAACATGCAATCCCACGTTGCAACGAGCATAGAACCCATAGCAACAATCATCAAGGTAAGCAGTGCATATGTAGCATAATTTCTAATAGGTATTATGGTGTTAGCCAAAATACGTAATGGACATTATTGTGTGGCTTAATGCGCAATGTGCATATTTATTGAATTTATTGTGAATTTTGGCTTAATCCGTGTAGCATTATGTGAATTTTGGCTCAATCCATGTGGCATTATGTGAATTTCGGCTCATTCCGTTTGGCATCATGTGTAAGGAGCAAGTGTAATGAGGTCTACTATTTATTTGCATAATGTGCAGAATTGCTATATGGTGTGGTACACTACAAGGTGACGCCAAGGTGGTACTTTAAATGCCAGGGCCTAGAAATAATCCCATTCCCATCCTCTCTCTGCTCTCCTCCTCTCCCTCTCTGCACTGGCACCACAAACACCCCCTTCCCCCTCCCCATCCCATCCCATCCCCTATCTTGGTGCTCCACTGTCATTTTCTCCTGGATCCGCTCCTGCCTTCGCTGGATCACCCGGTCCGGGACAGCAACACCACCCAGACAGGTGGGCAGTCAATGTAGAATGCTGAGCAGATACTGGGGCAGATGTATTAAGCCTGGAGAAGAGATAAACTAGAGATAAAGTGGAGATAACTTGGAAGAGTTAACGCACCAGCCAATCAGCTGTGTTTGAAATATGACAGTTGGGATCTGATTGGCTGGTGCGTTATCTCCTTCCACTTTATCTCCAGTTTATCTCTTCACCAGGCTTAATACATCTGCCCCATTGCTTGTTGTTGGGGGCCTCTCGAACTCTGCGGGGAAGTGAGTTCCATAAAGTTGGAGCTGTATGGCTAAAAGCTGGACCCCAGTTGAATTATGGAAGAGATTCTAGGTACTGTTAAAAGTCATTCATCTACAGATCACAGTATTCGGGTGGGACAGTATGGAATCAGAAGCTGCTTCTGGTACCTTGGGCCTTGGTCATGTAGGGCTTTGAAACTCAGTAAATTGACCTTGAAAATTATTCGCCATTTTATGGGCAGTCAGTGAAGGGAGTAGAGTAAAGGTGTTATGTGGCTAGAAGGATTCGGCATGAAAAGCCGGCGGTCGGGATCCCGGCGTTCAGAATCCCGACGCCGGAATCCCGAAATCCCGACAAGGGGGGGACGTGGATCGCCCCCCCTTGCGGGCTCGCTGTGCTCGCCACGCAGCGGGCCAGGTGCCTTGCTATGCTCGGCACACTAATTTATTCTCCCTCCGAGGGTGTCGTGGACACCCACGGGGGGAGAAAGTGTCGGAATTTCGGCGTTCGGGATTTTGAACGCCGGGATCTCGACCGCCGGGATTTAAACTGCATCCCAGCTAGAACAGGGCTGGTTGGTTTATCAGCCTGGCAGTTGTGTTTTGTACCAGCTGTAATCGGTGCAGTTCTTTTGCTGTTAGGCTAAGATAGAGAGCATTGCAGTAATCCAAACGAGATGATACAGTACAAATGCATGTATGACTTTTGGCAGATCTTCAGAGGGGATTAAGTGTTTGATTCTAGCCATGTTCCTCAGATGAAAGAATGAGGATTTGATTGTGGCTGATATCTGATGTTTAAGTGTCAAGCCACCATCTAGTACCACGCCAAGATTTAGCACATGATCAGAGTTTTGTAATTCTGTACCCCCAAGTGTCAATCCAGTTGGGTGGCTATGCTGCAGTCTTGTCCTTTAATGTTGAGATCCTATTATAAGGACCTCTATTTAATCAGGATTTAGTGTCATTGATTCCTGAAGCTCTGCTTTACAGCCATTTATGGTTGTATTGGGTTTTCAGTGTACAGAGCAAAGGACAAGTACAGTTGTGTATCATCTGCATAGCAGTGGTAGACAAGGCCATGGCACCTAATTATTTCACCCAGTGGCAGCATGTACACTGCAAAAAGCAAGGCGAATAATATATAACCTTGTGGGACACCGCATGGCAGTTCAGAAGAACGGAATGCCTGAGATAGGCATGTAGTGGGTTAAACATTCAAGGCTGTAATTACCTTTGTGAAGCATGTGACTCGGTATCCAATAAGGATGCAGGGATAGCACAGTTAGCTGAGGATATGAGTTTCAGGAAGGGGAGTCTCCCTCTTTTTCCTACTTTTAGACTGGACGGTGTTTCATTGCGTTGGCTGTTTGGCCTGAAAGAATAGCAGGTTAATTGATTTAGGGTCTTCGTCAAAGGATTATTCATTGTATATAGTTGTTTTTGGTGCGCTCACCTTCATTGACTATAGGCCTTCGCTGGATCACCTGGTCGGGGACAGCAACACCACCCGGATGGGTGGGCAGTCAATGTAGAAGGCTGAGCGTATACCACTTGTAGTTAGGATATTTGTTGATCAGGTAGGATAGTTATGGGTGGAGTTTAAATAATAGCTGTTCTTTCTTGGCTAATTATATTAATCAATAAATTAAGTTAAAGTCATTTAAATAAATTAGAGCTAACACTTTCTGCCAAACCTAAGTCTCTGAGTTGTTATTTCAGGTTCCAGTTAAGTACTTATTGTCATGCATACACAAGGTCACACATCAGTTGCTAGGATATTTAAGTTTTTTCAATCTTTCCAACTTATTTTATCTCACACAAGCATTTTGATAAATATAACACTTATTCTGTATTTCAATTTATCTTTGTTTACTTTGTTTTCTTTTTTATTTTGATTTGGCATGTTCCTATTTTAGCTTTTAGATTTCATATAGATATTGTTGATAGGTATAGGTTTTGTTGGTATTTCAGGTTTGATGGTTTCCACCTGGAGAAGTGTATGCCAGTGGTTTTGCAGCATCTTTTCTATTTCTTTATAATTTCTGTTGTATTGTGCTTTAAATGTAACTTGCGGGTATTGGTTGTCTGTTTTTTGTTCATAGGTCATAAGTTCTGTACAATAGAGATTTGATGCATCTTCAGTTGCATTTACTAGAAATATTTCATTTACTAGAAATGTTTCTTTGTATTATTTTTGCATGAATTGGTTTTTCATCACCATGCTTTGATAATCAAATGTTGCTGTTTGTTATCCAGTCCAGATGGTGTTATGTTGACCACCGGGACCTGGGGAGTGAATGTTGGTGGTGAGAGCAGGTGGTCAGGCGTGAGCCCGTAGCCGGGACCGCCGGTTAGGACGGCCACAGCGGATGCTACTCTAACTCTATTGAGCCCCTGAGGCAGATGGAAAATAAGAGGGATAACAGCTGGTGAGGATAACACGGTACCCACTGAGGGGCACGGCCACGGCGGGCCACGGGAAGGAACAGGACTATGAAAAGTAAGCCCACGGAGGGGCACGGCCACGGCGGGCCACGGGAAGGAACAGGACTATGAAAAGTAAGCCCACGGAGGGGCACGGCCTCGGCGGGCCACAGGATATAAGAAATAGGGACCAAGGCTCCAAAGGAGCACTTACGTGACCCACGGATGATGGAAGAAGTGGGCCGAACGCAAGCTCACGCTGAAGCTGGCCTCAGGATGTTGCGGATGGCTTGGCAGATACAGGAAACTGGCCGAAGCTGGGACACAGGCAGAAGCAGGGCACTGGAGCAGACTGGACACTGACTGGAGCAGGACACAGGAGCTAATAGGACACAAGGACCGAGGACCTGGAAGCCTCGGGGACCGGGAGCGTGCTTAGACAGAGAAATAACTCTAGGCACAAAAAGCTATAACCGGCGTCTGTGCCCAGCAGACGCCGGCTATTTATTTTGAATTTCGCGCCGCCTGACTGACGTCAGGCGCGCGCGTCATCTGCCGCCGGGCGGAAGCTCGAGGACGTTGCCTAGCAACGTCCCGACGCTCCGCTTCAAAGGGAGGCTTGAGACGCTGCCGGGCAACGTCCCGTCACAGGGGAAAACATCCGCCGTCCGTCCGGGTGCATCGCAGCCCGGACGGCGGCGTGCAACAGTACCCCCCCTTGAGGAAGGGTTAACAACCCTTTACCACCGGGTTTATTGGGAAATTGCCGGAAAAAAACCCTTTTCAGGTTGGGAGAATGCAAGTCCTTATCGGAAACCCAAGATCTCTCCTCGGGACTAAGCCCCCTCCAGTGTACAAGAAACTGCAGAGAACCTCTTATGAGTCTGGAATCGAGGATTTTTTACACACAGAACTCCTGCTGCCCCTGCACCATCACCGGAGCGGAGCCATTCCTCAGTCTGCGAGGAAATTCTTTAGAAAAGACCACCGGCTTGAGAAGCGAAGCATGGAAGGTACTTGCAATTCTGAGGGACTTAGGTAGGGAAAGACGGAACGCTACCGGATTAACCCTCCTGACAATCCGGAACGGGCCAATGAACCGAGGCCCCAATCTTGCCGATGGTTGGTGAAGCTTTATATTACGGGTGGATAGCCACACCCAGTCACCAACTTTGAAACGGCAAGGACGTCTGGATTTATCAGAAAATACCTTCTCTCTGAGGGACGCTTCTTTAAGGGCCAAATGGACCTTTTTCCAGATGACTCTGAGTCGAGAGGCAGCAGACAATGAAGAACTGGGGGCATTGGGTCCCAAAGAGTTAGCCCGCGGGTGGAATCCATAGACCGTAAAAAAGGGTGAGGCCTTGGACGCTGAATGATGTGCGTTATTATATGCAAATTCAGCTAACGGCAGAAAACTGACCCAATCATCTTGCATTTTGGAAACAAAGACCCTTAAATATTGTTTGAGGGACTGATTGAGACGTTCCGTTTGCCCATTGGCCTGTGGATGGAATGCAGAGGTGAGACTGATCTTTACTTTCAGGGCTGCACAGAACAGTCTCCAGAACTGTGCCACGAATTGTGGCCCACGGTCGGACACGATATCACTGGGCAATCCATGCAACCGAAATAAAGTGGACAATTCCTTCGCCGAAGGTAACTGTTTTAAGGCCACAAAGTGTGCCATTTTGGAGAACCTATCGATCACGACCCAGATGACCTGACACTGGGACGAGATCGGAAGACCAACAATAAAATCCATGGCCAGATGGGACCAAGGCCTGCTGGGAACAGACAGAGGTAACAATTCTCCTAATGGTCGGGCGCGTGGAACCTTATGACGGACACAGTCCGGGCAAGACCATACAAAGTCTTTGTTATCCCTGGCCATCCCTGGCCACCAGACCACACGAGAGAGGAGAGCAAGCGTTTTATATATTCCTGGATGGCCAGCAATTTTGGAGTCATGACATTCTGCCCGAACCCTGCGTCTTAGTGACGGAGGAACGAACAACCTGTTCTCTGGAGTTTGGGCTGGAGCTTGTCCCTGTGCTTGATGGAGAAGGCCCTTCATGGTTTGATTAACTCCAGCATGAATACAAGACGTGGGAACGATGGGCCCGAACTTGACTCTACTCTCCTGTTGAGGCAGAAAACATCTAGAAAGAGCGTCTGCCCTGATGTTTTTTGATCCCGGCCTATACGAAATAATAAAAATCGCATAAAAAAAAAAGAGCCCACCGAGCCTGGCGTGCATTCAGTCTCTTGGCTGACTCAATGTACTGAAGATTCTTATGATCTGTTAAAACAAGAATCTGATGAGCTGCACCTTCTAGCCATTGTCGCCACTCGTCAAAGGCCCATTTTATGGCAAGTAGTTCCCTGTTGCCTACGTCATAATTGGACTCTGCCTGAGAAAATTTTCGGGACATGTAGGCACAGGGGTGGACTAGTAAAGACTTCGGATCTCTCTGAGAGAGAACCGCCCTGGCCCCTACTTCCGAGGCGTCAACCTCAACAACAAAGGGTAGCTCAGGTTTGGGATGTTTGAGAATTGGAGCCGAAACGAAGGCCTGCTTCAAAGTTTTAAAGGCCTGCTCCACCTGAGGACTCCATACTGATGGATCCGGACCCTTTTTTAGTCAGAGCCACTAAGGGTGCCACAATGGACGAAAAGGTGTGAATAAAGCGTCTATAATAATTGGCGGACCCAAGAAACCGTTGGACTGCTTTTAAATTAGTGGGCCTGACCCAATCCACAATGGCCTGCAATTTCTTGGGATCCATTTGGAACCCCTGGGAAGAGATAATATAGCCAAGAAAAGATACTTGGGTCACCTCGAACTCGCATTTCTCTAATTTAGCGAATAACTGGTTTTCCCTAAGTTTCTGTTGCACCTGGCGCACTTGTGCTCTATGTGACTCCAAGTCTCGGGAAAAAATTAAAATATTGTCTAAATAGACAACAACAAACTTGCCCAAGAATTCCCGAAGGACGTCGTTGATAAAGTCCTGAAAGACGGCTGGGGCGTTGGAGAGACCGAATGGCATTACCAGGTACTCGTAGTGCCCCGTCTGAGTACTAAACGCCGTCTTCCATTCGTCCCCCTCCTTGATTCTTATCAGGTTATAGGCCCCTCACAAATCTATTTTAGAAAAAATAGTAGCAGATCGTAGCTGGTCAAAGAGAACCGTAATCAAAGGAAGGGGATAGGTGTTTTTCACCGTAATTTTGTTGAGGGCCCGGAAATCTATGCAAGGCCTCAAAGACCCATCTTTTTTAGACACAAAAAAGAAACCGGCGCTGAGAGGGGATTTCGAGGGTCGAATAAAACCTTTTGCCAGACTCTCCTGGATGTATTCATCCATTGCTTTTGTCTCTGGGCCAGACAACGCATAAAGCCTGCACTTAGGAAATGGAGCATTAGGAATTAATTGGATGACACAGTCATATGGCCGGTGTGGAGGTAACCTGTCGGCCTTGCCTTTAGAAAAGACGTCAATAAAATCCTGATAAGGAACAGGAACCCCCGCTAAAGAGGTGGAATTTACCGGGAGTGAAGAATGGAAGCACTGTTCCTGACAATAAGGACTCCAATGGGCAATCTCCCCCAGATGCCAGTCTATGACGGGATTATGCTTCTTCAACCAGGGGAAGCCCAACACGATGGGCACTGAGGGGCATGATGATATAAGAAAAGTAATCTCCTCCTGGTGAAACAGACCAATAGACAATAGTACAGGAGGAGTCTGAAATGAGACCGCCCCATTGGAGAGTACTCCACCATCTAAACCCCGTAGGGAAATGGGAACCGGGAGCGGGAGTTGGGGAATCCCCAACCTCTGGGCAATGGCTACGTCTAGGAAGTTTCCTGCCACGCCACCATCAATAAAAATAGACCCAGAAAACTTATATCCCTGAAAGGATAAACACCCCGGTACTAATAACGAATCTAGAGAGGAAAATAACTGAAGGCCGAAGTGAACCCTCTCTCCGTTCACTTGGCCCGGCCTTTTACTGGCCAGTTGGGGCAATTTCTCAGAATATGACCTTTACCACCGCAGTACAGGCAAAGGCCTGAGCTCAGTCGGCGAGCCCTTTCCTCCGGAGAAATGCGAGCTGCCCCGAGCTGCATAGGCTCCTCACTTTCCTCAGAGGTCATGGGCACATAAGGAACTACCCGAGTGAGAGAGCCCCGTTCAGACCTCCGCTCTCGGAGGCGACGGTCGATTTTAATGGCTAACTCCATTAATTTATCCAGCGTTTTGGGTGCTGGGTACTGAATAAGGCAATCCTTAATCTCGTCAGCCAGACCACAGCGAAATTGGCTGCGTAAAGCTGGATCGTTCCAGCCGCAATCGTTTGCCCATCGGCGGAACTCAGTGCAGTAGGCCTCAGCTGGATCCCTCCCTTGATTAAGGGCTCTGAGATGAGTCTCAGCTGAGGCTTCTCGATCAGGATCATCATACAATAACCCCAGGGAGCTGAAGAAATTATCCAGCGAGGTCAAGGCTGGGCTGTCTGACGGTAGTCCGAAGGCCCAGGTCTGGGGGTCACCTTGCAGTAATGAAATCACAAGACCTATGCGCTGGGCCTCGGAAGTGAAAGAGCGTAGCTTGAGCCGAAAATACAGCTTACAACTCTCACGAAAATTATAAAAGGTTTTGCGATCCCCAGAAAACCGATCTGGAAGGTTCATCTTGGGGTCTGAACCCCCAACCTCTGGGGGCCGCATCCTTTGCTCTTGGGCTGTTACTTTTAACGACAACTCTCGCCCCTGGAGCTGATCCGAGAAGGTCTGGGGAGTGCTCATAGAAAAACAAAAAACACCCACACGATACAAAAACTGTTTATAAGACCAATTATGGCCTGTTTTATTCTGGCCGGTTATAATGTTATGTTGACCACCGGGACCTGGGGAGTGAATGTTGGTGGTGAGAGCAGGTGGTCAGGCGTGAGCCCGTAGCCGGGACCGCCGGTTAGGACGGCCACGGCGGATGCTACTCTAACTCTATTGAGCCCCTGAGGCAGATGGAAAACCCCTGCAGAGCTAGGCTTCACCTGTGGCCGCCGCGTCCGAAGGAGCGAGTTAGGCCCGCTCCGACCCCGATGCAGCTAGGTCTTAGGAATGGACAAGGGGTAGACGATCGCCACAGGGTACTCAAGAGGACCACTGGCTACCGGGCCTAGCTGGAAGTAGACCCCTGACTGCCGGCACCTGGCCAAACCGGGATGCGACCGAGTCGCAGACACAAGGAGACCGGTAGAGGAATCCCCAGCAGGAAGCACCACAGGGACCACGACTCCTCAAAACACTGAAACCCAAGGAACACTCCCTGCCAAATAGATAGAATAATTGACTAATGGGAGGTAGAATAAGAGGGATAACAGCTGGTGAGGATAACACGGTACCCACTGAGGGGCACGGCCACGGCGGGCCACGGGAAGGAACAGGACTATGAAAAGTAAGCCCACGGAGGGGCACGGCCACGGCGGGCCACGGGAAGGAACAGGACTATGAAAATTAAGCCCACGGAGGGGCACGGCCTCGGCGGGCCACAGGATATAAGAAATAGAGACCAAGGCTCCAAAGGAGCACTTACGTGACCCACGGATGATGGAAGAAGTGGGCCGAACGCAAGCTCACGCTGAAGCTGGCCTCAGGATGTTGCGGATGGCTTGGCAGATACAGGAAACTGGCCGAAGCTGGGACACAGGCAGAAGCAGGGCACTGGAGCAGACTGGACACTGACTGGAGCAGGACACAGGAGCTGATAGGACACAAGGACCGAGGACCTTAAAGCCTCGGGGACCAGGGAGCGTGCTTAGACAGAGAAATAACTCTAGGCGCAAAAAGCTATAACCGGCGTCTGTGCCCAGCAGACGCCGGCTATTTATTTTGAATTTCGCGCCGCCTGACTGACGCATACCTCCCAACTGTCACGATTCCGTCGGGACAGTCCCGGCACAGCGTCTATTCTCGTATGAAAATGAAGTCGCGGCTAATTAGCATAAGCCGCGCCCTCATTTGCATACGCCCCGCCCCCTTTTCGGGCGCTCGCGCGGCTTCGCCGCGCGAGTGTCCCTATTTCCTCCGGACGGAAGTTGGGAGGTATGCTGACGTCAGGCGCGCGCGTCATCTGCCGCCGGGTGGAAGCTCGAGGACGTTGCCTAGCAACGTCCCGACGCTCCGCTTCAAAGGGAGGCTTGAGACGCTGCCGGGCAACGTCCCCGCCCGCGTCACAGGGGAAAACATCCGCCGTCCGTCCGGGTGCATCGCAGCCCGGACGGCGGCGTGCAACAGATGGTGGTTACTACTTACTGGTTAAAAATTATTTCAATTGACTAGTGTTTTCATTGTTTCTCATGTGTTTTGTGTTGTCCATGATAATTATCTCTAGGTCCAAAAAAAAAAAACATTTTTGTGGTTGTAAATTCTAGGTTTAGGGTGTTGGTATTGATATATTCTATTAATGACTCAAGGTCTTCTTGTGAACCCTCCCAGACGAAGAACATGTCTACATACTTATTCCAACTTGCAATGTTGTTCTTCTATTGATTAGTGTTACAGAGGTTTTGCTTCTCCCAATTAGCTACAAACAATTTTTTTTACTAGTTAAGTTCCCCAGTTCCAAGTAGCCCATTGCCAGTAGAACTTGAATCACCTCTTGTTTCTGGTCCCTCGTCTGTAGCTTTATCTGCCTGGCACTCTCAGTACTGTGCTAATGCTCTCCTGTGACGCTTAACATTATCATACACCGGTGTGCTCCTTCCTTCCTGTACTATTCAAAGATCTGCTGGAAGTCATGTCCCCTTTCCCGTGTGCTACAATCAGTACCTGCATATCTTGGATCTTTCTGCACCTATCAATATGTGTGTGTGATTCTTCATGAGTATACTACAGCAAACTTCTATGATTGTATTCTAATTCAGTGCAAGTTTCTCGCAAAACATTCATGGGTACAGTACATTCACTAAAAGTAATTTTTTTATTTTTGGTAGATTTCGTTGATTAACGGTACGCCATACCTGCATGCGACCGCATGCGATTTTGTGGGACAATCAATGCAATGTGATCCCCTGGGGCATACAGAGCAGTGAATAAATTACATTAAAAAATCGCATCGCACGGCACTAAAATGGCCCATGCGATGCGATTCTCCTACGCAGAATAGCCCACTAAGCAATTAGCTTAGTGGGCGCCGTGCTAGGAAACAAGTACCCAAACTCAAATTGATCTTTTAGAAATGTACCCTTAGTGTGCTTCAATTTCAGCTATAAGTCTTGATGGCTGATTTCAACTCTTCACCTGTGCTGTTTCCAGCTTACATTACAGATACTACCTGTAGGGGAACATCTACTACAGTGTATCCTATATTTCACAGTGTTTTTAACACAGTTCTTAACTCTTTGAGTGCCAACGTTGCTGTGAGATATGTGCAAAAATCTTCTGAAACTGCCTGCCACGCGCACAGCAACTGTTTTTTTGGTGTGCAATATTTATTTAACTAAACTTCAATTAATTGACTTCAGATAATTTGCAGGTAATAACTAAAGTGATTCATATTTCTCAACTACGGCCCTGGCATTTTTTCCGGTTATTTTGCAATCTCTCACAGCAATGTTGGCACTCAAAGGGATAAACACACAGCTTCAAATGGTTTAGGTTTTTTTTTTCCAATATGTGTTTTATTGAAAACTTTGCACATTAAACACATTGCGTTCAATACAGGCTGAAACATTTTTGGGCATCACAGTGAGAGTTGTAATAGTTCGGTTGTACAAATCATTGGTTTGAAAGTTTCAGCTAAAACTCTAGCCATATAAATACAACATGTCCAATGATAGCAGTAATCCCAAAAATTTTACGTAGCCAAAAAGAGAATGCAGTTGGGGGCTTGAACAAAGAAGGAGGGACAGTCAACCTATGCTACATGTATGTTTCCGTCCAGCGGTTGGCTTGTCGGCCGGGTGTGTGCAAGGTAGCATATATTGTCTGTTAGCTATACTCTAAATAATCGTGTGTCAAAATGCAACAAAATTAGGGCTTATATCTAAGCGGTTTTTCTTATTTTTATTTTTAAACTAGTAACAATAATCATCTACTACTACTAAAAAAACAAAAACCCATTGCCTACCCGTTTCCAGAAGCCGTCGATCCATCCACAGAGTATCCATCTAGTCAAGGTTAGGTGAAGGTATAGGGAAATTCAGGGTGATCAGTCAAGAGGAATAGGGTTTTGGTTAGCAAGGAGTTGGTGAGAGTACCATGTAGTGTGTTGGAAACAGTTATGTATTGCTGTTTTAGTGTGGGGGGGAAGAGTTTGTATGTATTTTTCCTAGCATTGGAAAAGGGAGGGTGTTAATTTTTCTTTATGTAAGGTCGTTTCTAGCCAGTCCATAGTAAACAGAAATAAGAGTCTAGTGGTTGCCATGTGGACAGTAGGTGCGAGGTCATGTATCCATTGTTGTAGTATAGCTTTTCTGCCCACTGCAGAAAGGATAACTACAAGTTTTTTACTATATTTTGGGATCTGGGGTTGGTCGGTCAGGCATCCAAAGAGTGCCCAGGAGCTAGTGCAGCTAAAGGATATCTTCAGGGTTGTGGCGCTGTATTGACATAGGTCATTCCAAAATTTCTGTATGTGGTGGCATTCCCAGAAGCAGTGTAGGATGTCTGCATTGTCTGTGGAGCATTTGGGGCATTTTGTCCCTTCTGCAATACCCATCAAATGTCTTTTTTTAGGTGAGAGGTATGCTCTATGGAGCATTTTGTATGCCATTTCTTGGTAAGAACTTGCTGGGATGAGTTTTAGGTTAATGCTGAAGGATTTTATGAGGGTCTCGGGAGAAAGAGAGGGGATTTGGGTTGTCCATTTGGTTATCTCTGGTAGTTCTGTCTCTGGGTCTATTTCAGTACGTATCCGTGAGTATATGACAGAGGTGGAGTAGGATGTGGTGCGGTGTAAGGGGTCTAGAGAATTTGTAAAGTCCTGGTTCCGCAGCACGGGCAGGACAGATCGTAGATAATGGGATGCCTGGAAGTATGCAAATTTGTGTTGGGGTTGTAGATTATATTTCTGTGAGGCCTCCGCGAATGTCAGTGGCTTGTTAGAGGTATTTAGCAAGTCTCGTAGGGTCCTAATGCCCGCGGTTCTCCACTCTACAAAAGGTGTCACAGCCAGCCCTTTTTGGAAATCTAAGTTGCCTACTAGGGGGAGAAATAATGTATGGTGATGTTGGAGTTTTAATGTTTTCCTGGATTTCTGCCAAGCCCGTACAGTTGTAGTCAGCAATAGATTGTCTTGTGTTCGGGAGTGTAAGGTAGAGGGTTTGGCGTGTAGCAGGTAAGTGAGGGAAAGAGGAGTACATAGTTGCGACTCTAGCGTTACGTCCGTGTATATGTTGGATGTCGTGATCCAGTCTATCGCGAAGCGCAGAAGGCAGGCCAAATTGTATTGTTCGATATTGGGTAGGTTAGTTCCTCCTCTATTAACTGTTTGTGTCATTTTCTTGTAGCTAATTCTCGGCCGTTTTTTGTTCCAAATGAAGTGGGAGATGGCTGCGTTTAGTGTTGTGAGGTCCGATTTGGTTATCAGAAGGGGGGTCATTTGTAGGACATAGAGGAGTTTGGGGAAGCTAGCCATCTTGACCAGATTACAACGACCCAACAAGTTCAACGGCAATTCTTGCCAGAGGTTAAGTTCAGTTTGTATTTTGCGTATGATAGGGGTGATATTATGGGAATATAGGTCCCGGGCATGCGGTGTGAGGGCTATGCCTAGAAAGGTGATGTGATTTGTAGCCCATTTGAAGGGAAAGGGGGTGGTCTGGCAGGACCTTGCTCGCCCGAACATGGGTAGTGCTTCCGATTTTTCAAAGTTGATCGAAAAGCCGGCAAAGATTGAGAACCTGTTGATGGCTGAAACTAGCTGGGGAACGTCTCGGTTTGGATTGGACATAAAAATCAGTAAGTCGTCCGCAAAAGCTATAATTCGTAGCTCTCTGTTGCCTATAGTTATCCCAGAGTAGCCTCGCAGTTGTGTGATGTGTCTGATGAACGGGTCTATTGCTAGGTTAAAAAGTAGCGGGGATAGGGGGCATCCTTGACGTGTCCCTCTCTTCAGACAGAAGGGTGAGGATAGCATGTTGTTAACCAACACTTGTACTGTGGGGCTGTTGTAAAGGGCAGAGATGAGCTTGCAAAAAGTTTCCCCAAAGCCTTGATGCCGGAGTATTCTAGTTAGGTGGGGCCATGCAATTTTGTCAAAGGCTTTTTCTGCGTCTAGATTGATTAAGATGTTAGTTTGCATCTGTTGGGAATAGGTATGTGTGATCGCAGCTATGGCTGCGCGGATTCCTTGTACTGACTGCCTGCCTTTAAGAAATCCTAGCTGAGCTGGTGAGATCAGGCGAGCCAGGGGGTCTTGTAGTCTATTGGCCATAAGTTTAGTTAGAATTTTAAGGTCTTGGTTCAGGAGTAATATTGGGCGATAGGAACTTGTGAGCGAGGGGTCTTTCCCTGGTTTAGCTATTACTATGATTCTTGCTTCATTGAACCTAATTGGGGCTGCTCCAGAGGATAGGATGTGATTGTATAGTTTAGTCAATGTGGGGGCTATTTCACTATTGAGCATTTTGTAAAATTCCGGGCCAAAGCCGTCTGGGCCAGGGCTCTTGCCATTGGGTAATGATTTAATGGTTGCTATAATTTCTGCCTCAGTGATGGGGCTATCTAGAAGACCTCTTTCTTCCGGTGTTAGTGTTGGTAGATTGGCTTCATTTAAGAAAGAGGTTCCTTCCGCTTCGTTGTCTGGGTCAGCTGTGTATAAGGTTTTGTAGTAATGCATAAATTCTTCACATATATCAGTAGGGTTGGTAATAATTCTATCTGAGCTATTGATGGCGCTAACCCATGTCTTGGGCTGTGAGCCTTTGGCGAGGCTCGCCAGCAGTCTACCAGATTTATTACCCCAACGGTGATATTTGTTTCTTTGATAATTGTGTTGGGTTTGAGCCTGCTCCGTGAGATAGGTGTCATAGATTTTTTTTGCAGTGAGGTAAGCCTCTCTATGGGTGGGGTCATCGTGTAGTTTGTAGGCTCTATAGGCTGATGTGAGCTCGGAGCTTAGACTATGAAGTTGGGCTGAGAATTTTTTGCGTTTAGAGTGAATATATGACATTATGTGTCCTCTAAGGACCGCTTTCGAGGCCCCCCAGAACAACGAAGGGTCATCTTCGTGTATTGCGTTATCTGTCGTATAATTGCGCCAGTGCTGTTTTAAATGTAGAAGGAGGTCTTCGGAGTGTATGAGATAGGCAGGGAATCTCCAGTTCTTTGAAAATTGTTGTGGCATCGTAAGGTGAAGGGTTAAGGATATGGGTGCGTGATCAGAGATAATGATATCTTTGATAGAAGTGTGGGTGACCTTAGGGAGCATATGCTGGGAGGTAAATATGTAGTCTATTCGTGAGTGAGTTGAATGCGGGTGTGAAAAGAAGGAATATTCTCTATGTAGTGGGTGGTGTATTCTCCAGGGGTCTACAAGATTTAGTTGGGAGCAGAAGGGGGGAAGAGTGTTGCTGTCTGTGCCAGTAGCATGTGAGCTTACCTTGGATCTGTCTATGGATGGATCGACGACTGAGTTGAAGTCTCCTCCCAGGATCAGATTCTTGTTTTCCCAGGACAGGATCTTCTGTAGGAGTGCTGCATAGAAAGTTTTGTTAGAAGTGTTTGGGGCATATACATTAACCAATAAGTAGTCTACATTGTCTATAGTTGCTTCTAATAAGATATATCTTCCCTCTGGGTCTATGAGTTTCTTCTTACATGTATACTGTAGGTTTTTCCTAAATATTATGGCTACGCCTCTGGTTTTATTAGTGTAGGGGGCGGATGTGCATTCCCCGATCCAGGGGGCTTTTAGAGTGTTTCTAGGGTCTGCGGTCCAATGTGTTTCCTGAAGGAATAAGATATGGGGTTTTAGACGGTTAAGGTGGGAGAGCACTTTCTTTCGCTTTACTGGGGTATTAAGTCCCTCTATATTCCAGGAAATTATATTATATGATAGCAATGGGGTATTCCCTATAGAGTCCTGATGGGGATTGTTATGGTCCGTTATATTAACCTATGCCAGTGGATAACATCATAATACAGGTGGGAAGATTATTAAAGCAGGGCCTCTCTCCGTCCCAGCGAGCAGAGAGAGAGCACCCCGAGGTGAATCTAGGCTTCAGAGCTAGGCAGGCAATCATAACATTAACAAATACAATTACAAACAGGAAAGAGAGTAAAAAAGGGAAGAGAAAAAAAGGAAAAAATGTACTCAAGGTACATTGTGTGAACATTCACGGTGTGCCGAAGCACATTCACAGTGTGGCCCACTGTGCAGGGCTAGACAGTGACAAGTAGCAGTGCCTCAAGCTAGTTCAGGTGTCAGGGCGAGAAAGATGAGCTTGTGCAGCAGCTGGGTCTTCGAAGAAGATCGGTTTTCCATTCTCGAAGATTCGCAGGCGGGCAGGATATAACAAGGAAAACTTGGTCTTGTTTTCAAATAGCTGTTTGCAGATAGGGGTGAATTCTTTACGTTTGGCTGCAACCTGGTTGGAGAAGTCCTGAAATATAAGTAGACGTTCTCCTTTGTAAGATAGGTTAGCTGTCCTGCGATAGTGATCTAAAAGCGCTGATTTATCTGCGTAGTTCAGGATTTTCATGATGACGGGGCGTGGACGTCCAGAGGTATTTTTCCGGTCCGGGCCTATACGATGCGCCCGTTCGATGGCCAGGGGTACGCCCTTCAGATTCATAGCTAGTTGTTCCGGGATCCAGTTGGAGAGGAGGTCAAGTAATTCGTGGCCTTTTATCGACTCTGGGATGCCGATCACTCGCAGGTTATTTCTCCGACTACGATTTTCGAGATCATCAAGTTTGTCGGTGAGGCTGGTGATGTCCGCGTGTTGAGTCTCGATTGTTTCTTGAGCTGTGTGTAGATCGTCCTCTAGGTTAGAGACTCTTTGTTCTAGCTCATCTATGCGGCTAGAGTGTTGGGTTAACTGTGCTAGTGTGGAGTCTATGGCCTCTTTGATGCCGGCCAGCTTTTCATCTAACAGGGGGCCCAGCACCGCGGCGATGTCTGTGGGTTTCATTTTCGGTGGGCGGGTGGTGGATGTAGATTTGTGTCTACGTCTGGACCCAGAGCGAGTCGAGGATTCTCCTGAGTCTGAAGAGTTGCCTTCCTGAGTGTTGTCTCGTGTAGATGAGCCAGTGGGGGTCATGGATGAAGGGACCAGGAATCTTTTCATGAGAATGAAATGAGCCTTAAAATCGAGTGTGTGCTATGAGGCACAGCGTTACATGGATTATAGGTGGGCCACGACTGTGAGAGTCAGTCCATTGATTACATAATTAGACAAAAGCTGTCGCTTCCTTTCCTATCTGTCAGAATAGTTTTGCAGCAGGTAGTGAGTTGAGAGCAGCAGTGTAGCAGTGTATAACAGGTGTACAAGTCTCTTTCTCCGAGCCCGGAGGGGCACACTGTGTACCGTGCTGTAGGATAAGTAGTTTGGGGGGGCGAGTGCCGGTCAGCAAGTGTGCACAGGTGCTGTGGGATTTTATAGCAGTATTTACTGAGTTTGGTGGGGAGCAAGCAGGAAGTCCTTTTCCCCAGGTGTCTGTCTCAGATTGATATTTGTGGTAGGTGCAGCCCCACAAGCACCACCAGCTAAGTCAGGTTATTGTGGGGTTATTAGGGATGTGGGGGGGTCTGCCTGTGTTATTGCAGCAGGTCTCAGGGACACAGCAGTGTGGTCCAGGTGTTGGACTCCCTCTTCTGTGGGGTCTTCTCTGTAGGGGTGCAGCCAGTAAGATGGCTGTAAGAGCAGCTGAGGAGGTGTCCGGCTGCAGGTGTAGTGAGGGCAGCTGCGGAGGCAAGATGGCGGCCGGGGTTTATGTGCTCTTTGCAGGGAGAGGCACGTGTGGACAGGTACCAGCCCGGGTCTCCCTATCACTGGGGAGAGAGCCGGGTCCTTTGTGGTGGGTTGTGGGAGGTATGGGAGCGGGTGATGAGGCTGGCAGCCAGGTCTTTTTGCTGCCTTGCGGTGCGTGAGGGCAAAGGGGCTGGCGGGTTGGACTTTCTGGAGCCCTGCGGCTCCGTGCGGCGTGCCGAGGAATGGGGTGGCGGGGTGCCGTGATTGGCTCTGGGAGTAACTCCCGGGCACTCACCCGCGCCTGTCTGGGCTTCTGTTTTTCTCAGGTGCTCCCCGGCGATGAGATCGAGCGCTCGTGGATCTTCCGCCTCCGAAATTGAGGCCGCGGCTTCCGTCGCCGGGCTAGGCCGCAACCTGCAGGAGTGTGTAAATACACTCCCCGGCTCCGCAGCTTCGCCCGACGGCTATCGGAGTGCAGGAGGGAGGTAGGGGCGGCGGGTGACTGAGGTTGGGGAGGGTAAGGTTTTGTAAAGCAGGCTTTGTTGGTAGCGTGGAGCGGGAGCTCTTAGACTCGGCGTCCTCCCTGTTGGCCGGCTAGCCACGCCCCCATGGTTTAGGTTTTGTTGTAGTGTTCAGCAACAAGCATTTCACAACTGCCTCTGTCTAGGTTTAATCTGTCCTGTCTCACTGCTACAAGGTGATCTAACCATTGGGTAAAAGCATCATCTATACACCTAGGCCCTTATTCAAATCTGATCGCAGTACAAATTTGTTCTCAGAATGGGCAAAACCATGTGCACTGCAGGTGGGGCAGATGTAACATGTACAGAGAGAGTTAGATTTGGGTGGGGTGTGTTGAAACTGAAATCTAAATTGCAGTGTAAAATAATGCAGCCAGTATTTACCCTGCACAGAAACTCACACAATCTAACTTTCTCTGCCCATGTTACATTTGCCCCACCTGCAGTGCACATGCTTTTGCCCATTTTGAGAACAAATTTGTACTGCGATCAGATCTAAGGGCCCTTGTTCACACACAGGGCCGGTGCAAACCCTGTGAGCGCCCCAGGCAACCTACGCACCCCCCCCCCCCCCCCGCCCGCCCGCTCCTCTCTGGGGATTGCCGCTGAGGAGGGGGGAGGGGGCAGACACAACCCACGTGCTCCGGAGGGGGTGCGGCGCTAGATTGCTATGGGATGAACAGAGGAGGGGGGAAGGAAATCACAGACGGGAGTCCAGCGCGGGGGGGACGGTAGTCTGGCGCGTTCTCACTGCCTCACCTGCAGCCTCTGAAGCGCAGTCCCTCCTGACAGTTCGCCATTGCCTGACGAGGAGGATATTCCCCTGCAGCAGTAGACGGCACGCAGGGCCCCTGCACGCTGCCATATCCCGGGTGGTGTATAGCTGAGCGGCCGATGTGCCTGCACTCTCTGGCTGTCATACAGCAGCCAATCAGTGTTTAATAGTCACAGCAATAGCCAATCAGTAAAGGCTGTGGTCTTTTCCTGGTCAGGAGCATTCTGGGAGTTGTAGTTTAGTGTTTGTATAGCTTCTCGGCTCTCCTCGGCGGCTCAGTACCGCCCTCCAGTGGCCGGCGCCCTAGGCAAATGCCTAGACCTGCCTAGTGGTGGCGACGGCCCTGTTCACACACACTCCTCAACTTTCGTTCACGCTTGGGTGATTTTAGAGCAACTTTGGCAAAAGTTATAAGGGTCAAGGTGTGAAATGTCTTACATTCTGGAAGAATTTACAATTTAACAACCCCAACAGACACCTATGGGGGCTAATGATGTGATCGGAAAAGAGGGAAATACAGCAAATACTGTATCTCCCATATATGCCGTTGAACTCCCATTAAACATCCAGGTGATTTTGCTGCATTCTGTAAAATGTCTGGTTTCAGAGTGTTTGCTAACAGGTGTTAGAAACAGATTTTGTTTAATGCAATTATGATACACTGTATTTTATTGTTTATTTAGTCAATGCTCTATTGCCATGTACAGTATTAGTTCACATTCTATTACTATAACAATGTGACACTGACTAATTTAACTTCATTTTTTCTGTGATTAAAGATTGTGTTCAAGAATTTAGCTCGTCATCCATTTAACATGTATCCACAAGGATTGAGCAGCGTGAGCTCTGTCCATCCCGCTTTGACAGGTACTGTATGGTGACTTTTATAATCAATATTTTCTTTTCAATAAGTTTTACAATTTTATAAATAGGTTATATTACATACCAATCAAAATAAATCTGAAATAAGATCAATAAATCGTATGCAACATTTTAAAATAAGTGAATTAAACCAAAGTGAAAGAAAGGCAGAAGTATAGATGGCAGAAAACCAGGTAAGGGCAGAAACAGGATGACAGAAAATAGGACATTTGTGCAGTAAATCAAGATTTTTGTAAACGTGAACCAGATGCCAATATTTGATGGTATGTAGTTATTACATTGTCGACATTCAAATGTCAACATGATCAGAATCTGAATGTAAACAGCTAGAAGTTGATATATGATTTTAGGGTCAAGGTTATGCAGCATAGGGTTAAGGTTAGGCACTGAGGGGCAGATTTATTAAGCTTGGTGAAGTGATAACGTGTCCAGTTTTTATCACTGGCCAATCATCTCCTAACTGTGAAGTTGCAGGCTTGGTTTGAAAACTGACAGGTAGGAGTTGATTGGCCAGTGAGTAAAAACATTTTATCACTTCACCGAGCTTAATAAATCTACCCCAGAATTTCATGTACCTTCCAAAAAATACTGACATTTCATTTTGACTGTTAGCATTCTGGAAATGTTGATATTATGTCAGTGTTTGGTGAAATTGTGAATGTCACCATGTTAAATGTCAGCATACTAAAAATAGGAACATCCTGAATGTTAACATTCAAACCAGGTTAACATTCTGAATATCTTCATTTTTAATGACGACATACAGTAATTAGCATTCCATTTTTTATATTTAGCCGGAATAAAATATATATCCTCTTAGATTTCCCTTATTTGTCCTATTTCTGGAACAAGTCTAAACAGGTGAGATAATAGTCCATATAAATTTGATAGGTGTAACAGATGAGGTTGAATCAGGATTAAAAATAGTTCAGCGCCTGAATGTGTTTATGAAACCTCTAATCGGGTTCTTACTCATGGAAGGGCCACCCAGTGGTGTACCTATAATGGGTATGGATGTACGCAATTCCATGTGGTGCACACACTTCACAACATGCAACTATATCCAATACTCATATCTCTGAAGACCCACGTCACCACCAGCAGACTCACCGGCAGTCGGGATTCCAACGGTCATTACCTCGACGTCGGAATCCCGACTGCTAAAAGTCTAATACACGGGCAGAGGGTATTCTCCCTTGTGGGGGTCCATGACCCCCATAGAGGGAGAATAAATTAGGGGACGAGCGCAGCAAGCCCGCAAGGGTCTTCGTTGCGCT
This sequence comes from Crinia signifera, assembly GCF_055691185.1. Taxonomy (NCBI): domain Eukaryota; kingdom Metazoa; phylum Chordata; class Amphibia; order Anura; family Myobatrachidae; genus Crinia; species Crinia signifera. The sequence goes on along the minus strand of NC_139225.1, from coordinate 44,601,142 downwards.
CCCCCCTGCTGTTTGAGTACGGGCAGTCGAGCTAATGACTGTCGGAATCCCGACTGTCTGGGTGTTACACCACACCCGTCACCAGCAACAGTGCTGTACAAATCAAGGCACATGGGTCCCCTTCTCTCTTACAGTATGTATAAAATGGTACCTTGATGATTGTTGCACATTAAAATTAGGAGGCTTTGGATTATATACAGTGCAAAATAAACTGTATGAATACAAGTGTAATGTAAATTTTAGATTTTAATGGAGTGAGGTTTATACTCAAAATGTTGAATTTAGAAGAATTTCAAAAAGGGAAAGTTTAGCTTCAGGAAAGAGTATAAATAACTTCTAGAAACTATCTCACTTTATAAACTTTGGCTGCCAACTATGGATGTTTATAGTCAATTACACTATTGAGTGGATAGATTGTAGACAATTCATAGTTCGGGGACTTGGTAATAGAAAACCCTACTACAAAAAATGCTCTGTATGGCAATAAGAAATTGAGGTGACTGAGCGCAGATTCAAACTGCTGCTACCTAGTAAGGGGTACTTAGCCCTTAATATAGAGATAATGTACAAACAGAAAATAAGGCAGCCTTGGTTTGGAGATGAAAGAATCTTGTATTTATTATTATTACACTTTTAAACAATTTGGCTGTAGTGCCAGGAGATTTCTATTCACTGCTGCTGCCGCCGCTTGCCACCGCTGCTTCTGTCCATCCCAGTGCCTGTACAGTGCAGATAACAGGCACCAGGACTGGTGCATGCACAGTATTGGCAACGATACTGCACATGCGCATAATCCCAGCTTCTATAGGCTGCACCGGCAACAGCCCATAGAAGCCAAACTGTGCTGCACAGCAAGGCAGGGAGTGGCTTTCTACAGAAAACCAGCTCTCTGTCTACAGCAGCCTGTACTGGCAGGCCTGGAGGAAGGGAACACCTCCTAATGAGACTGCCTTACTGCATATTACTGGCATGTCTGACTTTCAATAGGAAGTGTTACTACCAATCAGAGTGAAGCCAGTGCAGTATCAGAGACTGTTTAGCTTTAGTGAAGCCAGATGCACAGTGGCGGATTTACTGGGTGGGTTGCAGTCCTGCAGCCCATGAGTTGCTCAGATCAGAAGCAAAGAATATATCTTCTTATAACAAACTCGTTTTTTGGACCATCATTTGCCAAATCACTGGCTACTGTACTGTGCATTTTTTTTACACACTCTATTCCCCTGTTTCTGCTAAATCCCCATATTTCCCCTATCTCTTATATCTCACCATTATGTAACATGTGTTCCCCTTATTCTTTCCATTATTCCTTACATTTCCACTGCAGTGTAGTCATCATATTGACATTTCTAGGACCCCTAATAAATGAAAAAGTTTACTAGAGATTAGCAAATGGTCAAACAATAAATAGTGCTTGGGAGTAAAAAAAAGGAATGTTGCGGTGCAATTCTTAACTTCTCTATTGTTTCTGAAAATGATCTAGGTGTTTAGTGATAGTACAGTAAATTGCATAAGCAGGAGATACCAGAGGAGTGCCAGTACTAAATGGTAATGAGGCTGCCCCATTTTGGAAGTCCAAGTTTTCAAGCAGGGGTAGAGATAAAGAGTAATATCTAAGATCAAGAGACCTCCTGGACGCCCTCCATGCCAGTGGAGGACAGTAAGATATTATCAGAATGTGGAGATTTAAGTTGTGAAGAGTGTGCATGTAAAAGGTAACTAAGGGACAGGGGAGTACATATCTGGGATTCTAGATTCTAGACCTTTATCCGTAAATATACTGTGACCACTGATCCAATCCATAGCCAAATTAAGTAAGCATGCAAGTTTATATTGTTTAACATCAGGCAGATTCTCTTATGATTCCAGATTAATTTAGAAAGAAGGGAGTTGAGCTTAGAGAGGTCAGATCTACTGAGGGATGTCATTTGCATAACATACAACAATTTGGGCATATAAAGTACACAAATGTTGTGGCACGACAGTTCCCGAATATGTAATGTGTGTTTGGGCCCATTTGAATGCAAAAGGCCTTACCCAACCCTGCCATGCTTCTGATTTGCTGAAATATATGGAAAATCCTGCAAACAGGGAAAACCTAACAATTGCCGATACTAGTTGGGGAAGAGAGCATTTGGTGCTAAAAGTAAATGTAAGTCATCAGCAAAGGCTATGACACACAGCTCACGATTACCAATTATAATGCCCTGAAATCCTGGTAGTGTCTGAATGTGGCGAATAAAAGGCTCCAATGCTAAGTTAAAAAGTAAAGAAGAGAGGGGGCATCCTTGTCTGGTACCTCTCACCAGGAGAAAAGAGGGGGTAGCTACATTATTAACCATTACTTGTGCCAGTGATCAGTATAAAGGATTTGTATCAAGCCACCAAACATTGTGCCAAATTGCTGGTGTAATAGAACTCTAAAAAGATGAGGCCATGCTATCTTATGGAAGGCCTTCTCAGCATCTAGATTGAGAAGAATATTGTCTTTTGCTTTATGAAAGTGAGAGTAGGATATTACTGCTATTGCAGCCCTAATCCTCTGTACCGACTGTAACCCCATCACAAACCCAAGTTGTGCAGGTGTAATCAAGCAAGGCAGGCAAGCTTGTAAATGGTTAGCCATCAGCTTGGTGAGGATTTTAAAATCCGGATTAAGGAGAGAATTAGGGCAGTAAGAGCTAACCATAGTGGGGTCCTTTCCTGGTTTAGCCAGGACAATTATCCGAGCTTCTTTAAAATAAAGTGGTTAAAATAGAGTGGGGTGGATTTGGATGAAATAATATGATTAAATAGTTTACCCAGAACTGGCACAAGCTCTTCACTAAGCAATTTGTAATATTCGGCCCCAAAGCCATCTGGGCCAGGGCTCTTACCATTGGGTAGGGATTTGATTGTTGTGTGTAACTCCTCCTCAGTAATATGGGCACCCAGAAGGTCCCTCTCTACATCAGAAAGCTCAGGTAGATGAGCCTCACATAAAAAAGAGTGGCCTCCCCTTGCATTGTCAGGGTCAGCAATGTATAATGACTTATACAATTGCATAAATTCCGAGCATATGGCAGTGGGTTCAGAGATGTTAGTACCTGGGTAAGTAAAACATCTACCTAAGTGCATGTACGAGTACCTTTTATTAGGTTAGCTTGGAGTTTACCCGACTTATTGCCCCATCTATAATATTTGTTCCTTTAGCAGTCATAACTCCCTTGGGCCTGTTCAGTCAAACAAGTGTCATATACAGTACATGCATTGCAGTAATGTACCCGAGAAGGTGCCACCCATAGACCCGTGCCTCACAGGTATAGCGGGAAATGCCCATTGCGCCTTCCAAATGGGAGCAGCTCACCCCCATTTTAAAGAACTGAGCCAGGTGCCACCAAAACTCTACTCCCCCAAACACTGCAGAATGTCAGTCATGCTGTGGCTGACAGAAGGCTGTGACTGATACTGCCTTCGCAGATCCTCATCTATCATATTTGTATGTAAACCATCAGATTTACGTACAAAAATGAATTAGGCCCATTTACATCAAGGAAGACACTGAGTAATAAGTAGGTGGGCATAAGTATCACAAGACACTACAGAGGTCTCTCAGATCTGCGAGCACTGGAGAAATCATTCAATGGTGTCCTTTAAAGACTTGTCTATGACTAAGCCATTTTCCTGCCATTCCTCTCGGTCAGAAAAAGCGGGATGTTATATTCTGTAAATGTTTCCTTTTTACAGTATTTGAAATTGTAACACATTTGTCAGTAATCTGTAACTCTTTTTCTATATAGCACTTGTGTAAGTATGCTGTGTACTTTTTATATGTAAAGTTTTCATTTAGAAGGAATCAAGTATTCTGCTCATGTATTCTGTAATAATGTCCATTTTTTTTGTTACTTTTTCAGGAGAGCAATTAATGGATTACCCTATCTACCCAAATGAATCCATAACTTACATATGGCCAGTCACAAAGTATGACAGTCCTGCTTCATCTGATCCACGTTGTCTTACAAGATTCTATGCAAGCTTTTACCATCCACAAAAAGACCTAGCATCAGGCCTCATTGGACCCCTTCTAATCTGTTCAAAACAGACATTGGATCAGAGAGGAAATCAGGTAACTTTTACATAAAGTATGTAGCCGCTTTGTAGACAAATGTGTTTGTTCCCTAAACGTAAATATTTTTCACCTTCATTCAGAATTATTTAATGTATTTATTATATTTAGTGTGAATGTATTTTAGAAACATAGAATTTGACAGCAGATAAGAACCACTTGGCCCATCTAGTCTTCCCCTTTTTTAAACATGTTACCTCAAACCATACTTGATCCTTATTTTTTTGTAAGTATAGCAATATGCCTATCCCAAGCATGTTTAAATTGTACTACTGTATTTGCCTCTACCACCTCTGATGGGAGGCTATTCCACTTATCTACAACTCTTTCTGTGAAGTAATTCTTCCTTAAATTTCCCCTAAATCTTCCTCCCTCTACCCTGAATCTTCATCCCTCATTTGTCACACTTCGTTCTGCAATGCATTATTAACCCCTTCCCGACATTTGACGTACATTTACGTCATGGCCGGGATGTACTTCCCGACACATGGCATAAATGTACGTCATGACTTTAAACTGTCACTGCGTCTAGAGACGCAGTGACAGAGGGACGATGTCTGCTGTCCCTGACAGCAGACATGTCCCTGCATGCCCAGGGGGGGCTGCGATGCCGCCCCCCCGTCGGCGATCGCTGTGATTGGCTGTTCAGTGTGAACAGCCATTCACAGCGTTTTCCTGTGTTACCAGCGAATCAGACGCTCGGTAACACAGGTGTCAATCACCGCCGGGCGTCAGGGGGCAAGAGGGGCTCATCGGTGACGATGACACCTCACCCCACCCTCACCCCACCTGCCCCCAAGGCTGTGATTGGTCCGTCGGACCGACAGCCAATCACAGCCAAGGCGCGACATTTAAACTAACGGTGACTGCGCTGCAGACACCATTCCGGTCTGGAATTGCGTGCAGAGCGGTCACCGTGCCTATCTGCCGTGATACTGACCTGATCCTTGCTAATACTTACCTGATCCTTGCAAATACCTTACCTGATCACCTGATCACTGCTTGTAGCGTGCTGGATGCTTCCTGGATCTGACTTCTTGTGACTTCCTGCTGCTGCTGCAGTGTGATAGAGAGATAGAGAGAGAGATAGAGAGAGATAGAGAGAGATAGAGAGATAGTGACAGAGAGAGCTATATTTTGTGTCTGCTACCCCCCCCCTTTTTGGGGGTGCAGGTTTTTTTTATATATATATATATATAACTGTCAGTGCTGCTGCTGCAGTGTCATAGAGTGATAGATAGTGATAGATAGTGAGAGATAGAGAGATAGAGAGATTTGTGTCTGCTACCCCCCCTTTTTGGGGGTGCAGGTTTTTTTTTTATATATATATATATATATATATATATATAACTGTCAGTGCTGCTGCTGCAGTGTCATAGAGTGATAGATAGTGATAGATAGTGAGAGATAGAGAGATAGAGAGAGATAGTGACAGAGAGTGATAGAGAGTGTATATTTTGTGTCTGCTACCCCCCCTTTTTGGGGGTGCAGGTTTTTTTTATATATATAACTGTCAGTGCTGCTGCTGCAGTGTCCTAGAGTGATAGATAGTGATAGATAGCGAGAGATAGAGAGATAGAGAGAGATAGTGACAGAGAGTGATAGAGAGTGTATATTTTGTGTCTGCTACCCCCCCTTTTGTGCTGATCAGTATATCTGAGCTGATCAGCAACTTTTTGGGGGCGCAGGGTTTTTTTTTTTTTTATATATACCTGTCAGTTGCTGCCAGTTGCACTGTCAGTTGCACCAAAGGTTGTGCACCTGCTGCCCCTCACTGGTAATCAGTGTCGCATCAGTGATCACTAGAGACAGGATTATATGCATTTGCATATTTGCATATGCATTTGCATATTTTGCCCATTCTCACTGGTTATTGCATATTTTACCTAAAATCTAGTGATGGTGCATATTTTAGGCCCCGTCCTCTTCCCACCCGTGAGTCACAGCACTGCTTTGCCCTGCTGCTGCTGGCCAGGTAGTGGTAGAGTGTGCAGGCTGCGGCAATATGTGCGCAGTGTGGGGAACCTTGGATGTACGCTATGTCTGACACTGCTCTAGGCTGCAACTCCATGTTGATAAAAGTCAGTCAGGGCGGATGCCATTACGAAGCTCCTGAACCATTGCCTGCCCCTGGCCTGGGACTTTACACCAAGAGACAGACTTCTGAAGCAGAGGAGGCGGGCGGAAGGGTTGTGACATCACGCGGCATGGAGGAAATGCCGTGTCACAGTGGGTATGCGGCGCAGGGAGGAAGCCTTCCACTGCGCCACCCTCACACGCTATGCTGACATTTGATCCATCGCGCTGGAGATGAGGGTCTGTGTAGTTGATGCAAGAGCAGCTTTGGACGCTGCAGTCTGCTGTAGCAGCCAGGAAGAAAAAAAGTCCTGTGTACAGCACTACACATCTGCAGATGCTGTGGGCCTATTTTTGAGGTTTATTTGCAACTATTGTATGCTGATTTTTAAATAAATAAGTTAAAAAGTACTTTTTTTCTTGATTTAATGTAGCATATTTTAACACTTTTCATGCATATTTTAAGTATTTTTCATGCATATTTGCATGCATATTTCAAGCTTTTTATGTTGCATATAATCCTGTCTCTAGTGATCACCTTTTTTTTTTTTTGAGGGTGCTGTGGGGTCTTTTTTAAATTTTTTTTTTTACACACACTGTGATTTTGTGGGTGTCCTGTGGCCACTGTGCGCTGATCAGTGACGTACATCACTGATCAGCTTTTTCGGCACAGGGTTGATCTATTTTTTTTTTTTTTGATCAAATTCCTGTTGCCTTTGAGCGCTGTTCAGTGACGGACGTTACTGACCAACATCTGTGCTCAATTTTTGGCGCAGGACCTTTTTTTTTTTTTTTTTTTAACCCCTTCAATTTTTTTTTTTTTTAACCTCTTCAATTTTTTTTTTTTTATTGGGATCAAATTCCTGTATAAAGTATTTTTTTTTTTCTGCACTACATACACACTACACACTACATACCCCCCCGGGTTGAAATAAAGTTTGTACCCCCCCTACACTATACACGTGTTGAAACATTTCACTACCAGAAACACAAAAATAAAAATGGCATCCCAAATGTCATCCCAAATGTCATCCCAAATGTCATCCCAGTCATCCAGAAGAATGTATTCAGCGGAGGAGGCATATGCCATGCTTGCCTCTGACTCTGACACAGCCAGTGATGCAAGCGGGGAATTTGAAGGATTTGTCTTAAGCTCCTCTTCCTCCTCTGGTGATGAGGGACCCCCTCAAAGACGCCCCCGTAGAGCAGCTGAGACCCCCCCCCCCAATAATTGATCTCGTATGGACCCCACCACCAGACAATTTTGAGCCCCAGGTTCCTGAGTTTTTGGCCATGCCAGGAATCCAATTTGATTCCACAGGTCTCAGAGAAATTGACTTTTTCAAATTATTTTTCTCTGATGATTTCATAAATTTAATGGTGGACCAAACTAATTTATATGCCCAGCAGTTTATTGCTCAAAACCCCACATCATCATTTGCTAGGTGGACCCCTGTAGATGCAGTAGAGATGATGACGTTTTGGGGTCTGGTGTTTCATATGGGCATAGTAAAAAAGCCAGAAATTAGGCAATATTGGAGTACAGATGTTCTGTACAGCACCCCATTTTACCGTATGGCCATGACCCGGGCTCGATTTGAGATGATCCTTAAATTTTTGCATTACAACGATAATGCACAGTGCCCACCCAGAGATGATCCCACCTTTGACCGGCTATTCAAAGTCAGGCCGGTCATTGATCATTTCAGTGCCAAATTTGCAGAGATGTACATCCCTGAAAAATTTATTTGTATTGACGAGTCCCTTATACATTTTAAAGGAAGGGTTAAATTCCGCCAGTACCTTCCCAGTAAGAGGGCAAGGTATGGCATAAAAATGTATAAGCTGTGTGAAATCACCTCAGGGTACACCAACATGTTTAGGGTATATGAAGGGAAGGATTCAAGAATTGAACCGCCAGAATGCCCCCCCTCCCTCGTAGGTGTTAGTGGAAAAATTGTCTGGGATTTAGTGCACCCCTTCCTGGATAAAGGTTATCACCTCTATGTGGATAACTTTTACACTAGCATCCCCCTGTTTAAGGCCCTTGGTTCAAGAGGTACAGCAGCTTGCGGTACTGTGCGCAAGAACCAAAGAGGCCTCCCAAAAACGCACATTGCCCAAGTAATGAGAAGGGGTGAAAGCAGGGGAATATGCACCGAAAATATGTTGTTGGTCAAATATAAGGACAAGAGGGATGTCCTTATACTGACAACAATTCACGGAGACAGTACCACCTCCGTCCCTGTACGAGGTACCAGTACCCACACCTCAAAACCTAATTGTATCCTGGATTACAATAGGTACATAGGCGGAGTGGATCTTTCAGATCAGGTACTGAAGCCGTACAGTGCCCTGCGGAAAACAAAAATCTGGTACAAGAAGCTGGTCGTGTATATCATCCAGATGGCACTGTATAACGCTTACGTGCTATTCCGTTCTACCGGCCAGAGGGGGACATTTATGCACTTTCAAGAGGAAGTCATAAAGGGCCTAATATTTGGGAACCAGCAGGCAGAGGGCCCCAGTACTTCTAGTACTGGCCCCCGTATTGTACCAGGGCAGCATTTTCCTGATGAAATCCCCTCCACTGGAAAAAAGGGCAGGACACAAAAAAGGTGCAAAGTTTGCTATAAAAAGGGAATAAGAAAGCAAACTATTTTCCAGTGTGACACTTGCCCCGACAAACCCGGCCTATGTATAAAGGAGTGTTTTAAAATATACCACACATCTATGGATTATTAGGTTCATAATTTCACCGTGCTTCGGGGGTCTTGCTAATGCCACATAGCACCCACCATTCATTCCACCAGAATCTGAGCCGCAAAATCCAAAAATCACTCCTTCCCTTCTGAGTCCTGCCATGCACCCAACTGGTATTTTTCGGTCACACGTGAGGCATTGCCGTACTCGGGAGAAATTGGGGCACAGATTTTGGGGTGCTTTTTCTCCTTCATACCTTCTGAAAATGAAAAATTTTGAGCCAGAACTGCATTTTTGTGTAAAAAAATTTAATTTTTCATTTTCACTGCCCAGTTGTATCAAAATTGGTGAAACCCCTGGGGGTTTGAAATGTACACTATACCCCTAGATGAATTCCCTGAGGGGTGTAGTTTGCAAAATGGGGTCACTTGTGGGGGGGTTCCACTGTATTGGTGCTTTGGGGGTCTTGCTAATGCGACATAGCACCCACCAACATTCCACCAGAATTTGTGCTGCAAAATCCAAATATCACTCCTTCCCTTCTGAGTCCTGCCACTTTTTGGTCACACATGAGGCATTGCCGTACTCGGGAGAAATTGGGGCACAGATTTTGGGGTGCTTTTTCTCCTTCATACCTTCTGAAAATGAAAAATTTTGAGCCAGAACTGCATTTTTGTGTAAAAAAATTTAATTTTTCATTTTCACTGCCCAGTTGTATCAAAATTGGTGAAACCCCTGGGGGTTTGAAATGTACACTATACCCCTAGATGAATTCCCTGAGGGGTGTAGTTTGCAAAATGGGGTCACTTGTGGGGGGGTTCCACTGTATTGGTGCTTTGGGGGTCTTGCTAATGCGACATAGCACCCACCAACATTCCACCAGAATTTGTGCTGCAAAATCCAAATATCACTCCTTCCCTTCTGAGTCCTGCCACTTTTTGGTCACACATGAGGCATTGCCGTACTCGGGAGAAATTGGGGCACAGATTTTGGGGTGCTTTTTCTCCTTCATACCTTCTGAAAATGAAAAATTTTGAGCCAGAACTGCATTTTTGTGTAAAAAAATGTAATTTTTCATTTTCACTGCCCAGTTGTATCAAAATTGGTGAAACCCCTGGGGGTTTGAAATGTACACTATACTCCTAGATGAATTCCCTGAGGGGTGTAGTTTGCAAAATGGGGTCACTTGTGGGGGGGTTCCACTGTATTGGTGCTTGGGGGGTCTTGCTAATGCGACATAGCACCCACCAACATTCCACCAGAATCTGAGCCGCAAAATCCAAAAATCACTCCTTCCCTTCTGAGTCCTGCCATGCACCCAAATGGTATTTTTTGGTCACATGTGAGGCATTGCCGTACTGGGGAGAAATTGGGGCACAGATTTTGGGGTGCTTTGTCTCCTTCATTCCTTGTGAAAATGAAAATGTTTGAGCCAGAACTGCATTTTTGTGTAAAAAAATGTAATTTTTCATTTTCACTGCCCAGTTGTATCAAAATTGGTGAAACCCCTGGGGGTTTGAAATGTACACTATACCCCTAGATGAATTCCCTGAGGGGTGTAGTTTGCAAAATGGGGTCACTTGTGGGGGGGTTCCACTGTATTGGTGCTTGGGGGGTCTTGCTAATGCGACATAGCACCCACCAACATTCCACCAGAATCTGAGCTGCAAAATCCAAAAATCACTCCTTCCCTTCTGAGTCCTGCCATGCACCCAAATGGTATTTTTTGGTCACATGTGAGGCATTGCCGTACTGGGGAGAAATTGGGGCACAGATTTTTGGGTGCTTTGTCTCCTTCATTCCTTGTGAAAATGAAAATTTTTGAGCCAGAACTGCATTTTTGTGTAAAAAATTTAATTTTTCATTTGCACAGCCCAGTTGTATCAAAATTGGTGAAACCCCTGGGGGTTTGAAATGTACACTATACCCCTAGATGAATTCCCTGAGGGGTGTAGTTTGCAAAATGGGGTCACTTGTGGGGGGGTTCCACTGTATTGGTGCTTGGGGGGTCTTGCTAATGCGACATAGCACCCACCAACATTCCACCAGAATCTGAGCTGCAAAATCCAAAAATCACTCCTTCCCTTCTGAGTCCTGCCATGCACCCAAATGGTATTTTTTGGTCACATGTGAGGCATTGCCGTACTCGGGAGAAATTGGGGCACAGATTTTGGGGTGCTTTTTCTCCTTCATACCTTCTGAAAATGAAAAATTTTGAGCCAGAACTGCATTTTTGTGTAAAAAAATGTAATTTTTCATTTTCACTGCCCAGTTGTATAAAAATTGGTGAAACCCCTGGGGGTTTGAAATGTACACTATACCCCTAGATGAATTCCCTGAGGGGTGTAGTTTGCAAAATTGGGTCACTTGTGGGGGGGTTCCACTGTATTGGTGCTTGGGGGGTCTTGCTAATGCGACATAGCACCCACCAAAATTCCACCAGAATCTGAGCTGCAAAATCCAAAAATCACTCCTTCCCTTCTGAGTCATGCCATGCACCCAAATGGTATTTTTTGGTCACATGTGAGGCATTGCCGTACTCGGGAAAAATTGGGGCACAGATTTTGGGGTGCTTTTTCTCCTTCATACCTTCTGAAAATGAAAAATTTTGAGCCAGAACTGCATTTTTGTGTAAAAAAATGTAATTTTTCATTTTCACTGCCCAGTTGTATCAAAATTGGTGAAACCCCTGGGGGTTTGAAATGTACACTATACCCCTAGATGAATTCCCTGAGGGGTGTAGTTTGCAAAATGGGGTCACTTGTGGGGGGGTTCCACTGTATTGGTGCTTGGGGGGTCTTGCTAATGCAACATAGCACCCACCAACATTCCACCAGAATCTGAGCTGCAAAATCCAAAAATCACTCCTTCCTTTCTGAGTCCTGCCATGCACCCAAATGGTATTTTTTGGTCACATGTGAGGCATTGCCGTACTCGGGAGAAATTGGGGCACAGATTTTGGGGTGCTTTTTCTCCTTCATACCTTCTGAAAATGAAAAATTTTGAGCCAGAACTGCATTTTTGTGTAAAAAATTTAATTTTTCATTTTCACTGCCCAGTTGTACCACAATTGGTGAAACCCCTGGGGCTTTGAAATGTACACTATACCCCTAGATGAATTCCCCGAGGGGTGTAGTTTGCAAAATGGGGTCACTTGTGGGGGGGTTCCTAAATTTTAGCATCTTATGGTGCCTAGAAACCTACATGGTGCCTAAAAAATAATCTCATAAAAAGGAGGCTCCAAAATCAAGTAGGTGCTCCTTCTATTATGAAGCCTGTGGTTTGGTCAACGTGCACACTAGGGCCACATATAGGATATTTATGAAAACAAAAGAATTGGGGGAATCAATTTTTAGTCACATTTCTCTAGTAAAATGTACTGTGTTCCTTAGAAAAATGTATTAAAATTGCAAAGCTGCAAAAAAAATGAAATTTTGAAATTTCACCTACACTTTGTTTTAATTCCTGTGAAACACCTAAAGGGTTAACAAACTTCCAAAATGCTGTTTTGAATACTGTGAGGGGTGCAGTTTTTGAAATGGTATCATTTATGGGGGTGTCTCACATACAAGTCCCTCAAAGTCACATCAGAACTGAACTGGTCCCTAAAAAAATCAGTGTTTGAAATTTTCTTGAAAATTTGAGAATTTGCTATTCATATTGTAAGCCTCCTAGTGTCCAAAAAAATTAAAAGGAAGTTGAAATAATGATGGAAACATAAAGTAGACATATGGTCTATGTTAGTTATTAACTATTTTGAGTGGTATGATTATTTGTCTCACAAGCAGAAAATTTAACATTTTGCAAATTGCTAAATTTTCCATTTTTTTACGACATTTTGGTATTTTTCACAAAAAACACAGACTGTATCGACCCAAATTTACCACTAATTTGAAGTACAATGTGTCACGAAAAAACAATCTCAAAATCACTGGGATAAGTAAAAGCAAAAAAAAGTTATCCCCACTTAAGTGATACATGTCAGATTTGAAAAAAAGGGCTCTGTCAGGAACGCAAAAACTGGCTCTGTCAGGAAGGGGTTAAGAGGAAGAAGGTATTCCTATCCTATTCCTAAGAAGTACTGTATGTGTGGACTACTGTAGGGGCCGATTCAGACAGACAGATGCAGCAGAAAAGTAAGTCCTTGGCTATTTTTCTGCTGCGAATAGAGGAGAAATCATTAGAGGGTGAACAACTATTGAATGATTTCTTCTCTGTGCGGGTGCATGTGAGTGGATGTATAAGCGTACACATCCACACGCTGTGCAGTGAGGTGATTTGGGCAGTGTGTGTGTGTGTGGCATAACTACTGTAAGGCAGCCCCAGCTGTCACTTGGGGGAGCAAGCCACAGTGGGGTCTGTGTGGGCGCCGGCACCTGCTCGACGCACTGATATGCTGCTGCCTGTCGCTGTCCACTGGCTGATCACCGGCGGCTAGTCAGCCGCAGCGGGGGGGGGGGGGGGGGGGCAGTGGCAAACCCAGGATTTTTAGAGGCGGGTTTCCAAATGTAATCCAAAATCTCCCACTCTGCAGCGCATTGGAGTAAGTACGGGAATCTGGGGGAATGGTAACAGCCCTGAAAATTGTACCTTTTCTACACTGGATACTGTATGGAATATAGTATTAATATTTAACTGTACAGATGGTCTATATTATAGGCTGTTTAAAACATTTATTTAAGATAAGTGGTCTATCATAATCTCCCACTTCATGGCAAGGATCCTGTCTCTTCCTCCTGGTAGCTACTCTCTGGTCCATTCTGATGTTTGAGGGCTCAGGTTCAAACATACAGTAAATGTGGTAAAAGAAGCTGGTACACTCTGCCCCTTACACTGCATGACAGGGGCGGATTGGCCCACCAGGAAACAGGGCCATTTCCCGGTGGGCCGTCCCAAAACTCATTAAAAAGGGGATGGCTGGGCTGCGGGCAGTGGCCGCAGCACTATGCCCACTTCCAAAATGGCCACGGGAGGGCTTCTGCGCATGCGCGCACAGCACCTCCCAGGCTTCCAGTTCCCATTCCCCCTCTGCCCGGCCAGCACTGAAGAAGCAGCAGCAGGTGAGCCCCAGTCCCCCCCCCCCCCCCCCCCCCCCCCGGGCGTAAATACTGATGAATAGTATATTTGTTCATAGATGTCTGTTATGCCATGATTTTTCATACCTACTGTATTTGAGCAAACTCTGCCATGCTTTCTGTTTTGTAAATTACAGAGATGCATTTTACAGTCAATAATGCAGGGGCGGATTGACATGTAAAACCACCCCGAGAAATTTATGGAAGCAGCCCTGGGGGTGGGGGTCTGCTGAGGGGGTGGAGTCTTTCAAGAAGGGGCAGATCCCTACCAATAGAATTTCATTCGGAGTTGCATGCAGTTGTCGCCTTCCTTGAATTTTTGATGCAGTTGCATATGCAGTATTATGCTAATGCTGTTACATTGCCGTCATTGGCTCCATTATTAAAACTTTCACCAGCCCTATCATAGTTGCAGATCATCTGTCTCTGTATGGCCTCCAATGCGAGCAAATCAGCTTCTCTGTATGAAACCAATATCAGCAACTCGCCCATATCACTCCGATAACACGCCCACACTGTGAATAGCTGACCACCTGTAACCCCAAGGAAAGCATAACACATTTATAATAGATTTGTTGGTGCTTGCACATCAGCATCTCTGTATGAACACCATTACATACTGTAGGTCCCCAAAGAAATACATAAAAATCATTGACCCCACATGAAAAAAAAAACCTGACCCCCAACAGGTAACAAACACACTGGCCCCCTAATAAGGAAAAAAAACTCCAAATAAAACAAAAACATATGACCCCCAAATGAAAAAAACACACTGGCCCCCAAAGAAAAAACAAACAAACACTGGCCCAAACAGAAAACAATACACATTGGTGGCCAGGGGCGTAACTAGAACTTAGTGGGCCCCATAGCAAAAATCTTCAATGGGCCCCCAAACATTGGCACAGAGCAAGATTGATGGATAACCAGGACAGAACAGAGGTGAAAGGACAGGGACATGACAGTGGGGACAGGGCAGGAAAGAGGTGAAATTGTCAAGATAGAGGTGGCAGGACAAATGTGACAGGGTCAGCTTGCAGGAAGATGGCAAAGACAGGGGTGACAGGACCAGGAGAAAGTAAAAATGAGAAAGGGGTTTTATGGACATGACAATGGGGATAGGGACAAATTTGTGGGGACACGACAAAATGCAAGGCAGGACCAGGTTAGACTGTGAGGGAGGGGGGTAGGCAAAGGGCACAGGAAGTGGGGGTTAGGGTTAGGCTAAGGCAATAGTGGGGAGGGCTGTGTGGGTGTGTGTGGGGGGGGGGGCTGGGTTAGGGTAAGGGGGATACGGTTAGGGCACTGTTGGCAGAGCCGGCCCTAAATGACGCCCTAGGCATGATTTTGGCTGGTGCCCCCTAGCACCACCACTAGTTCCGCCTCTGACCCTGCTCCCCTTTCCCAGCAAAATCAACCCTCATCATAGCAGTCATCATTTTGGTGCTCCTACATGCAATATTTTAAATAGAAACAGTGCACACATTCGGTGCACAGCTCAAACAGGGGTATGTTCTTGCTGGGAAGTGGCATGGCCACACAATAGTACCCCCAATTCAAATTATGCCACACAGTAGTGCAACTTTATTCACATTATATCATGCGATGGTGTCCCTTATTCACGTTACATCACACAGTAGTGACACTTTACCTTATATACATTACTCCTCACATTATTCACATTATACCCTTAGAATAAAATCCTGAGAAAATATTGTATTTTAAGCACCTCCGTGGCCACACTGCAACCCAGCACAAAGCAGTGGGTGCTGGGCAGAGGAGAAGAGCTGCAGCTGTCACTTAGGGGGAGGGGGCCCGGGGCCCCCACTGGGCCCTTCCATCAGACTTTGGCCTGGATAATTTGTACCCCATACTCCTTTCTCTTGGCACCCCTGATAATACCACACAGTAATGCCCCTTACACATGACACACATTATTAATGTCCTTATAAACATTATGCCCCTTACACATTATGCCAACCCTTATTAATGCCCTTCATACACATAATGCCCCTTACACATATGTTGCACATTATTAATGCCCTTATGACACACATTATGCCCCTTACACATATGTTGCACATTATTAATACCCTTATACCCATGACACACATAATGCCTGTTACAAATATGTCGCACATTATTAATGCATTTATACATGACACATATAATGCCCCTTACACATATGCTGAACACTATTGCACAACCAGCCCACCCGCAGACAGCACTCGCACAGGCGCTATTACTGTGACTTCTGCCTCTGCTTGGATACAGATGTTTCCTCATACATCTTGCCTCAATAGGCCATGCAGCTCCTGGCCAGTTCTGCTAACGTTGTGTGTTTTTTATTTGCTGAAAATTTGTCTTATTTGCATTGTTATGTGACCAGGACACACAAGGAGCTTCCGATGATTAAAATGATATGCAGCATGCCTATATTCTGTGTGCAACTGTGGCTGTACCTGCATACGGAATGCTGTTACAGTGATTTCATACACTATTTCATATGCAGCCTCACTCACACACATAATATAGGCTATTGGGATTCTCTGTATTGGGATGCTGGGAATACCGGCATTCCCACTGCCAGGATATCGTATGTATCCCATAACATAGACAGGGAGTGTCAAGACAAGGACAGATGGAGCAGAGAAAGGACAGAGGGGAACAGGAGAGAGTAGTGACAGGGATAGTACATAGGTGACATGACAGGTATAGAGAGGATAGGGACAGGAGAGAAGAAAGACAGCAACAGATAGAAGGGACAGGTACATGACATTGAGGAGAGGACAGAGGTGCCAGGACAAGGGGACAGGACAGATCAGTGCAGTGGGGGTCAGGAAGGAGGCAATGGTGACAGTAAAGAGTGGGCAGGTAGAAGACAGCGGGGAGAGAGGTGGCTCGCTGGCTGTAACAGAGAAATATTATTTTTATATGTTCTCACAGCCAGCTCTGCACCTGATCCGTCTGTCAGCAGCGTCAGCACCTCTTCCATGGCTGTTACAAGGATCAGCAGCTGCTGGATCCTAGTGTTGCAGAGAATTTATGTGGCCACATGTAACTTCCACTGAGCAGCACTCATGAGGCCTCGGCAGATGGCACGATCACAGGAGAAGCTGGGTGAGCCGGGCAGAGGTGCGCATGTAGCGGTTGCTGCATCCGCCTACCACTGCAGAGCTTCCTGTTCTCATGAGATGATGACATCACCATCATCTCATGATTTCTCCAGCAGAGGGCTCAAGCATAAGTCAGTGGGTGGGTAAAGAATCCCGGCTCCCTATCCTAAACCTACGCAAAAACCTTGATTACAGCTAGCTTATCTATGGAAGTAAAGTGCAGTGGGGGTGCTTACTGGGCTTTGGGGCCCCTGAAACGGCCGGACCCCATAGCCGCTGCACCCCCTGCACCCTCCATAGTTAGGCCACTGTCAGTGGCCCCAACGGGAAAAACACACTGACACCAGACCAAAAAAAAAAAACAACATTAAACGCTAGCCCCCACAAGAATACAATAAAAACACATTGGGCTTCACAACAGCAGAAAAAAAAATCAGTGAGAGGTGGCAAAAATAGAAAACAGCAATCACATGTTACAATAATCTATCTATCTAAAATCACAATGCCGGCACTTAACGATCTGAAAAAAATCTTGCCAGGTGCCCTCAGGATGAGCACGGGCAGAAGAATGGAGGGGGCTTTAATATTGTTTTATACATATAAAAGCTTTTATTGAATATTTTGTTGCTATTGGAAATTATATTTATATGTCTATTAAAGACGTGATCCCTCTATTGAAAGAAACACATGTTTTCATTCATTAATAATACAACCACACATAGGGTGACATTCTATGAGATGCGATTTAGCTTTTTTTGCGGTAATTAGACCACAAAATGGCGATATCGCATTTTCCCATTAAATCGTTAATTTAATGGGATGCGCTAAGGGACTGAAATCGCATATTATGTGCGTTAAGGTATGCTGAATAAAAATGCGAGATTAATTCGCATTTTTATCGCATCCAGATGTTTTCGTATAGAAAAGTATACAAGTCGCTTATTTAATGCAATGCGCATTTGCACATCGCATTATTTAGGTGCCTAATTTTCGCACTTATTTCAGACCAGGGTCTGTTTGGCGAATTAGCCAGAACCCTGCACAGATCGCAATGTTCTGTGCAGGGTTCTGCTGTAAAAAATAAAATAAAGGGTTAAAATAAAAAAAAAACGAGCGCGGGGTCCCCCGCCCGAGTATAACCAGCCCCGGGCTCACTGAGCCGGTGCTGGTGACATAAAATCAGGGTCCCCGACAAATAGGGGTCCCCTTGATTTCATGAAACCAGCACCAGGCTCAAGGTCCGGCGCTGGTTCCCAAAATACGGGGGACAAAGTGACTAGGGGTTCCACCGTATTTTAAGAACCAGCACCGGACACAACCAGCCAGCAGGGTAATGCCACAGCCGGGGGAAACTTATTATATAAGCTCCCGCGGCCAAAGCATTAACCCCCTGGCTGGTCAGCATGGGCAGGGGTCCTGGGGAAGTGGGGACCCCCCCAATGAAGGGGTCCCACCCCTCCAGGACTTACCAGCCCATTCTGATAGTCTGGGGCTGTCCTCGATGCCCCTGGGCGGTGGGCATCGGGCTGATGGCTTGTGTAAAAAAAAAGAAGTAAAACTATTGTTTTATACTGGCGAACTATGAGTCCCAGCAAGCCTACCCCGCATGCTGGGACTTGGAGAACCACAAGTCCCAGCATGCGGGGCATTAAAGGGCCCGCTGGCACTTGTAGTTCAGCAGTACAAAAAATAGTTAACAAAATCACACTGACACACTGTAAAATAAAAGTTTAATACATACCAAACACACACACACTGATACTTACCTACCTTGAGCCCGTAGGTCGGTCCCTGGATCCTGGGTCCGTCCTCCAGGGCTCCAGGGCAGAAGAGTCCGGTTCCAGGGCCTTGGTCCTGGTTCCGGGGCTGGTCCTGGGGTTCCGGGGATCCTGGGCTGCAGAATCCGGGGTCCGGGATCCGAGGTAGTCCCCAGGGGTACCTAAGGAAGCAAATCCAACTCACCTGGTCCCCGGCGACGACCTCGGAATCCTCTCCGGTGACAGCGCTGGTCCCATCTGCTACCCGGCTCGCAGGACTTTGACAGGCGCTGAGATGTTTCCTCCTCGGCGTCTTTGCACAGAATGATTTCTTGGCCAATCAGGAGCCGACTTTCTCGGCTCCTGATTGGCCAAGAAATCATTCTGTGCAGAGACGCCGAGGAGGAAACATCTCAGCGCCTGTCAAAGTCCTGCGAGCCGGGTAGCAGATGGGACCAGCGCTGTCACCGGAGAGGATTCCGAGGTCGTCGCCGAGGACCAGGTGAGTTGGATTTGCTTCCTTAGGTACCCCTGGGGACTGCCTCGGATCCCGGACCCCGGATTCTGCAGCCCAGGAGCCCCGGAACCCCAGGACCAGCCCCGGAACCAGGACCAAGGCCCCGGAACCGGACTCTTCTGCCCTGGAGCCCCGGAGGACGGACCCAGGATCCAGGGACCGACCTACGGGCTCAAGGTAGGTAAGTATCAGTGTGTGTGTGTTTGGTATGTATTAAACTTTTATTTTACAGTGTGTCAGTGTGATTTTGTTAACTATTTTTTGTACTGCTGAACTACAAGTGCCAGCGGGCCCTTTAATGCCCCGCATGCTGGGACTTGTGGTTCTCCAAGTCCCAGCATGCGGGGTAGGCTTGCTGGGACTCATAGTTCACCAGTATAAAACAATAGTTTTACTTCTTTTTTTACACAAGCCATCAGCCCGATGCCCACCGCCCAGGGGCATCGGGGACAGCCCCGGACTATCAGCATGGGCTGGTAAGTCCTGGAGGGGGAGGACCCCTTCATTGGGGGGGTCCCCACTTCCCCAGGACCCCTGCCCATGCTGACCAGCCAGGGGGTTAATGCTTTGGCCGCGGGAGCTTATATAATAAGTTTCCCCCGGCTGTGGCATTACCCTGCTGGCTGGTTGTGTCCGGTGCTGGTTCTTAAAATACGGGGGACCCCTAGTCACTTTGTCCCCCGTATTTTGGGAACCAGCGCCGGACCTTGAGCCTGGTGCTGGTTTCATGAAATCAAGGGGACCCCTATTTGTCGGGGACCCTGATTTTATGTCACCAGCACCGGCTCAGTGAGCCCGGGGCTGGTTATACTCGGGCGGGGGACCCCGCGCTCGGTTTTTTTTTTACACTTTGCGCTGTCCTGCAAATGTGCGATTTTCAGACATGAAAATCGCACATTTTCAGGACTAAATACAGCGCACCACTTCGCCGCAAATCGCCCCTCTTCGCACTTTTCAGCCTCCAATGCGCATCACATTAAATAATCGAATTTTGGCTGAAAAGTGCGAATTAGAAAAAGGCGATTTGCGGCGATGTGGTGCGCGAATAAAACATGCGCATTTAGCGCAAACCATAGAATCTCACCCCTGATTTTTATTTTTTAATATATAGATCATTCCTAAGATAAGCCTAGTGTAAATTCAGCAATGTCCAGTTCTATACACTCATTAGTGAGTTTGTGACTCGCTTCCACAGGTGGGTTGTACACATGCAGCTCAGTGATGTGCGGTGAGGTCAGTGGCTGGTGAGGCACTGGTTTATAAACAGTGGTGCAAGTAGAAATTTGTTCTTACATGCTACCAAACTGGCCGTGGTCAAGTGTCACGAAGGTGTGTGGTCACAAGCAACTGGGGGAGTGGCTCTATAACAATACAGGCGTTGTCACATTATGCCATACACCATAATGCCCCTTAAACATTATGACACACAGGGTAATGCCAATGACACAATATGCCACATACCGTAATACCCATGACACATTATGCCACACACTGTAATGCCCTTTGCCTATTATACAATGCAACATAATGCCAATTGTATATTATACCAAACACTGCAATTGACACATTATGACATACACCATAATGCTTATTGTGTGGCATAATGTGTAATACATTATGCCACACACCGTAATGCCCATTTGCACATTATGCCTCACACAGTAATGCCGCTGACACATTTTTATGTCCCACACACAAAAATGCCTCTTGCAAATTATGGCCCACGAATTACTAATTTCCAGGGGATTCTTGGCAAAAGATGCAGCTTTCTGCATCCTCTCCCAGCGCTGCACCAATTTTCCCAGCATTTCCAGGTCTCTCTTTACCTGCACTAGTGTATTAATAAGCTTTGGGCCCTTTCATAGAATTTTAGTTTTGCTTAAACATATAATGCCCCCTGCAGTGTGACGTAGACACATATTGCCCCCTGCATAGACATAATGCCCCCACTAGTGTTGCTTAAAAATAATACCTTATAGTAGGATTTACCATCACATGTTTGTTGCCATGGGCAGTACATGCTTGTTGACATGGGGGTTTACATGCTTATTGCCATAGGGGTTTACATGCTCGTTGCCATGGGGTTTACACACTTATTGCCATGAGGGCTATGGCTGGCTGACACTAAGTATAGGGTGCATGAGTGCGCACTCACCCTGTCCACCCTGTCCCGCAGCTCCAGCATGGTGCTAACACAATATGGATAGACAGGCAAAGACTTTTCTTTGGGAACCCGGACTGCAGCCTCTCCAGCATGTCCCGCAGGGCAGCCATGCAGTGGGCCAGGTGGGGGGAAGACTTAAGGACAATGCTGCTCCCGGCCCAGGGACTCCTCGTAACGAGAACTCTACTCATACACGCAGCGCTGGAACAGGCACTACGCTCCAGCCGGGACTCCTCAACCTCCTGCAGCAGCCGCAGATTCCCGCGTCCGGTGATCACCACAAATGCGCCGGTGCCCACATTGATGAGCAGGCTCTGGTGGACACAGCCGCTCCCATGCCTTGACCCTCCTGGCCAGTTGCTACCGGTACTGTCCCCTGTTCTTCTGCTGGTTGAGGTAGGTGACGGTGCAGACAGTGTAGGGCGGGCGCGGGGGGAGCGGGAGCATTCCAATTCCTTTAGTGGCAGGGGCTTGCTTACAAATTGAATGAAAGCATGTCCCTGTCACTCAGGTATCAGTAGAGCTGCTGCTTCAACTAGCTTTTTAAATGCTTGTTTACAGCCGTCTGCATGTACCCGTCCCCTGCCTGCCCCCTTCTTTTAGCTTTTTGTAAGGGGAAGCTGGAGGCACCAC
Source organism: Crinia signifera (assembly GCF_055691185.1). NCBI lineage: Eukaryota > Metazoa > Chordata > Amphibia > Anura > Myobatrachidae > Crinia > Crinia signifera. Next base: position 44,579,002 of record NC_139225.1, on the reverse strand, counting down.
TTTCGGTGCCTCCGAAATCAGGTTAAACTGTATAAAACAATTAGAAGAATTACATTAATGCAAAGAAGATACTTATGACACAAAATATGTGTCATTAGTATCTTCTTTGTATTGTTAATCATTAATGACAGGGGAGGCACTGCCTCCCCTGCCTCCCCTGACTGCATGTCCCTGATGCAGCTATATTTAAAAAAAGGAACAAAAGAAAGAGAGTATGTCACTGTGTGATCCACCTGGAGATCAAGTTTATTAAAATGTAACCAATTGTGGTTTAAAAAGCATAATATACCCCAACTTAGTGTGAGCTCCACCGATGGATATTTAAGAAATCAGGGTCAGACAGGAGTAGTGCTGCGTAATGCCCAGACCAGTTGCTGACAGTAGTAGTGCTGCGTAACACCCACACCAGTTGCTGACAGTATGAAACTCTCTCACACTTTATTTACCTTAAAATCTGGCTGGCTGGCAGTTCATCTACTCATCCTTTCTTTCATTAGCTGTGCTCCTGTGTAGCTCCGCCCCTTCCTCTTATATAGCTTGCCCCCTTTAAGGCCCTGCTGTTATGACTGATGACATCAAAGGGGGTTAGGAGCTGGGAGGGAGCTCTGTGCTGACGGTGCCGCTGCCTGTCATGCAGTGTGACAGGCGTACTGGCAGCCGGGAGCCACAGAGCCTGAGGACAGCAGTGGAGATGCAGAGCAGGGAGAGTGCCTTTCCTACCCGGCGCCTCCCTGCCTGCATCCTCTGATGAGCAGGCTAGTGCCAGTCCTGCGCACACAGAACCATCATCCCACTGCCATATTGACTTCTGTTAGAGCCAAGGCTGGCCGCGGTCATATTTGTTTTGGGCAAAGTGCTGCGGCCATGGCCGCTCGCAGAGATTGTGGTCTCCTGACCCAGCCGGGGGGTGAGCGGCCACTTCATGACTTTTATGGGCCGGCCCAATGGAAAACAGCCCGGTTTCCCCCCACAGCCAAACCACCCCTGCAAAGATGCAAACTCAAATGAACTTACATGATAGTAAATTAATCTGTAAGGAGTATATTTACTAATTTGCTATTTACTGTGGTTAAGTAGAGATGTTGTCCATACCCTTAGCAACCAATCAGATTCTAGCTCTTCTCCTCTAGAACAGTGGTCTCCAACCTTAATTGAGCGTGAGCTACTCAAGACAAAACCTCCTAAAGAGCTACTAAAATTGGCCCAATGCCCTTGGTATTATGATGCTCCTCGTAATGCTCCAGACACACTATGCTGCAAACTGTAATGCCTAATGCCCCTGACACATTATGGCACATACTGCAATGCCCCTGACACACTACAGTATGTTGCACACTGTAATGCCCCTGACACACTATGCTGCACACTTTAATGAACCTGACACACTATGCTGCACACTGTAATGACCCTGACACACTATGCTGCACACTGTAATGCCCCTTACACATTATGGCACACAACACAATGCCCCTGATACTATGCTGGACACAGAAATACCCCTGACATACTATGCTGCACACCATAATGCCCCTGACACAGTATGCCATACACCGCAATGCCCCTGACACAAGATGCTGCATACAATGTCCCACAGTAAGGCTTCTAATAAATTGTAAATTACCTGCTTATTGGCATGGGTTGATGTTCATTGCCAGGGGTTAATGCTGATTGCCATGGGGTTAATGTTCATTGCCAGGGGTCAATGTTTGTTTGTTTGTTCCCAGGTGTTAATGCTCGTTGCCAAGGTGTCAATGTGTGACCACCACTGTCGTCTTTCCCCTCACCCCTCCCCTCAAAAGAGACAGACTCTAGAAGTCATATTTGACCTCTAGCGTCTCACAGGTTGCACATCGTTGATGTAGCGTTACCTGGAAGTTCCAGGAGTGCTTAGCGCTGTGCTCCCTGTCAGACACTCGTCAAATATGACTTCTAGTGTCTGTCTCTTCCGAGGCAAGGAGTGTGAGCCTACGGGGGAATGCAGTGGCAACGGAGAAGGAATGTGGTGGAGGAGTGCGGGGGAAGGCAGCAGAGAGCAATGGTCAAGCCACCCGGATTGCTCTGGCGAGCTACCGGTAGCTCGCAAGGGACAAGTTGGCGACTACTGCTCTAGAATGTGCTAGATAAGTGATAAGTAGAATCTGATGGTTGCTAGGGGGAACATCTTCACTTCTAAGAAAACACACGCACTTAATCTACCCCTATGAATGCAGAATTCATGCAATTTTGCTCTTGAGAAATGGTCATGTACAATAAGCAAATTAGGTATATGTGTGCACATACTTATTACTTTGTGAAAAATGACTTCTACCTGGCATGCACTGGTCCCAACTTTCCTGATTACAGTGGGACAGCCTTGCTAGTTGGACACTGTCCCACTGCACCACCCATGGGTTGCAGTGTCTCTTGGGCAGGGTCAGTGATTACCGCTGCTCTGCTATGCAAAAGGTATTTACCAAATAGATTCTGGAGGTATGTGCATGGCATCTAGCAGTGCAGGGAGGGGGCTTCTCAGGTGCGCTTCACAAAATGAAGGTAACGGGGGTTGCAGTGTTATGCCATTCCCTCCAATAAGGCAGTTCCCACTTCAATAAAAGCTATGGTTGGGAGTTATGGGTATATTATTGGTGCTTGATACAGATGATTTCTTGCACATTTTTACATTGTTTAAATGCACATGCATTGAAAGTTCTCCAAGATATATGCATACTTGCCTACCCTCCCGGAATGGCCAGGAGGGTCCCGCAATTTGAATCCCCCTCCCGGCCCCCCAGGAAGGTGGGTGAGTCTTCCGCTTCACCACTACAGCCCCCGCTCCCCCTTCCCCTCTGTATAAAATCCTGAATTTTTCAGGTCAGCGGGGACGAGGCGGGGTTAAAATACCTCGTGTAATTTTACGTCACTTTAGCCCCTACCCCAATCTGCGGACCCGCAAATTAACACGGCTGACTGTTACAGTATGTGGCAGGGCTCGGTGACGTCAGCCTCATCCCACCTCTGACACATGCTGTTCTCTACTACAGGCTTCTCCCGGAGAGGAGTTATAAATAGTAGGCAGGTATGGATATATGTAACATTAATATTGCATTTTGCAGGAAATGACAGTGTACTCAGGCATAAAGTTTGTATGTATGCTTTTTAAATAAATTTGTAATATCACACATTTAATAGGATATTAAATTACTTTTTCAGTTGATAAGTAATATTTAAAAATTCTTTGACAGATTGTCACAGATAAGGAACATATCCTTTTCTTCTCTAAATTTGATGAAACGCTTAGTTGGTACTATGAGCAAAACTTCCAGAATGATCATAAATCCTCATCAGAAAAGCAGATCATAAGTGGGAGGTTTGGAACACAGAGTCCGATTTATAGTAAGTCCTAATATACACTAGATAAGATGCAATAACCCATTATATATAGTCAGATACCTTTCTAATTTATGTGTCGAAAATGTAAATAAACCATTTTGATTTATATGGTATGCAAATTACTATGCTGTGGATGAATGTGAATTTCTTCTGTATTTTTCTGAACAAGGATTGGCGGACTCCCAAAAATCTGGACTGCTGTGTAATTACTATGAGTATTTCAAGAGCCATTAATAGATCCTAAAAGTGCAACTATAAATAATACTTATAAGATCTAAGTATATATTACTGTACAATATTTTGAGTACTACTTTTTAACAAAATGCAATACTTAACAGTTTGGTTATGCATCATATGTAAACCTTTTCCAATAAGCCACCACCTTTATATATCTCATAACTATACTCATTGCCACCTCTGATAGCTATACTTATTGGACTTTGCACCCCACCCGGGCTTAAAGTGGTCCTTGAGAGGCGGTGGAACACATTTCCCTCAGCCAATGCCTCGCCCTGCACCATTAGGTGGATCTCAGGCAGTGGCGTAACAATAGTCCCGCAGCCCCTGAGGTAGCAGGGAGGCGCTGTGTAAGTGCGGATGCAGGGGGGCTGTGGGGCTATTGTAACGCCGACACCACAGACCTGCAGATTTAGTTGTATTCACTGCGGTCCTGGCTCCTCTCCTGGCTATGGAGACGGACCATCATAAAATGTCCACCCCCATACAGCAGACAGTCCTCTGAAACTGTCTGCTGTATGGGGGTGGACATTTTGTGATGGTCTGTTTTTCATAGCAGAAGCCAAGAGGGGAGCCGGACCGCACCACTGACAAGATCTGCGGGTGCCTGCTGTGGGGCATGGAGGGGGGGGGGGGGGGGCGTGGGCGGCCAGGGGGAGGGGGGGGGGGCGCTGCCAAATTATCGGCGGGGGGGCGCTTATATTATAGCTACACCACTGATCTCAGGCCAGTGCCGGGGCATTCAGCACCCTCTGCAAACTATAAATATGTGCCCTACATCCCATACTTTATAAAACATCAGTGGTCTCATAAGGAAGGGTCGTGGTCACAGGGTCGTAGCCCCAATTCAAATTACGCCACACAGTAGCACAATCATATTCACATTACACTGCATGTACTGCCACTGATTCATATTTCTCCACATAGTAGTGCCCCTTAGTCACTTAATGACACACAGTGATGCACAGTGATAGAGGAAGGTGGAGCACTAACAATGTGCTGGATCAATTAGGTATTACAATTATAGTAAATTTGGTGCTTGTGTATTATAACGGCGCCCCCGATTCCCATCGCGCAATGTTTTAATCGCATCGCATGCCATGCACCCGATGGCATGCGATGCGATGCGATTTTTGGCCCCTATACAATGAAAGATTGTAGAAGCACCCTAAAGGGTGCTTTTAAGCACCATAATGGGTGCTTACAATGTTAAATGCACCCCCACGCCACCCCCCCACTATAAACGTGAACCCGAAGCATGGCGAGCGCAGCGAGCTCGCGAGGGGCGGCGGTACGCGTCCTCCGACCTTTTCATACCCCCACTATCCACGTCGGCGTGGAGTTGAGAATAGAAAGTGTGGGGAGCGCAGCGAGCCACTGAGCCCGAAGCGTGGCGAGCGGACGCGGATACCTTCACAGGTATCGGAGTCCCCTCGCGGCCTTCACAGGTATCCGCGTCCCCTCGCAGGGCTCGCTGCGCTCGCCACGCTTCGGGCACTTTCTATTCTCAACTCCACACCGACGTGGATAGTGGTGGTATGAAGAGGTCGGAGGACGCGCACCGCTGCTCCTCGCGGGCTCGCTGCGCTCGCCACGCTTCGGGTTCACGTTTATAGTGGGGGGGGGGGGGTGGCGGGGGGGTGCATTTAACATTGTAAGCACCCATTAGGGTGCTTATACAATGTTTAATCGCATCGCATTGCATTGTATGGCATTGTATGCCATATACAATGTCATACAATTTAAAAATTGTATGGCATTGTACAATATCGTGCGATATCGCGTCGCATCGCATACCATCGTATGCCTTATGGTATGCGATGCGATGGGCGCCACCAAAATACACAAGTACCGTAAATTTTATTTGTACACTTAAAATTTCTCAATGATAATAATAATAATAATATTACAGTAATTAATCTAGCTGCAAGTGTATTGTACAGTAGCAATTAATAAAATAATTTGAATCAATAAATTTGTATAAAAACTGGACAAGAGAGGTAGTATACTTATTTGATAAGGAAATCCACTTGTTCTTGTTGTGCTCTGTCTGTGGCAAATTTTCGGTTCCCTGGTGTGGATCCGTACTTGGTATTTTTATACTTGAGGGAGTCCATAAACCTTGCAGGATTGATGGTACCGCTGGAGGGTATTGCAGCCCTCAGTCACCAGAGGATCCTCACAATATTGCGATATTTGTCATCCAAAAATTAAACCGTAAACTTGTATGTATGTATGTATGTATGTATGTATGTATGTATGTATGTATACGTATAATATTGCCGGTTCGCTGCTGCACAGATCGCACATGCAAGGTCGCACCAGGACTGAACCGGTTAAAAGTTCCAGCGCAACCCTGCATTTGCGATCTGGAAGCAGAACAAATGGTCAAAGGGCGAGATTTAGAAAATATTCTTAAGATGGATAATGTAGATGCTGCCCATAGCAACACTTCAGGTTAAAGATATAATTTATTGTATCTGTTAGAGTCTATAAGATGTTAGCTAGAGTTTCATTGCTATGGTATAGGCAATCATTCCACTTTAGAAAGTTTCCCTTAATGACTTTATCATTTCCCTTAATGACTTCATCTATGGAATAGTGACTGCCATGTCTTTTTTGTGTTTTCTAGCTATAAATGGACTTGTAGATTATTTGCATCTCAGCTTTCATCAGAATGAAGTCAGTGTATGGCATGTTTTAAATCTAGGGGTAAGCTCAGAGCTATTATCAATTTACTTTGGAGGTAACACATTTATGGTGGATTTAAGCTATCAAGAAACTCTGACTCTTTTCCCAATGAATGGGAAGACTGTTGTCATGATCATGGAGAAACCAGGTCAGTTATTTATTATTTATTTGACAAGTGGTGTTTGTTAAAAATGTTTACATTATTCATTGTGGTCGCGCCAAAACTGCCTCTGACAAGCGTCAGCATGTGGGAAATGTAGACATCGTATTTCTTATTGATATACGGTCATAGGATCGCCAAGCATTATGCTGCTTTCAGACCGCATAACTGGCTTTGACCCTGTATTTGGAAACGTTTCCAAAAACGGGTCTGCCAGATAAAACCCCTTTCACACCGCAGCACTTAAACGGTATATTACCGTTTAAGTGCCGATTTTTTGACACTGGCAGACCCGTTTTTGGAAACTTTCCAAATACAGGGTCAAAGCCAGTGCAGCCTTCAGCCCTCCCCTCCGTGCAGCTCCCCCCCCCCCCTCGCGTGTCGACCGAGAGCATGTCGACGCCCCCCGCGCATGTCGACGCCCCCCGCGCGTGTCGACGCCCCCCCCACCCCGCGTGTCGGCGCCCCCCCCCCGTGTCGACTTACCCCAAGCCGGTACCTCCGTTGTGGACTGCAGCTCAGTATGCTCGGAAAGCACTTATGAAAAAAGTGTCTTCCAGAAAATGGCTGCCCCATAGGAAACCCTGTTTAAAAAAACTGTCTTCCGTATGGGGGGCAGCCATTTTCTGAAAGACACTTTTTTCATAAGTGCTTTCCGAGCATACTGAGCTGCAGTGCCGGGAACCACAACGGAGATACCGGCACGGGGTAAGTCGACACGGGGGGGGCGCCGACACGCGCGGGGGGGTCGACACGCGGGGGGGGGCGTCGACACGCGCGGGGGCGTCGACACGCGCGCGGGGGGTGTCGACACGCGCGGGGGGGGCTCCAGTGCTGTGAATACTTAATGAGCGCTCATTAAGTATTCACTGTGCTGAATTTAGGACCCAGCTCATTGGCTGGGTCCTAAATACCGTTTCTGAGCCGATTTTTGCGCTAAAATACCGGTTCAGAAACGGGTAGGACCCTGCATTTTAACCGGTTAGAAAAAACGGCATTTTCTAACCGGTTAAGTGGGACTGGACCTTTCAGACCGCACACATTACCGTTTTAAAACGGTAAAAAAACGGCAATTTACCGTTTTAAAAGTGCGGTCTGAAAGGGGCATAAGGTTGACAAGCATTGGGTCGACACCATTAGGTCAACATGCCCAAAAGTTTACATGGGTCTAGGTCAACAGTCAAAATGTCGACATGGGGTTTTTCACTGTTCTTTGAGCCGACATGTGCCGACAGGCAGTATTTCATGCCCTCCCATCCACTAGGGCGTGGTGGGAGAATAAACTAGTGTGCCAAGCGTAGTGAGGAACCGTGCCTGAAGAGAGGAAAGGTGGTGCTACATTTCAGTGTCCATGTCGACTGTGTCAACATTCGGGACAAAAAAAGAAAAGAAAAAACCCCATGTCGACATTTTGACTGTCAACCTTGCCTAACATTAGATCGACATGACCTAATGCTTGTCGACCTAATGACCTGTCAATCTAGACCCATGTCAACCTTTCAGCATGGCGATCTAATGGTGTTGACCCAATGCATGTCGACTATCTTCTTGTAGACTAAATGGTCCATACCGTTGTTATCAATTGGTCACAAACATCCAGCTGTATCCATTACAAGGTTCTCCCAGCTGATTGCTCTCAAAAGTAACACACTCTGCTAAAAATGTTTATAGGCCATATTGTCTTACCTATTCACCATATCATGCGTTTATTTTTCTATTAAGGTCTTGTAATATGTTCTCTCAAATTTGCTGATATTTTATCTTGTTGATTTCCTCAATTGATCTAGGGCACTGGTTCGTGGCACCAAAATCCCATTCGGCAGCGTTAGATATGCGAGCAACATTAAGTGTAGAACAAGAAGATTACTATGACTATGATGCACAGTTTGCGCATGATCCCTCATTTCTAAATAATCCCTTGACCGCATCTCAAGTCTCATCTCCTTTTGGACCACGCAGCTTCCTACATAAAAAGAAAATTCTAGGAAATAAGGAAAATACAATTCTAAATGATGATTCTCTGACAAACTGGTCAGAATCAGTTGGAGCAATAGACAATACTACTGAAGCAAAACATATTAAAGAATATGAAGCAGAGGAACTACACAGTGACATACATACAGAGCACAGTGATGATAATGTGACAATCAATCAGTCATACAAGCAGTTACAAAATGAATTGGCAATTAATAAGACTGCACATAGCCATGTTGATTATTATGACGACTACAACAATGTTGATTCTGAGTATATTGATTTATATGAAGACCAATCTGATAAAGACCCTCGTAGCACTGAAAGGGAAGTGCGCACTTATTTTATTGCAGCTGTGGAGGTGAGATGGGAATATGGAGCTGGAAGTTCACCTTACTTTAAAAATCAAAAGTGAGTACAGAGATGTATGTAAGTACAGTAAATGTGTAATAGTGTGCTATTTTATTGCATAGCATGTAACAAAGGGGAAGATGTGATTGGTTTTATATATAGCAATAAAACTAATGTGATGATACATATTGTTATTTTAAAAAGAAATTGTTTTACACCCTTTGATCCAAAGCTCTTGTGGTTACATATATACTAACAATATAGAACTGCACATATCACTCCTCTAAAGGAGATCAAATATAGGTTAAACTTAATGGACTTATGTCTATTTTCGACCTCATCAACTACGTATCTGGACTCATGATAGATTGACTCTAGGTCAACAGTCATTAGGTGAACCAATAATAGTCGACAGTGGGTAGGTTGACATACTCAAGGTCGACATTGACAGAAGGTTGACACACGCAAAAGGTTAACATAGACATGCAGTGGCGCACGCAGGGGGGGTTCTGAGTATCCAGAAACCCCCCCAGTAGTTTGAGGGCCTTAGGCTGAAAGCTGAGAGTCCCCTATTTCCATGGGTACAAGAATTTTAAAAATCGGCCCTTGGGAACCGGAGATATCTGACCCATCCAAGCCTGTTAATTGCTGTTCCCAGTCAGATATTTCAGATTCTGTCTGACTGAAAGTTTTTCTGAGGATATATTCCAAAAGCTGGGACTTTCCCCCTTTGATAGACACTAGAAACTTGTCTCTACTTTTCCCAGAACCAGAGATATCAGCCTTCCAGCAGCTGGTTACTGCTCCAGCTCCACACACCTGGTATGTAGTTTTATAATCTCGTTGGCAGATTGCTCTGCCTCCTGAACTCTCATCCCCTAGTCCCCAGGGATTCAGTATGAAATCCCAGCGGTCGGGATCCCGGGGTTTAAAATCCCGACGCCGAAATCCCGACAAGGGGGGGACGTGGATCGCCCCCCCTTGCGGGCTCGCTGCGCTCGGCGCGCTAATTTATTCTCCCTCCAGGGGTGTCGTGGACACCCACGGAGGGAGAAAGTGTCGGGATTTCGGCGGTCGGGATTCCGGCGTTGGGATTCTGAACGCCGGGATCCTGACCGCCGGGATTTTAACTGCATCCCGTCCCCAGTACCATTTGGTAGGTGGGACTCTCTAGTTTTTAATTCCATTAAAATCTGAGAAATCTATTTCCGGGAACTGGAAGTAAAGCAAGCTGTCCTCCCACCAGAAAATTATGAATAATAAGCCCACTCCACTATACACCCCTCCTCTGCATATTAAACATCCTCTACCACCCTGGAAGTTATGTATCAGAGCCCCTTCATTCAGCCCAATGCCTCCTTCTCCCACCATCTGTGCAGTAAAGGGTTAATTAGAGGAAATTAGTGATCCAGGCCCTACATGCTGAGCGGTTGATATAATACCCCCTACCACCCGCGGGACATCAAAGCTTCCGCTCATAGCACCCCTACCCCTACCGCTGGAGGATCGTTAGGGGCCCCAATACATTGCTATGCCCAGGGGTCTACACTGGTGTTGATGCCCCTATATGTGTGTGTGTGTATATATATATATATATAGATATAGATATATCTATATCTATATATATATATATATATATATATATATATATATATATATATAGTCCGGGGTGTATCCACACCTGTTTAGGTGTGGAATGTCAGGCACTCGCCTAGTAATAATAATAATAAGTCCAAAAAGGTCAAGTAAAATCCAAAGGTTGTGCTGTTTTATTCAACTATCAAATATAGTCATATTGGCCCTTATTCTGATCGGTGCGGCCCGATCAGAATATGCGGCCGCAACCGTGCAGGCGAATCCCCGCCTTCCATACGGATCGCCACCTGCCGTCCGTACGCGGATATGTGGCGATCCGCATGAAATTGGACGAGGATACGCCTCCTCCGTCTTGGGAGCAGCCCCTGCATTCGATGGTCGCCGAACATCGAATGCAGGGCCGCACGCTCCACCAGGTCCCGCAACACAAGACCACACGGACACTTGTCCGTGTGAAATCATGTATGGGGGCGGGCAGCTGACATCCGGCGATGTCAGATGCCCGCCCCGTACCCACGCGTCACGGCCTCATTACCATGCATACGCCCCGCGTTTGCATGGGAACGCCCATGAAACGCGGGGCGTATGCATAGGGTAATGAGGCTAAGTAGCCCCTCACGCCCCTCTACGCCCCCTGTGCGGCGTATAAAGAATCCGTGCGGCGAAATCGCCTGCACATGCGCAGAGTGACCTCTGCACATGCGCAGACGATCAACATCGGCGGTCCGTCCGCATGCGGGAATTTCCGCACCGATCAGAATAAGGGCCATTGTCACAAGTGGTTATAGAATATGCCCCGACGTTTCAGTCCTGGGTAGACGGACCTTTCTCAAGGAGCTTTTTAGAAAAAGAGACTGGCAATCAACGGAGATCAAGAAGAAAAACACCCATGGTGCCTGGAGCTGCAGCTCCATGACTATATTTGATAGTTAAATAAAACAGCACAACCTTTGGATTTTACTTGACCTTTTTGGACTTATTATTATTATTATTATTACTAGGCGAGTGCCTGACATTCCACACCTAAACAGGTGTGGATACACCCCGGACTATTATTTGGATACCCGTACATTACGTGTATCTCTTGTCTGGCACCCCGCAGTATACACACATAATATTAAGTGTGAGTGCGATCTACACACGAATCTATCTATATATATATATATATATATATATATATATATATATATATATATATATATAGGAGACGATAGCAAGCAGCGGCACTCAACAGGGTTTTTTAAACGTGTCAAAACAGTGGTTTTATTGCTCCAACGTTCCGGGGCTGCAAACTGCCCCTTTGTCAAGGTTTTGTACACCTTGTGTATATATATATATATATATATATCAACCAAACCCCTTCTTTTTCGCGCTAAATTCTGAGAGATTATTAGTTTGCTGCCTGTTTCCACAATACCCCTGTTGGCTAAGGGGAATTAGAAAGGATACGAGAACAAGTGTGGAATGGCGCACTTCTCAACTTCAGTCCATAATATATTAAACAAAGTCCATAACTTGGTGTTATTCTCTTTATTAAAAGTCTTTTTAGACAAAAAGCCCCAACAAGGGGCTTCCTCAGGGGTATCAGCTATAAAGCATAAACAAATATCATACACATAATTAATACATAAACAGATTAAGCAATAATTTTACATAAAAAACGGACAGTCAAGATCACCTCTACAAGAGGTATTCATACATCGGAGGATGTGAAACAATAAAGGAGCAATTTATAAAATATATATATATATAACCTAACCTCCAATCACAATTTTTATCAAATTAAAGTTTGATTATACACTGTCATAATTATACTGTCATAATTTAAAAAAAAATCATATCAATATTCAAATGGATAGTTTAGAGGTAGAAATAAGTCATATTGGCTCATAAACGAAATTGAAGACTTTATTAGTGGAGTATAACATTGTTGAACAGATAATAAATTTGTGCTGGGGTTTGTAGACATATGTTTATACATATATTTTTACATATCTCACTGCAATGTTGTAAACACATACCTTTATAGAATAACGTTGTGGTAAAACTACAAACAGGGTGGAAAGTGTGTGTGATTCTTTCCTCTGAGTCTAAGCCTAAAGAGAAGGGCACCCAGCCTATGCTACTGTCTCAATCGGTTGATAACTGGCCCGAAATGGCCCCTACGCAGGGAATAAATATACAACTATATCAGACTTTTTTTGACAGAATTAGCAATTAGTGTGATTTTCAAGTTTAATCACATCAATTTAATGACATACCGCCTCTGGTAGTAAGAGTTGTTTTGGGGTAATAAATGCGGGTATTCAAGTGGATCGCCCATACAATTGGTCACCTATAAGTAATTACATATTGACTTAACCACATATTCCATATTACAATAAACAATTTTAAATGGAGCAGTTTTCCCAAAAAAATAATAAATAAATAAAATTAAAAAAATTAAAAATTAACAAAAAAGAAAGAAAAAATCCACATACCTGGATAAGCACCCCCCCCCCCCCAATTGAGGCATCAACCCCCCCACACCTGGGCAGCACAGGGAAGGGAACCAGGCAGCAGGGTCAGGTCGGTAGCACTGGTGGGCAGCGTATGTGAGATCAGCGGCAGGGTCCCTGCCACCCATTGCAGTTGTTAAGCTTAGAGAACCAGCTAGCTTTGTGCAACCTCTTGTCCTAAACTGCATGAAAACAATATTGTAAGCTATGAAGTGGTAAAAATTGATTGTAAATGAACAAAACAGACCCTAATTATATGATTTTAACAGTTTTCATCAGTTCAAGAAAGATCTGATCCAAAACCAAAGCCAGTCAGAGTACAAACCACAAAAAGGGGTTGGTGCACATAACTACTTAATGTATGAGTGATCCTGATCTCAGATGACCGAACCATCCACCTGAAACCCAGCTATAAAATGTATACATTTTAATGTTTTTAAACCTTATACACAGTGCTTTAAGTGGTCCAAGGGAGGTGGTGGAACTCACCCCTCTACACCCACCCTTGCGGGCCACACCCCTAGCACCTCCCACCTGGCAGAAGCCACGCCCCATAACTCAACCCTTACATGGTACCAAGGGTATTCAGTGGCGGGGGGAAGGTATTCGGCAGGGCGGCGTCTCAAGCGCTCGGTAAGCTGCAGATGAAGGCCATCCCGTCATTTCTGTGTTAAAAGAACCCAGTGGGGCCCCTCAGGAGCAGGTGCCTTTATGCGGCTGACTAATGGTAGCGCTGGCTATGGGAGTGGGGCAGTAATGGAAAAGTACAGGGGGATATAGGGGGCAACACAAGTATAGGATCTTATCTCCCAGCAGGGCAATAATGGGAGGGCACAGAGGGCTGTATATGGGGAGCACAGGTATCACAGCAGAGTAGTAATGGACATGGGAATATAGAGTGGGGCATGCAGGTAAGGACATATCAAGGCAGACTGGGGCATGCAGGGAAGGACATAGGATTATAGAGTGGGGCACGCAGGTAAGAGCATAGAAGCACAGACTGGGGCAAGCAGGTAAGGGCATAGGAACGCAGACTGGGGCACGCAGGGGAGGGACATAGGAAAGCAGACTGGGGCACGCAGGGGTAGGACATAGGAATGCAGACTGGGGCACGCAGGGGAGGGACATAGGAAAGCAGACTGGGGCACGCAGGGGTAGGACATAGGAACGCAGACTGGGGCACGCAGGGAGGGACATAGGAATACAGATTAGGGCATGCAGGAAGGGACTGGGACATGGGAACATAGACTGGGGTATTTGTATAGGAGGCACTGGCAGGAAGCTGCAGGTGAAGTGGGACACAGTGTTGAGCAGAAGGGTGGCCAACACTGCAGTGCTCCAGAGTGTGCTGCTGTCTACATCCTGGACAGCTGGATGGTATGGAACACCACTTCAAACACTATATTATAGCACTATATTATACATTACAGCATAAGTGTGTGCAATATATATATATATATATATATATATATATATATATATATATACACACACACTCTTGTTTAAAAACATTGGAAAAGCTTGCCTTATTTTAGTAAAACTTACATCTTACCCAAGGCTGCTCTTGCACTTACTTGTTTGTGGTGGTGGTGGCTGTCTGACTGCATAGATGTGATGATGGTGGCAGGCTGTCCTACTGCATGGAGTCAGGATCCCCAAAGGCCCATGGGAGGAGGATCTGTTGCTTCTGGGCATGTGCAGAAACCCTCCTCCTAGACCAGCGGCCATATTTGTTAGTGGCAGTTTGCCCAGGTCGCCTTTCACTTCCCCACTCCAATCATGTATCAGCCTTGACTCCGCCCACTCGTGCGCTCTCCCCTGCTGTCAGCTCAGTTTTGTGAGCGCAGCTGGGAGTCAAGTTTTGTAATGTAAGTTAGCCAGCCTGCACTGCACAACGACATGCTGCAGGCTCAGTTGTGTGTGCTGTACTGCGGGCTGCTATCTGACCTGAGAGAAGGGGCCAGGTGTCTGCTCAGATAAGTACTTGTGCAGTGGCCAAGCAATAGGGGCAGGAGAAGCGTCAGGAACTTGTTGCCTTGCAATACCGCCCTGGGTTGCTGCAGTGTTGGCTAATTTGACAATGCCGCTGATGAGAGGACGCATGGTGAGAGGCAGACAGTGTGTCACACTGTCTGCCTCTCAGCATCCTCCTTCCTCTCATCAGCAGCATGGTCATATCGTTGCCTGGGCATGGGCGTGCTGCAGAGGCAGGGGGACGCTGGCCGGTTTCTGGAGGAAGTAAGTCGCTAGGCGGGTTTTAGAGGCAGGGGGGACGCTGGGCGGGCTCCGGAGTTTTAGCTCTAAATGGCTTAATGAATGCAGCCTGAGCCAGCCTGCTGGAGGAAATCTCTAATTGTGGCCGTGCACAGTGGGCGGAAGGAGGCGGAACTGAGTTCCGGCTTCAATTACAACTGCCAGAACTCAGTTCCGCCCCGTTCCGGCCCACTTTACCCCTGCTTATACACAATCATATATGTTCACAATTCAGTTTAATTCAAAAAAATCTTTGTTTAAAAATATTTAAATTATGTAAAAAAAAACTCTATATTTTTTTTTACACGTTGGATTCGTTATAGCATATATATTTATTGATTCAATGTATTTCACTAATTCTCATAACCAATATTTCTGTATACATTTGTCATTTACTGTCTAAAATTTCAGAATTGTAATTTGCGTATTTCTGTAGTGAATGGTGTTTTAACCCCTTCAGTGGTGTTTTTTTTTTTTTTAGGGAGTGCTACCCACTGGGCGAGTTTTTTATGGGGAGCGCTCCCTAAAGAAAAAAACCCACCCCTTGCCTCCCTGGCTCCAGGCAGCGCCGTCCCTGCCCCCGGCAGCCGGCTTGTCATAAGCCTGCGCCAGATAATTCAATAGAAAAGCCGGAGGGGAACGTGGGGGGAGGAGGAGGCGCGGCGCAGGGGTGAGCGGGCTCTAAACAGTGGCAATCCCAAGAATTTTCCGGGCTTGCCAGACTGGGCACTGAGGCGCAAATTCTCGGGATTACCACTGGAGGGGTTAATAAAAACAATTTTTGAATTTTTTTTAAGCAAAACACAATTTTTTATATAATTGGAAAACTGTGAATGGTAGATGAAAGCTGCAAAATTTGAACCTCAAACTTGAAATGAGTCAAATATAAATTATGTCATGAATATGTTTGCGACCATTATATAAGTTTAATGTTTTTGGATTTCATACATTTTAGAAATTTCAATAATTTCTAGAAATAACACTACTTTAAAAAAAAAGCTTGCCTTAAACCAAGTATGTAATTTTTGCATTTAGTCACACAACTAGGATATGATCTTCAAAATGTATTTTTTTTAATTCTTTTTGATTTAAGTCTGCAACTGCCAATTACAGTTCTCTACTTTCTTTCTCTTAAGACATTCTGTCTCCCATGGGTTCCAGTGGTATAAGAAAGTTGTATTTCGGGAGTATTTGGACAGCAGCTTCACAGTACCAGCAATTCGCGGGGAAAGAGATGCTCACCTAGGACTCTTAGGTCCATGTATTCATGCTGAAGTAAATGATGAAATCATAGTAAGGAAAATTTTATGTATCATTTTATATTGTGTAGTTTTAGTGGTGATAAAGAAGTGTACAGACATTGCAAACCCCTAATGTAAGCCTTTTGTGTAGGGCTTTTTCACATGTGCACCATGCAACCTTTATTAATATCTGTCAAAGATGCTATTTGAAGCCTATTATAACTGATAACATAACAAAATCATGCACTCAGAGTACATAAGTCCATCCAATGTAAAATGTTGTGAGTGCTATAATAGTAGATAAACCGGTACTTGTGTCGTTTTAGCAGCGTAGTGTACCTGTCAGAATCAGCGTAGTGTTCTCGCGGCCAGCGTAGATAACGTAGTCAGTCAGAAGTAGCGTAGCATCCCTGGTTGCCTTACTTGTGTAGTTTCACGGCGGCAGCATAAGCTGCGTTATGAGCGTAGGCTGGCACCGTGAAACTAAGTAACTACAGGGCTGTTGGCAGGAAGAGCATCTCTGTCCCCGGCGTACCTGTTAAGCCTAGTCAGCGCCTCTCTCACACCGTCAGCGCCAGCATGATCCCCTCTCTTTGCCGGAGAGGCGCTCCATCTGATCAACACGCAGGAGCGTCTCAGACACTCCATCAATGATACACTCCTGCATCTGAGTATCTATTGCTGAGATGTATGATATGGCAGGTGTGAATGTGTGCCTGAAACACCCCCACTATCCACGGCAGCCCGAAGCGTGGCGAGGGGACGCGTTACGCGTCCTCCCGATCTTTTGATACCCTCACTATCCACATTGGCGTGGAGTTGATTTTATATAGTGTGTGAGTGAGGGTATAGTGAGGGTATGAAAAGGTCGGGAGGACGCATAAAGCGTGCGCTCGCCACGCTTCGGGCTGCCGTGGATAGTGGGGGTGTTTCAGGAACACATTCGCACCTGCCATATCATAGATCTCAACAATAGATACTCAGCCGCAGGAGCGTATCATTAATGGAGCGTCTGAGACGCTCCTGCGTGTCAAACAGGTGGAGCGCCTCTCCGTCAGCGCCAGCATGATCCCCTCTCTGCCAAAGAGAGGGGATCATGCTGGCGCTGCCAGTGTGAGAGAGGGGCAGACTAGGCTTAACAGGTACGCCGGGGACAGAGATGCTGTTCCCGGCAACAGCACGGTAGTTACTTGTGTAGTTTCATGGCGCCAGCCTAAGCAGATAACGCAGCTTATGCTGCCGCCTTGAAACTACACAAGTAAGGCAGCCATTGGGCTATGCTGATAATGTAGCTTAGCCTGCCGCAGGCAGCGGTTGGGCTGCGCTATTAGAGTAGCGTAAGCTGGCACCATGCGTAGCGTAAGCTGGCGCCGTGAAACTACACAAGTAACGATAAACATTTTATTCAAATAATGTGAAACTTATCTTATTATGTTTTTAATATATGTGTAGACATTTTCAAGTTGCTTTGAAATCAAATATTTCACCTGACAAAGCATCCGCTTACCACCTGTTTTCCAACAAATACCCATTTCCTAGCTCTTCACACACTTTACTTTTGTTAAAAAATAACAACTTTTAACTTCTCCTGGCAAGGGCTTAGTTCAGATGCACTTCTATTTGGTTTGCTGCTCATGCGCCACTGATGCACAGGGGCAAAAACATGAGAGGTGGGTCGGTAATGCAACATTACAGCACAATGGTTAAAAAAATGTTGCAATAAACTGTCAATACATACTTTTTTGGGACTATTAGTCCATCACATTAGACCACCCACCCCCTCTCTATACTTTGCAGCAGAACCAATATTCTGATACATACTGTACTAATCACTATAAGCAGTTCACATAATACAACCTTAATGGTCCGTTTGAATTGAATAACAGTCTCCTAATATGACTAAGTATAAATTATATTGACTGTCTGATAGAGGGTGTTTTTTTATAATAGGAAGAACCTTGAAATGTTGATTCAAATAGTTTTTTTTTTTTAAGTATATATTTTTACTCCTATGTAATATGTGCTTTTAATTAATAATGCTATTGACGAAGAAAATCCTTAATGTCTGTATTCAAAATCATGACCTGAAAGAATTTAACCTGCAGTCAAATTAGATTGGTGTCTACTGAGATTAAATAGAGGCACAGGAAGGTGGGGAGTTACCTTAATTCTCAACAGAAGTGGACAATGGAAGAAGATCTTCTTCCACTACTACAATAGTCACACTGTAAAGTTTCTTTAGAGGCATTTAAGAGTTACATTTTTAATGTATTGTTATTGATAATATTTTATGAGATTTTGGTTGAAATAAATGTATTAACATTCCCGCTACATCTGTTAAATTTTATTATATTAAAGTGGATGCACATATGCCGACAAGCACTTTCCATATATACACTATTTTGTGTGTAGTTCCAGAATATATTTACTGATATGTTTATATTTTTAAGGGATATGGTCACTGGGTCACCAAGCATTAGGTCGACATGCATTAATGTCAACATGACTGAAGGCCGTCATGTAGGAAGGTTGACATGACTGAAGGTTGGCATGGGTTAGGTCGACAGGGTCATTAGATCGAGATGTCATAAGGTCGACATGGGGTTTTTCACTGTTTTTTGAGCCAGCATGTGCCGACAGGCGGTATTTTATGCCCTGCCATCCACTAGGGCATTTATGGTAGAATAACATAGTGTGCCGAGCATAGCAAGCCAGGCAAGGGGACATGGTGCTACTTTCAGTGTCCATGTCGACTCTGTCGACATTCAGGTAAAAAAAAACAGTAAAAAACCCCATGTAGACCTAATGAACCTGTCAACCTTCCTCATGTCGACCTTATGACCCTGTCGATCTAATGACCCTGTTGACCTAACCCATGTCAACCTTCAGTCATGTCGACCTTAATGCATGTTGACTTAATGCTTGTAGACCTAATGCTTGTCTACCCAATGATCCCATTCCAATTTTAAGATATATCTAAATAATCTATCATTATATATAGATAAATAACAGAACGCAATTTACATATTACAGCATAGTGAAGCCCATGTGACCCAGAACATGTCTCATTATGTCAACATTGAACTTCCCAAAAATTCAGAGCCTATATAAAGACGTGTCCGCAATCCCCATTTAAGCCATATGTTCAAATTGATCATGCAATGAAATATGTGGCATAGCCATGTCTTGTGATTTTTCTTCAACCTACCTTTTTATACTAATTATTTAGCAGACAAAAAAAAAACAAATCTGCAGTATTCCAATTTTTTTATATTGCTGTTATGCTTTAAAAATAATATACAGCTTGACTGCCCATGGCTGTCCTCAAAATCTGGATGTAAACGTATAGGGTATAGAGCACATAACATTTTCAAAACACTATATTATAAGGACAGGGTTAATTGTACACCGAGCATTGTCCCATTTCAAGTGGCCAATGGGGAACATCAGAAAGACTACAAAATATCAGCTCTTAACCCATACATTAATGATCATTTAAAATACTTTTTTATACAGTAAGTCCATTCTCGGGGAGAAAGTGGGAAGCATGCCCTTTAAAGAAAATTGGTAGAGTTTGTCGTTACACCTTCCCTGCAAGTCTAGGCACCATCTTTTTTATGTTTCTTTTCATGTCCTTAACCGTTTTCTTCCTCACCATTTAATTTTACATCCATAGCTGTCTGAACACATAAATGGAAGGTACACAGATTTTAACCATTGCTTACCAGATTTTGTGCAATGGCTATATGATGTTTTAATGCATAATTATTTTCTATCTATCTCTCTATCTTCTACCTTGCTCTCTCTAGCATCCTCACTTTCTATATAAACAACATCCACATTTACCGGCAATTGATATTTCACAGGGCAGTATTCAATGAGAAAAGTTCTCCGTGTTTTGTGGAGAATTTGTGCTTTGTTCGCCTTGGACGGAGCATTTTGCTCTCCAAAAGCGAGCAACCCTATTCAATGTCAAATATTCTCCGTCTTTCTAAGTGATTTTCTCCGTGTCTCTCCGTGTAGCAATTCTTTTGATGGGGAGCTGGAATGTGAACTTTTAAACTAAAAGGTTTTTTTTTTTAATTTTGGTGTAAAAAAATCAGTTTTTTTTTTCTGTGAAGGGGCATGTTATTTTTATTCATGTGCTTATAGCACATGAATATATATTTAATTTTAAAAAAATATTCATATATTCACTGAACCCGATCGTTAATATGCACGATCGGGTGCAGTGAATACAGGGTCCCTCGCTGGCTATAGGGGGGGGCAGCCTGTGCTACCTGGGTCCCGGAGAGCCCCCCTCCCTTCCACATTCCTCTGGAGCAGCCAGGGAGACTATAATCTCTCTGGCTGCTTCCGTCCCCCGGCTCCCTGCCAGCTCCCTGCCGCGGACGCTCGTCCGCTGCAGGGGTTAAGACTCGCCGCGAGTGGCGGCGAGTCTTCAATACATTGAATAGTGGGAGCAGGAGGCTCCGGAACATGGAGAGTGCATGGAGAGCGAAATAAAACGCTCTCCATGCACGGAGAACTTACTCATTGAATACTGCTCTAAGTGTCGGCATCACAAATATGTCATGTTTTGATTTTTTGTTCTACTTATTCTGTTTTACTCTAGATAAGATTTAAGAATATGGCATCTCGTCCATACTCCTTTTATTCCAATGTTCTAACTGCACAGAAAAAAGAGGAGAATGTACTCCCACAACAGACTCGTACTTACACAGGAAGACTAAGTCCTCAGTTTGGGCCCACAGAATCTGAAGAGGAATGCAAAACCTGGTTCTACACCTCTAATGCCGACATGGTAAAAACTAAAAGATGATTTTTCATTAATACAGTTGTCATTTTTATAGTATAGATGATTTAGAAAAAGAAAACTGCACATCTGCAGCACAAAGCTCCTCTTTTGTGTCTTTTGGATATTTCTAAAAGTTAATTTTGGATGCAGTGCTTGCTACAAGATGTAATAATAATAATTTTATTTCTATAGCATTCTTTCACCAATATGAATCAAGGTGCTTTGGGATGTCCATTTTATATAATAATAATAATAATAATAATAATACTACATTTATTTATATAGTGCTTTTCTCCAGCAGGACTCAAAGTCGCATTACATACAAAAAACAAACACACATTTAACAAATAATTTGTGTTGCAGGGTTGTTTCAGTCATTTTGGGTAATAAATTACATGGCCTAATATTCCACTCGTGAAAGGTACCAGGTGAGGCAGACGTCTGGGACGTACTACATATGATTACCTTGACAAACCAAATATATTTAATAGTATTACTCCAAGTCTAACACCAAAATAGCTGTCAGGACCGCAGTTATCCGCTTTGCCATAAGATCACTGTTGTAGTACTTCATCTTCATCACAAAGGACTGTTAGATTGTCAGTTGCTTAGTGAAAGACATAGGGGTGTTCTGACTTCCCCTCTGGGATGATGAAAGACTCCCACCAACAACAGCAGCAGTGACAGCAGCAGTAGGCTTGGCACTGCAGGATCCTCCGGATGAATCCCGGATAGAAGAGGAGTCAGTCATGCCGATGACATGGCCTGCAGGACTACCTGCGATCCACATCGAGGAGGAAATTGACCAGGAGTGTCTTGCTGGTGTGGTTTTCAGGTGCTTGGATACAACAGGATCAAGGGATTTATGTGTCACTTGACTGCTTACGGTACTACAGTAGCTACAGTTTCTGCTTACGGTACTACAGTAGCTACAGTTTCTGAACTAAACAGTGACTTATGAACAAGCTTAAGGTGAAGCATAAATGAGGATGTACCTAGGTGGCCAACGGCCTCACGCCTGCTTATTGCAGCTTTACATAATTTACATAGGGCAAGAAAATTGTCTGGATCTGGATAAAAATAATTCCATAGAAAGGGGTGGATTTTTTGGCCTTCTGCCCAGGTATGGTGATGGGCTTTTTCTTCCCATAGACAACAACTGTCTCGCCCCGTGCCTCATTAAAACAAACCACATAAGCATCAGCATCCTCATCAACTTTCTCCTATACGCCAACGTTGACACCTTCAATTTCACATTCAGCAACTGGATGGCCGCCCGCCCCTTTAAAGGGTCTGGGTCTCGCGAGGTTCCGAGACCTGCGCTCTGAGCCTGGGTGAGAATTCCCAAACAGGCTTGGAGAGTGGGATCGGATTAGGGGTGTTCGCTCACACCTAATTCAAATCCTACCTGGTTTATTTTGCTTTGCGATGGGATGCGCATTCCTGTGTAGTCAGGGGCACCAGAACATTTTTAGATTGTGGGACAAGTTATAATCTAAGTGTGGTGCACGTCGCCCCCTCCCTCTGTGTTATGCCTCATAACAAAACAAGCATCCAGCCATAGGGCATTTAGCACTCAGTCACTATTACCTGCTACTCCATATAGCCTTTGTTTCAGTACCCAGGAACCTATCCAATACTCTACAGACTGAGACCCGGGTCTGTGGATAATCTAGGGCACCATGAACCACGGCAGTAAATGATTCTATAATTACTATCAGGCTGTAAATCCCTGTGCCTAAACTGTGTGATCACTGTGCAGGCACTTCCCTATAGACAGAAAGGCATACAGTATACATATATAATGTCAAGACCGTTATCAATCCAATTGGTTGAAAGGGTGCTATGTGCTATTGCCGAAGGGTTTTAATACCGCCAATGGCCCCCCAATCTTGTACTTTTCACAAGCTGATTTCAGTCCAGTCTGTTGCCGCAATGCCTATTATTGAACCCAGACATAGATACATCTACATATATTAGAGGGGATACATACAGATGATTGGTAAACAATAAACTGATATGGCCATCCTGAAAGAGGAAATCCAAACAGGGGGCGAGGTAAGTATATGTGCTCTCTGAAAGCCCCCACCCAAGCCCTCTGCAGCCAAACCCTAACTTTCCCCACTAGTTCCTAACCATAACACCCACACCTTGCAGTATGACCCTAGCCCCCCTTCTTGATGCCTAAATCTAGCCCCCCTCACCGCAGTCTAATCCTAACCTTCACACAGCCTAACCTGCCCTGCTAATGCATAACACTAACCCCCACAACACCGCAGACTGACCCTAGTCACCCTTAAACCTAGACTCCCTCCCTGCACCCTAACTCTAACCTTTGTCCCACAGCCTAACCCTAATTACATCCATTTGTGTCTAAACCTAGACCCCAATCTCTAACCATAACCCGGTCTGCATACTTACTGATCAGGATGGTGGCTGTCGAGATTCCAGCATCTCCATCTTGATCATTTTCGAGGATCTGCATCCAGTCTTCTGATGACAGTCAGAAGAGATGAAAGCAGTGCAAGGCTCTCAGAGTAGGATGGAGGCAGTATCCTTAGTGCAGGGGTGCCCGCTGAGTCAGCAGAACAGGAGTGCCAATGGTGTACTCAGTACATGCAGTGTCAGCAGTACAGGAATAACGGTGTCACCAGTTTGATGGTGCTGGAAGTGTCTTCAGTGTGGGGGTCATGACTGTGTGCTCAATTCGTGGTTGCCAGTGGTGTCAGTAGTGCAGCAGTGCAGGATTTGTGGCAGTGTCCTTATTGTTTGGGTTCCAGGCTGTGTTGGAAGCACAGGGGTGCTGGCTGGTGGGGGTGCTGGCAGCGAGGGGGTGGTGCTGCAGAGCAGGCAGTGTTGTCCCATTAAAGGCAAGCAGGAACCACGATTGGCTGAGAGCCGTGATGGCTCTCTTAGCCATTCAGGGACCTCCTATTGATATTAATGGCAGTTTTTTTAAATTGCACCACTTAGTCCCCAGCCTCCCTGCCGTCTGTTCGGCCATAGAGGTGGCGGTGCAGGGTGGAGGTGCCTTTCCCATGCAGAAGCTGCTGAGTGAGCTGCCACACTATGGGTCAGATTCTCTAAGCTTCAAAAGTGATAAAATAGAGAGTGATAAACAGCCAGCCAATCAGCTACTGCCTGACCTTTTTCAAACAGAGTCTGTGACATGCCAGGAAAAAGCTGATTGGCTGGCTGTTTATCACTCTTCATTTTATCACTTTTGAAGCTTAGAGAATCTGGCCATATGACTGCCTGCAAATGGCCCTCGACAAGAGTAACTTGGCAGTAAGGTGAAACGTACGCTGCATTTGACTCTGCCCCCCCCCCCCCCCCAATCTCGTCCAGCGCTGACGTCAGAAAGTACTTTCAATGATGTAGAACTGGCCGATAACGTTCCCCATCTTTCCTTGCTTCCTCTCTCAAATATAGGGGGGCAAGCGTCCCCCTCGCCGACCATCGAATGATGTGGAACATGCTCACATATCTAAGTGACTCTCATGCCACTTAGACATCTGGTGATGTCAGCTGCCCTTCCCCGGCACGGACTTCAAGGCCCGATTACCATGGGAATGCCCAGCTTTTATACGGGAACACTCAGGAAACGCTGGGCCGCACGCACCCGGCTTATGCACATGCGAAGAAATGACCCTGTGCATGCACATACGCCCACCTGTGGGAAGGTTCTGGTCCATGCGAAAGGACCAGTATAAGCCCCTTAATAATTAAACCCGAATAGTGAAAACAGCTCAAACCTACTGTATTTACTGTGTCTATAATGTACCTCCAAAGAAATGTGCCTTCTCTCTTTTTTTCCTTTAAGGAAAATTACATCAATAATAATTGTAAATAATATACTGTATATACCATCTGGCAGTAATAATTGTGATAAGATCCATAAGAATCCGTTAGTCTGAGCAGGCCTTTTAATTCAGTCTCCCTTAACAGTTACATATGATTAGAGACAGGATTATATGCAATATAAAAAGCTTGAAATATGCATGCAAATATGCATGAAAAATACTTAAAATATGCATGAAAAGTGTTAAAATATGCTACATTAAATAATAATAAAAAGTAATTTTTAACTTATTTATTTAAAAAGCAGCATCCTATTAGTTGCAAATAAAACTCAAAAATAGGCCCACAGCACCTGCAGATGTTTAGTGCCGTACACAGGATTTTTTTTCTTCCAGGCTGCTACAGCAGACTGCAGCGTCCTAGGATCTTCTGTTATCAACTACACAGACCCTCATCTCCAGTGCAGATCGATCAAATGTCAGCATAGCATGTGAAAGCAGCGCAGTGGAAGGCTTTCTCCCTGCGCCGCATACTCACTGTAACCCGGAGTTTCCTCCCCGCCGCGTGATGTCACAATACTTCCGCCCACCTCCTCTGCTGCAGAAATCTGTCTCTTGGCGCAAAGTCCCAGGCCAGGGGCAGGCAAAGGTTCAGGAGCTTTGTGGCATAACCCGCCCATATTGACTTTTATTAAAATAGATTGGCAGCCTAGAGCAATGTCCCCCACACTGCGCACATATTGGCCCGGCCTGCACACTCTACCACAACCTGGCCAACAGGAGGGCAAATCAGTGCTGTGATTCGTGGGTGGAAAGGTGGTGGGTCCTAAAATATGCACCATCACTAGATTTTAGGTAAAATATGCAATAACAAGTGAGAATGGGCAAAATATGCGAATGCATATGCAAATATGCAAATGCATATAATCCTGTCTCTACATATGATATTTTTTCTTCTCTAATCCAAACACTATATACATGTGTGTTTTTGTTTATATGTAATTTTAACCAACAATATAATCAAGATTTTTAGAAAATACATTTATTAAAAGTTATGTTTTAGTATATCCCAACGGAGTTTGCCTAACTCTTGTTCTTTCCTGAATATTTTTGGTTGTCATGGAGCATGTACAACTGTGAACTCGGAGAAAGGGAAATATCTTTAAGTACCAAATTCCTATTATTTCTAAGCAATCTAGACAGATTGCGTAAAAAAACAGGCTATTATTGCCTCGTGTATATGATACTTTAAAAAAACAAAAACATTTTTTATTTGGAACTACTTACATTACTAATTTGCATCATCTTTTTAACCAGAAAATAATACAATTTCAATACCCGAGGATTACATCCTGACAAGGGTTGCAAGAGAAGCCAAGAAAATGAACGACTGTTGCAGAGCGATCTAGCTTATACTAAATTTTGTGAATTAATAAATAATTTTAATTTATTAATTAATCATCTTACATTTTCCTAATTATTTAAATTAATGAATTCATTAAATCAATCCTTGATTGCCTTCTACTACATACATACTCCACCTCCTTTTTCCTGTGCTACCCAGGAGCCTCTGATCTAGTTCTTGATTAAAACATTCTTGGTTTCTATGAAGCCATATATTTTATTAAAATGCCATTTTGTCGGCCACTGTTACATGGCACTTTTTCAGGTACTTATGTAATATCTGGGCTACCGTTTTCTTATGAGACCGCGTCCCCTCGCGGGGCTCGCTGCGCTCATATAAACTGCTGTTTGTCTGTGCCACTGCTCTGATGCTTAGTTTAGCTAGCCAGCCTTTGACCACCTATCGTTCACCAATATTGTCCAAATTGTCTGGAAATTACTTGAAATTAATGTTATTGAGGTTAATAATAATGTAGTTACAAAAACAGGCCAATATTACATAATCTTTTCTGTTTCTCTCATTTAAAAAAAATACAAATACAAAACATTATGATAAAGCGAAACAAAACCTACAGTAAGCACGGGAGTCAATGTTGCTCTTTTATAAGCTTATGATTTTACTTGTGATATACAGAACTTTAATACATTTGTGTTTTTTGAATTTAGAAAAATTATCACTGACCATATATGCAAATGTATAATTCAATGCTTGCCTTTTTTATTGTTTTCACTTTTTCTGCAAGAACAAAGACTTCCATACAGGACTTATCGGGCCTCTGCTTGTCTGCCGACCTAAAGTATTGAAACGATCCAATGTCCTTCAGTTCAAAATGCAAGATTTCTTTCTTGCATTTATGGAGATTGACGAGGAAAAGAGTTGGCTCTATAGAGAAAACAAGCAGCAGCATTGTCCTTCTTATTGTTCTTTTCAGTCTTCCTGCCCTGCGGCTTGCAGTGAGGAGTCGCAGCACAACCACGTTTTTCATGGTATGACTATGAATATGTTTTTCCTTTTTTACATGAATATATAATTCTAAACATATTGAGCTTCATTTATAGTAAGGAAAAAAAAAACTGAATGAACATTGCAAACCAGCATAGGTATTTTGTTTTGCGTGTATCTTAAGATGTTCAAAATTCAAAATACAGCGTACAGTATATAGTAGATGCAAGTGCTTTAAGATAAACTATATAAGACCAACTGAAGTTAGCAACAATTGCACACTGTGGACCTGATGCAGCGGCACAGAGTAAGCTCTTTAACACTGGTAAACTGCAAATCCGTGAATGCGCATCTGCAGTATGGGTCCTCCATCATTGGATGCCGTTAGGCTGCAGGCATCAGTTGATTGACAGCCAGTAGCCATTTGGGGTAAGAAGGCAGGTGGTGATGGTCTTCGTTTCCCAAAATGGAGGCATGTTACCTCTGTTTTTTTTAGAGTTCTGTGGCCAGGGGATCTGTCTCCAACAGGGGATGTTTCCTGTCCTAACGACAGAGCTCATAGGTTACTCAGTCGGCCACTAATGTCGCAGGTGATCCAATGCTGCATTCTCAGATTCAGCAGAGGATCACACATGCATGCAGAAGTTGTCCACTTATACCAGACGCTTACTGCTGAATTAATATATGTTCGCATCACTGCTGCTTCCAAGTTAGAAACACCAGGCCTGAAGCATGGCTATTGATGCAAGCTATTTTCTATATAGACACTTTGGGGGAAATGTACTAAAGGAAATTTGTAAAAAAATAGGTGTATTTGTATTTAGAAATACACTTATTTTTGACATTTACAATCCCGAAAATACGGCAATTCATATTCGTATTGATGTGCTATCAATACGAATACGAATTGCCGTATTTTCGGGATAGTAAATGTAAAAAATAAGTGTATTTCTAAATACAAATACACCTATTTTTTTACAAATTTCCTTTAGTAAATTTCCCCCTTTCTATCTTCGTAATCCACACTTACTATAACCCAGAGCCTGGGTATGCCTATATATATATATATATATATATATATATATATATATATATATATATATATATATATATATATATATATATATATATATATGGTGTGGATTATAAAATAGACAGTGTATAGTTAGACAGCAAATTGCTCGACCACAGAAGGTCACCATGCAATAGGTCAACAGGGCAAAAGGTAAAAAGGTGGACATATGTAAAGGTAGACATAAATTTTTCAAATTTTTTGGTGCCAGTGTCGTCACCTGTCGACATTGACCTACAATTAGTGCAAGGCGTACCAAAAATTAAATAAAATTGTGAAAAACTCATGACTGCATTCTCATTTGTCTACCTTTTTCATGTCAACCTTTTGACCTTGTCAACCTAATGAATGTCAACTTTTTGGGGGTCTACTGATTGACTGTCTAACTAGACACTGTAGATCAACCGGAACCGGTAAATATATGAAAAGAATTACATATGTAAATAGTGGTATCCTATTATGCACGATAAAACATTGAATGCAAAAAAACTTTTTCGGATGTTTTATCTGGTTATCCTATTTCTCCCGATAAAAAGCATGAGCTCTCCCGAAAAACACAAGGTTTGGTGAAACTGTTGGAAAACAGGCCTTTTTTCGGGGATTTTGCTTTATAGGTTTTTGCTGAGGCAGGTGATAAAATATTCCCTATAAGCCGTGGCACCACCGGTGTTTCAGGTTAAATTAGATAGCCCAGAGCGTGCCTATTATCCGCGATAATATTGCTGTTTTTTTACTATGTTAGGGCTCAGTACCACACAAGGATAACTAAGAACAATAGAGGGAAGCGTGGAAGATAGAGAAATAGAGTGGTGAGCCGGCAATAGGCACATGATGCATAAGCTTATGAAACCAGCAGCAGCTGGCTCGGGTGGATATTATGGTCCGTCAGAGAAGAAAGCTGATGGATGTTGCTAACATCAGGACCAAACACCAGCTTCCACCTCATGTTGACCCTTAAGGTGCTCTATCACCTTTGGGATGAGGTGAAAGTCGCAGGGAACATGGTCGGGGCACTACGACGGGTGTCTCTATGGTGAAGGTGGTTATTCCTTCAGAGATAGCGCTGCCAAGGGGTATGCTGCCTGATAAACACCTGTAGTGTAAGTGCCACCACTACACAGAAATTGACATGCAGAAAAAAGTGATTGGTGAACATCAATTGGCGCTTCCCCCCTGTTCCCTTAATACCTATTAAACACCAAGGGTGACATTCTATGGGATGAGATAAATGCGCATGTTTTTTTAGCGCACCACATCGCTGCTATTCGCCCTTTTTCAAATCGCATTTTTTGGTAATAATTCGCATATTTAATGGGATGCGCTTTGGAGGCTGAAAAGTGCAAAGTGGTGCGATTTGCGGCGAAGTGGGGCGAATTTAAGTCACAAAAAAGTGAGATTTATTACGCCGGTCATGTGCGAGTTTTGGACCAACCGGAGTGCGATTTACAAAACTGTCTCTGCATGACTAAGAACCCCCCAACCTATTGGCCTACCGGTGTCCCCTCCATTATGCATCACACCCCCTATATAAAGGGGCATTGGCGCCATTTAACTCTTTGATAGGAAGTAAGGAGCATGGAGAGGAGCAGTGGCAGTGTGAGTACAGGAAGAGGTGTTGATGGCAGAGGGAGCAGTGGCAGAGGGAGCAGTGGCAGAGGGAGCAGTGGCAGAGGGAGCAGTGGCAGCAGCCAGCCAAGTGGGAGAGCCAGCAGTGTGGCAGGCAGCATGGCCACAGCAAGGCCAGCCTCCGCTGGCATCCCCATCCTATAGCCAAGACCTTGACCATACCCCACAGCAGCTGCAGGAGGGCCATATGTCAGAGGTGGAGGAAGATGGTGGTGAGGAGGAGGAAGACACTGGCATGGAGGAGGAGGGGTACATGGCTGGAGTCGAAAATGAGGAGGAGGAGGTAGAAACTGGCCGCACAAAAAGTGGCCGAAAGGTCCGATTCTCCTATGACGAAAATGCTGCACTTGTCCGGGCTATCATGCCAGTGTTTGACCGGTTACTGGGGAAAAGTCACCACAAGACCACTGCACAGCGCAAAAGGGCTATGTGGAAGGACATCACCCAGGCGGTGAACGCTGTAAGTCAGCACAAGCGCCTGGTCAGAAATGTAAAGAAGAGATTCAACGACATCAAAAGGCAGCTGAAAAGTAAAATGGCCATGGAGTTGGAGGAGGCCACCAAGACTGGCGGAGGAAGCCCCACCACTGTGTGCTACACATCGTATGAGGTTAAGTTGAAGCGCATCATACCCCCTGAGGTCCTGCCTGGCATGCACGTGGCGGATACCGATAGGCCGCAAACGCCATCCAGAGCTGGTAAGTGTGACCACATGCAATCTTAAATAAACATGCCAATGCTTTCTAACTGTATTCTTCACTTGAATTGTTATGCTAAGTAAAGTGCTGCTGTGGAACTACATAGCTCCTACTTTCAAATTGCTCATAATGCTGGCCCTTGTAGTTCCACAACTGCTCATATTGATTACCACTGTAACATTCTTTCTAGCAGCCTAACATGTATGTGGCCAAAAACACAGAGGTGTACTGGTGGTTTAGCTGCCATGCCTACATACCACAGATTATCCAATAGTTGTCATGTGTACAATAGTTTAATAATAATCTAACAAAAAAATATTTTGGTTAAAAAAAAAAAAAAAAGGTGGTGAAGAAATAATGCAGTCCTTATCCAAAGGGTATTGTCCATTATTGTCATTTCAATGCATGTTTGCTGAAAATGCTTATCCATTGCAAGGTCCATAATGCCTGCCCATCTTTCCTTGCACAGATTGTCCATCCCGAAGTGCTCACGCACCCAAGAAAAGAAGGCCCGTTGCTGCAGAATCTGTGGAAGCAGGTAAATGAACAAAAAACACGCCATTACACATACAGTACACACACCCATGTCACATCAACAATATCTCACACTACATGCATCTCCTGCTGCTACATTGCAACGGAAATGAATGTAATCTGAGCTAGGCATGTGACTTATTATTAATGTCAATGTTACATGCTCTATCGGGGTACATGTGTAAGTACATAACACCCCTAGGTATGTGCGTCCATCATCTAAAGCCCTTTCTAAAACAGTACAGAAGAGAGTCTGGCCTATATA
Organism: Crinia signifera; assembly: GCF_055691185.1. Taxonomy (NCBI): domain Eukaryota; kingdom Metazoa; phylum Chordata; class Amphibia; order Anura; family Myobatrachidae; genus Crinia; species Crinia signifera. The sequence continues at coordinate 44,547,492 of NC_139225.1, read as the reverse complement.
TGCATCAGTACTTACCTCTTCATCTGTATCCACAGGTACTATACAACTAGGGACAGACCAAACCGATTCTTCAATGATGGTGTTGGACGAAATGGACATCATTCTTGAACCGGTGGAGACCTTTGCAGCAGAGGAAGAAATACAGACCTCATCACAGAGTGATCTTCCCCCAAGTGGGGTGTCTCCCAACCCACCCCCACACCCCATACAGCCGCTTCAGCTTCCCAAGTAGCTAACTCCTTGGTCAATTTCAAGGACAAACAAATAGAATTCATGGCCTCCCAAAGCCTGCAAATAGGTAACATCCAGGGGTACATGCGTGACACGTTTCTTCAATTACGAAAAATTGCACGTAGTGTACGGGTAGGTGTAGGCACTCATGTGCGCATTGCTAACAGCATTGACACCCGTTTTGCAGATCTAACTTCTGCTGTGAGGGAACAGAATAGCCATATTGGCAGCCTTGCACAAAGTATAGCTGCACTAAGCCAATCATGCACAGCGCAGACCAATGCCTTAATAGGTATGCAGGCCCAACTACAGCATCTGGAAGCCAATGTCGGAGGTGGCGCAGCATCAACCCTCAGCAGTGTTTCTAGCACCCCAATAAGTGGCTCCCCCACTTCCCCACCCTGTCTGAGTATTAGGACCCGTGGTGGGCTGGGTGCAGGTTCTAGAAGTGGTGTAGGGTTGCCTGATGCTGGGAGAAGATAGCTCATATGTTTGATAGTTTTGTCATATGCAATACATCTTGTAACATCCCCCGACAGTTTTTATGTTTCACTTGCAAAAATGCAGATTGGTTCTCACATAGTAGACTGCAGTAGAAATGTCTAACCGCATACCATTGTGTCTGTGTATTATTTTAAAAACAATTATTGTGTGAATTATGACATATTGTAATGGTATATGACAATGGGATTGCTGTAAAGTAGTGTGGGGTAACTCCTGGCCCGTCAAAGGTTGTGGAACTACATATTCCAGCAAGCTCTGACACTCATGGTTTGGACTGTAATGGTTATAGTGTGTCAGGGCATGCTGGCACGTGTAGTTCCACAACACCAGTGAGCCATATTTGACAGCAAACGTAATTCATACATGTATCAAATGTACTTACAAGCTTGATACCAGCAAGGGATAGGTCAGCACCACCAGCTGCATCCGTTGGGCTCACGTGCGGGAATGCTGAGAGTGTATAGAAAGCCAACTTGTGGTCCTGCCACTCCAACTCAGAACTGGGGAATCTGATGTATGTGCGCCACAACTTCTTTAAAGCAAGTAACACTTGAGTAAAATGCTTAGAGAAAGTGGCCTGTGATACCCCCAAGGAACATGAGGTCACAGACTGAGTGGAGCCTGTGGCCAAATAGTAGAGGGCACACATTAATTTGTGCAGCCCAGACACTGCATAGTTGCCTCGGTACTCTTTACCTAGCACGGCGCCCACGATCTTGATCGTGGGCATCGTGAGGTAAAAAATCGCGCCGGTCGCGTCGTATGCGGGCTAAAGATGCCCGGACGCGACCGACGCGATGTCCACGATTTCCCATTGAAAACCATGTTAAACATGGACATCGCGTCGGTCGCGTCGCTGCCGGCCATAAATGTGCACACGATGGCCGCGACGCGATGCCCACGATTTGCCATAGGAATCAATGTTAAAAGGCCCGATGGACACGATTTTCATGTTAAATGGCTGAATGGACCCGATTTTACCATAGCAAACAATGTTAAATGGGCCTTAGAGCCCAAATACTTACCCTGAACTCTGAAATGGCCCCCCCAATTGTTTACGCCACCCCACAATCAACGTCAACCCGAAGCGTGGCGAGCGCAGCGAGCCCGCGAGGGGCGGCGGTACGCGTCCTCCGACCTTTTCATACCCCCACTATCCACGTCGGCGTGGAGTTGAGAATAGAATAGTGTGGCGAGCGCAGCGAGCCACCGAGCCCGAAGCGTGGCGAGCGCAGCGAGCCCCGCGAGGGGACGCGGATACCTGTGAAGCCCGCGAGGGGACGCGTATAGCTGTGAAGGTATCCGCGTCCCCTCGCGGGGCTCGCTGCGCTCGCCACGCTTCGGGCTGGTGGCTCGCTGCGCTCGCCACACTATTCTATTCTCAACTCCACGCCGACGTGGATAATGGGGGTATGAAAAGGTCGGAGGACGCGTACCGCCGCCCCTCGCGGGCTCGCTGCGCTCGCCACGCTTCGGGTTGACGTTGATCGTGGGGTGGCGGTAACAATTGGGGGGGCCATTTCCCAGTCAAGGTTGCCTATTTGGCCTCTGTGGCCCATTTAACATTGTTTCCTATGGCCACATCGGGTCCATTGAGGCATTTAACAGTAAAATCGCGTCGGTCGGGCCATTTAACATTGATTGCTATGGGAAATCGGGTGCATCGCATCGCGGGTACATTTATGGCCGGCCGCGACGCGACCGACGCGATTTCCATGTTTAACATGGGTTTCAATGGGAAATCGCGGGCATCGCGTCGGTCGCGTCGCGGCCAGACATAAATGTACCCGCGATGCCCGCGATGGGCGCCGTGATAGGTAAAGAGTACCGTTGCCTCCCCCAAAAGGGTCCAAATCGTCTCTCACCTGCTCATATAAGTCCAACAGTTTAATGCGGTTCAGCCTAAACATCCCCACAACCTGTTGATCCGAGAGGGAGTCCAGGTACAGCCGAGCACAATACATACGTGGGGTACGCAGTAGTCGGGGGGCTACCTGGATCTGGTGCGCAGCTTCCTCCCTCCTGCGCAGCTCCTACAAATGGGCCACATCACAGATAAGCAACTCCAAACCACTCTGCAAAATCTCCGTCTGAAACCCTCACAGGTGTCCTTAATGATGTTGGGGTTTATGTAGGGGTGTTTGTGAGTGAAAATGAGGGCACCTGTGCTGAAATTAACCATGTGTGCACTTGACCAAAATGAGTTCTGGGCCAAATCGCCAAACAGAACCTGGTCTGAAATAAGTGCGATTATTAGACACCTAAAAAGTGCGATTTCAGAAAACGCAGTTCATTAAATAAGCGATTTGTATACTTTTCTGTACGAAAACATCTGGATGCGATATAAATGCGAATTAATCTCGCACTTTTGGTCCGCATGCCTTAACGCACATAATATGCGATTTCAGTCCCTTAGCGCATCCTATTAAATTGGCGATTTGACGGAAAAATGCGATAGCGCCATTTTGTTTACTATTTATCGCCAAAAAACACATCTCATCCCATAGAATGTCACCCCAAGTGTAGTTATATGGACAAAGTACATAATCCTGATCATCACTATGAGCTTGTGTATTTCAGCTCAGGCGGCTGAGGATGGGTATAGTGGAGAGGTGGACACTAGAACCGCAAGAAGCTTCTTTCCGTTAGCTATTCACCAATTGAACAACTGAATCCATGCAAATGTAATCCCAACACCAATTGTCAAAAAATGCTTACCAATTAAGCAACCTGTCCATTACAGTCATAACATAAGAAAATGTAATGTCTTTCCCTCCTGCACCCTTGCTTGGTGCAGCACTGGAACAGGGTTGCCGACTTTAAAAAAATCCTCTCAGGGAGAAGCCCGGAGAGGAATCTTCCATTACGAGTTTTTGGGGCGGGGCTTAACTGTGACGTCATTAAGCACCGCCCCATTACAGCAAATAGCAGAAATAACTGATATCCATGGAGGGGGCGGGGCTAAAACGACACGATTGTGCCGTATTAGCTCCGCCCCCTCCCCTGAGACCCGCGGATTGCGGAATATAAATGCCGCGATCGGGGGGCTCAGTGGGGGTCCCCCTGATTCCGGGAGGGTTGCCCACCCTTCCGGGGGCCGGGAGAAAGGACCCGATTTTCGGGAGACTCCCGCAAATTCCGGGAGGGTCGGCAACCCTGCACTGGAATACACAAAAAATTCCTAGTATACGTGAGTATACATGGCCAATAAAGTTCATTCTGATTCTGATCTCTCAGGGGTCAGACCTCAGTTGAGAAGTGCTTTAAGTGTCTCCTGTTCATGCCCATCAGAGGAAGAAGGCCGGTCCAAGGTCTGGCTCATAGAAACATAGAATTTGACGGCAGATAAGAACCACTTGGCCCATCTAGTCTGCCCCTTTTTTTTTTAATATGTTACCTCAAATCATATTTGATCCTTATTTTTTTGTAAGGATATCAATATGCTTATCCCAAGCATGTTTAAATTGTACTACTGTATTTGCGTCTACCACCTCTGTTGGGAGGCTATTCCACTTATCTACTACTCTTTCTGTGAAAAAATTCTTCCTCACATTTCCCCTGAATCTTCCTCCCTCTAGTTTCAGTGCATGTCCTCGTGTTCTGTTGCTCCTCTTCCTGTGAAGAATGTCTCCCACCTGTACCTTGTTAAAGCCCTTGAGGGTGGATCAGGAGGCACCAGATGAGATGGAGGCAATTCTCCTCTGAGTGACGCCCATATGACCTTGTTGTTATCTATTAGAAAATCTACTTGGAGTATTTCCAGTTTGAATGAACATATATTAAAAAGCAGGGAACCGTTTTTAAAGTTTCATGTTATTCGTTGTTTGTAAATATTATTATATTGTTGTGGTCTTATGGTGTGTACACACGGTCAGATGTGCCTTCAGATACTATCCACGATCCGATCAGATCAGATCGTGGATAGTATCTGAAGGCGCATCCGATTTGCATACAAGTCTGACTATATAATGCAGATCTGCACTATATAGTCATGGCAGACAAGACTTTCTGCCTTGCGATACGTGAACGCGCATCGGAATCGGATCGGGATCTGAAGGGTTAAAACCCTTGCGATCTGCATCCGATTCCGATCCGATGTTGACTATATCGTCAACATCAGAAGGCAAAAAGTACCGTGTGTACACACCATTAGTTTGAGATTTACAAAATGTAAACTAAAACATTTTATTTTGTTCCCCTTGCGCTTGGTATTTTAGTAATTAATGGGCACGTTGGCGACAAACTGCCTGGACTACTCCTACCACTGAAGCAAAAAATACGATGGCATCTGCTAAGCATTGGGAGAAGTCACATTCTTTCTGTTCAATTTCATGGAAATATTGTTTCTCAACGGAGCCACACAGATCACCCTGTCAATATAGTAAACCTATATCCTGGTGAGATTTGAAAATTATTGCATTTCTTTATATTCCTTTTAATATAAATTATTCTTGTGTTTTACCACACTTATTATGCAGTGTTTTACTATTTCCTATGTGCATTTGCATTACTTTCAGTAGCCTAATTATTGTATCCCAATGTCATGTGTCATGCATGTAGTATAATCATGCTGCACCCGTTCGCACAGAGGCTGCACATGTGAATAAATGTTTATGCGCGTAAACAAAACATCGGTCCCCTGTGCAAATGCTCAGGGGAGCGATTCACCCAGAATGAGGGTCATTATGTAAGCCTATAGAAAACGAAGCCTAAATACAGTAGATAACCCAAACATACAGTATACAGTAGTTAGTAAAAAACACACATGGGGCTAGATGTAATAGCATGTGACCTGACAGATGTGTGTGACTTTGTGAGAATTACTGTTCTTAAAGTGGCAATCATTTACCAGGCTAAATGCCTGGTAAATGATTGGTGCTTTAAAAATATGGGTACTGTTGCTCTTCTTGCAGCTCACATGCTATTACATTTAGCACATGGTGAGGGAAGTAGCAGCAAGAATCAGAAAATAACATGTACAACCACAAATCTCAAAACATCACATAGGTAGGAATTAGGGCCAGACTGGCCATCTGGCAGTTCTGCCAAATGCCAGAAGGGCCGATGGCTGTGTGGGCCGATTTTGCTCAAAAACTTCACCCTGAGCCCGCTGCCTCCCTGCTTTGGTCTGTCCGTCACTATAAAGTGCCTCGCTGTGCCGCATCATTTGCATATTGACCCCGACATCGTGAAGCAGCGGCGGAAGCTTCTGAGCCCGCTGCCTCCCATCCTGCCTGCCCGCCACTCTGCGCCTCCCCGCTCTGCCCTTCATTAGTCGCACCTGATTGGCCGGCGCTGCTACATCAGGTAACAGTCCTGATGAGGGGGGAGCTGAATCATCAATGCATCATTTCCCCCAGATGGGAGAATCTTCAGCAGGGCGCCATGGTGGCGGGGTGCTATTTAAGCAGAGGGCCAGTGACTGTAGTCGGATCCATCCTGCAGTGTCAGTGCCACAGTGAAAGCAAAGACTAGTAAGTGTCCTGCTCTTTTTGTCTATGGGCATAACTGTGTGCAGCATATTGTGTAATGGTAATAAGTAAACTGTGTGCAGCATATTGAGTAATGGTCAACATGATGTGCAGCATTTTGTGTAATGGGCATCACAGTGTGAAACATTTTGTGGAATGGGCTTTATGGCTTGCAGCATTTTGTGTAATGGGCATTATGATGTGCGGCATAATGTGGAATGGGCATTACGATGAGCGCTGGAATGGGCATTGCGGTGAGCGGCGTAAAGTTGAAATGTGCATTACGTTGTGTGGCATAATGTGTAATGGGCATAATGGTGTGTTCTATAATGTGTAATGCCTCCTTTTTGTGATGCTATGCCTCCTTTCCATGCGGCCACACCCCCTTATTCGCTGCGCAAAGGTCCCGCCTACTATGCTGATTTATGGTCCCAGTCCGGCCCTGGTAGGAATAGACTTAAGCTGTTCATACATCAGGATGACCAGCGTCAAATCCAAACTGTCAAATTTTCTCAGGCAGCTTCCCATAGATAGATGTATTTTCACATAAGATCTATTATAAGATCTGTAACTCCCAGCATACTGTCGTTAGCAGCATCTTCAGATTTTACATGCAGCACATAAGATCTAAGGAGTGACCTCATGACCTGCGGGTCTGTGCATCATACCAGGAACCTCATAATTTGCACTCAAAACTCACACAATGCATTGCATGACCTGTCAAAATTGTACGTTTGGGCCTCAAATCATTGTAATGTACGGCCAGCTTTAGTCTCTGACCACTTGCATAAGAACATGAAACAAAAGGGGGGGGGGGGGGGGGACTGGACTGCACACCCTATTTTTCAACATAATAAAATGTGGTACCATGCTAAGGCTTCTAGGACCATACAGGAAAAAGAAAAGTACTGATGCATACTCTAGGTGAAAATAAAATTGATAATAAACCCTTACAATTAACATGGAATAGATAGTTCCATAACATCTCTAATACTAATAAATTATATACATTTAATTTGGGCTGACCCTCAAATATAGCCCATATTGCAATGTGGGAACCTGTGCTAATTAAAACACCTGAGGGTAGATGAGAGGGGTACCAGTACCAGAATGAAGGAGCCTTACTTTAAGTGTATAATATATACATAAATATAGAGGGAGAAAAGGGGGAGTTCTGATCTGCACACCCTATTTTAAACATAATAAGAGGTGCTAACATTGCATAACAAGGCAGAACCCAGATGAATATACTGAAACATACCACCTGTAAGGAAAAACAAATGTTATCAAGGAGTACCCTACTCATTTACAGACACAAAACAGGGAAAATCATTATATATAGGTTACTATAGTAATCACTTCTGCAATTTGGAGATTGAGAGTATAGTAGGGGGGTATTATAAACATTGTATAAAATTGTTTAGGTACACCCAGATATAAAATTCCAATTAGATTAGCACAGTCGTTTCCATAGGTGGTATAAGAATCATGAATGCTGAGTAAGCAGTGAGGGAGCATAAACCACTGATGGGTTCCCCAGGTTACACTTGGAAGGTCAGGTGATATGTTAATCAGGATGGGCACAAGGCCTATCAGAGCAGTGGGGAGGGTCAGACAGGGTAAGAAAAGTCACATGCTACATGTGAAGCTTCCTCTGTGTGGAAAAGCCCCACCCACCCTTCCCTAGTCTTCTTCTTCGGCGGCGGTAAAGAACGGTCATCCTTGTAAGATCTTGATGTGTGTGTGTAGATAGTGGGGTGTCGCTCTCCCCTGACATCTATGGTCATGGACCATGCTTCTGCCCGGGGGATGGTCACCACTAGCACGAGTGGATGACCGGGGAGAGTGATCACCAGCGATGGTGTGTATGGTAGACATCTTTAACCCCACTTTCCTATAGTGACCGTTCTTTGGTGCCGCCACCATTTTATAGTTTAGTTAATTGTCAAAATAAATTTGACATTCATTTTGAAACGCCAGCACTTGTGTCTGTGTCTTTTTTATTAGATAAGTTTAGTTGTTAAGGTTTAAGTTAAGGTTATGGTGAATTGTAAAGTGTGGACCTGGGGGATACCTGATTGGGGAGTTTATGCCTTATTTTTTAACCCAAATCGATAGGATTGTTATAATTATACTTATGTAGTCAAACATTTAAATATTTCCCTTCGTTTTCCCCTCCCCTCATTCCCTCCCTCTCCTCCTTCAAGCTCTTCCTTTCTGCTATTCTCAGAAAAACCAAAGCCAGCTCTACACACATTTATAAAAATAAAACAAACTGCGAAAAAGAAGAAACAAAACAACCAAAAAAATTTAAATAATTGATTTGTCCAATCTATATACCTAATGCAGTCTATATACACTTCGAACACCTATCTCTTTATTTTTATTTTGTCTTTTAAAACACATATATCCACCCTTTCACATATTCCAAAATTTCATTTAATTCCAAGAATTATATATCCTATTTTATAGTACTGTATAGGTCGATTCTATATAATTTTTTACCAATATCGCATCAACTGTAACTTTTTTTAAATTTTAAGAAAGTGACTAAGGGGGGTTATTCAATGCCGGACGCTATTCTTGACAGGGGAAAAAGCATCTGCCGCCTATTCAATGCTGCTGTTTCCAACAGCATTGAAGGCGGACTTCAACAAACCAGAATTAGATCTGCTTTGATGGAAAGTACAGCGGATTGTCGAATTCACTGTGAGTTTTTGACAATCCATGGCCGTTTTTGCAGACATGCCCACTATATGCAAGAACAAGAGGGGGGTAGATTGCGCAGAATTGATGACAGAACAAAAAATTGAATAAAAATAATAACAATATTAGTTTAATAAAACATACATTTATAAATATGGTGCAATTGCATAGGGAAAGGGTTAAAAATGTAAAAATAGGGATAATGGAAAAGCTGCGTCCATTGCTGGAATAAATCACCTTACTCTCAGACTGTTGAAGAGGGAGATTTGAGGATGTTTTGTAAGTCCTCCTTGACACTGGGACATATGCTCCTTTGTACAGAGTGTCCTCCAAGTGGGAACAATGATGGTATAAGTCCTCTAGATGGATTCTCTGTATTTCTGGGGTCTGTCAAAAACCAAGGGTGAGTACCTTAGAAAGGTGGCGTCCCTTCCAAACGTGGGTACTCCAATTGGAGATAGGTAGATAGATGTCCCGGTCTTATTCTCCTCTAGTGCAGAAGTATAGATTTTTCCTTTTTCCTTCTTGTTTTAGGCAAGGTGGTGTGGAAATAAGCAGCAAGATGGAAAGGGTAGGTGGGTGGCTGGGTAGCCTGGCCAACGCGTTTCACTGCTTAGGAGCAGCTTTTTTCACCTTGAAAAAGCTGCTCCTAAGCAGTGAAACGCGTTGGCCAGGCTACCCAGCCACCCACCTACCCTTTCCATCTTGCTGCTTATTTCCACCACCTTGCCTAAAACAAGAAGGAAAAAGGAAAAATCTATACTTCTGCACTAGAGGAGAATAAGACCGGGACATCTATCTACCTATCTCCAATTGGAGTACCCACGTTTGGAAGGGACGCCACCTTTCTAAGGTACTCACCCTTGGTTTTTGACAGACCCCAGAAATACAGAGAATCCATCTAGAGGACTTATACCATCATTGTTCCCACTTGGAGGACACTCTGTACAAAGGAGCATATGTCCCAGTGTCAAGGAGGACTTACAAAACATCCTCAAATCTCCCTCTTCAACAGTCTGAGAGTAAGGTGATTTATTCCAGCAATGGACGCAGCTTTTCCATTATCCCTATTTTTACATTTTTAACCCTTTCCCTATGCAATTGCACCATATTTATAAATGTATGTTTTATTAAACTAATATTGTTATTATTTTTATTCAATTTTTTGTTCTGTCATCAATTCTGCGCAATCTACCCCCCTCTTGTTCTTGTGTTATTTGTAGGGACTGACAATCCCTTTATTTGATTGCTGCAGGCCTAATCGCCCACACAGGCGCCCCACACAGACACTCAGGTGTCTGTCCATTTCTTTCTCTATGCCCACTATATGACACTCGACAGCAGGAAAATTAAATTGTGGCTGTCGAGTTTCTGTCGGGCGGAGCTAAAATTGTCCGGAATCCCGGTTTGAGTACCGCCCTTAGACTAAATCTTAATTGAATATCCTTGCCAAAATTAACACTGGTGTCCAGCACAGCAGCGCTGACAAACCACGCTTTGTGACATAGGCCCTTTAACAATGACACACCTTGCACCCTCTATAGTTGCGGTCATGATTAAATAATTTTGTTTTACCCAATGTTCTTAGTCCACCAGAACCCAGCACGTCACATCACAAATCTCTAGGTGGGCTGCCTATTATACACCTATTACACCAATTACAATTCCCGGGTTATTGCTGGGTCAACCTGGGTTGGGCCTCAGTGTAAATGGATGCAAAAAGCAGGTAAGTATGGTGTAATGGCGCTTTGCCCTGGTCAGCCAGATGTGAACTGAGAAAGATGATGTGGGGAATACTTAGCTCTGGGATTCTTTAAGATTCTGGTGTTCCCTGGCGAAGTTCTCCTTCATAGATCCTCTCGTCCCAATTGATGTATATTTGGGGAAAGAAAATTTGATTTGTGTGAGACAAATCAAATTTTCTTTCCCCAAATATACATCAATTGGGACGAGAGGATCTATGAGGGAGAACTTCACCAGACCTGTGTTCAAGGACAGTGTAAATGGGTGACAAAGGTCTACTGACCTGGGACCCATTTACATCAATGGGGGAGAGCCTATACCTCCTGACTGCAGTGTCTTGTGGTCAGTATGGAGGTTGGGAAAGGGCACAAGCAGCCTCCGCTGCTGTCTGCTGTACAGACAGCAGGGGAGCCGGGGAAGAGGTGAATGGATGCATGTGTATACGGCATCTATTCATCTCACAGTAGCTATCCCGAGTAGGCACAGCGGGAGTCCTGGCCAGCGGATTTCCCGGGACTTGTAGATGATGTCATCTTCAAATGCCAGTATTGAAAAGTGCAGTGCACAAAGCCGACTCTGGAATTTCCCGGGTCAGCACTGCAGTGTAAATGCAGTGAAACCTGGATCTGACCCGCATTGGAACCGTGTTCCAAATACAGGGTCAGTTATGGGATTTTGGTGTAAGAGAGGGGTTAGTGTTCTGTCCATTAGAAAACATGACAGACCTTGTGGCATTTGAGTACAAATAAGTGAAAAAAATTCATGGGTGAAGCAGCTACAGTATATTGTAGATTGAAAACCTCATGAAATGATTATTGGGTGTTCATTGACACTCTACAGGTATTAATTATAATAATTGCCAGCTCTGAAACTAAATCTTGTTAATGGCAAAATAAGTTGTGTTAGTTAGTACAAACATTTTGTTGGCTATTTGTAATTTGTAAAGTAATCTATTTTATTTAAAACTTTGCAAATCACATCTGCAAGGATGTCCGTTAAAATTTTTGAAAAATGTTTAAAAACATTTTAATGAATGTCATGGTGTGTATTTTATTGCAGGTGTTGGTGTAACCCTGGAGATGGTTGCTCACTTAACTGGTATATGGCATATAGAGTCCGAAGGAGGATACTATAACTATGGGATGAGAGCACTTTATCTTGTTTATGATGCACGTGAGTCCAGCCTTTATTCAGATAAGTACTAAACAGCACTTAGAGCGAGAGATTCAAAAAAAAGAAAAAGTAACTTTGCGCCTTGGCAAAACTATGTTGCACAGCAGGTGGAGAAAATGTAAAGTTAGACTTAGGAGTACATTTACTAGTTTCTAAAAATTAAAAGAGGTGACGTTACCCATAGCAACCAATTAAATGAACCTCTTAGATTTGAGCGGGGTGTGTCCAAATCTGAATCTAAAAATGTATTTGCACAAATTACATTGGGCAAAATTAGTAGTTAAAATACATATCCCCATACCCCCTGCTGGTTTTTGGGCGATGGCACTAAATGAAAGGTTAGGTTTCTTAGATGAAGTGAACCTACTCAGTTGGAGGACAGCTCGGTCTTTGGCCACATCATGAAGCTGGAACAGTTTGCTAAGATTTAGGCAGGTGTCAGCTCACCATTCATTTCTTATTACTTGTTTCTTCCAGTTTTATCTATAACTTTAAAACTAAACAAGCTGTCATAATATTAATCCTTATTAATTTATACAATACAATAAGAAATACAGCAATGCTAAACATGACTATGCTAAGACAGCCTGGTACTAAATAGCAGACAGTGGTTGGTCAGGGACTCTGGAGAAATACAAGATACATTATATATACATTCCCGAAAACACAGTAAGAATATCTATCTATCTATCTATCTATCTAACATACACTAAACATAGGCACTCACCTTTCCTAGTTTTGGGGTGCCCTATGGCTTGTGACCACATTGTTTAAACAGAAATTGTAGGGGCTCTGCACACACTAAGTTAACTGATATTAATAAATAGTGGAGATTTAGTTCATGAATTGCTCAATGCATTTAAGCCTGCAGCCCCCTTCACGGTACCCCACTTTTCTGCAGGTCCTAACACTGTTGCTCAAAATGGTTACAATACACATAGCTATTACATTAATGTTTGATTCCAGGCATGCTATCTGGTCTAAAGCTCACAGCAGACTATGCCTTTTTGCTATATATACAGAGATGTCAGAGGCACTCACGGGATTTATATGGATAAGAAATCTGGCGTAGGACATCACAGCTGTGATCAACGTTTCAGTTTATTCAACTTTTGTCATACTTTAAATAACACCCAGTGACTCCAACACTGGCAACGGGAATCATCCAATCACGCTTTCGGCGCCTAGACATAAAGTCATTTAACAGCGGAAAAAGCACAGTAGCAACATAAAAAACAATAACAATACAATACACCATAATAGAAACACAAGAAATACAATGATACACTTTTAAACAATAAAAGAAAGAAAGCAGCAAACTATAAAGGAGGCGATCAATAAATCAATAGAAGTGAAGGACAAAAAAAACATTTTATTATCTGTTTTATACATATTATAGATTAAGAAAGAAGTACCGCCATCTCTTATGCTCATTTAATCCATGTCGTGACAAATGTGCCTAAAGGGGCTATCCAACGGGCCTCACAGTGTAACAGGTACAGGACAAGATTCCCACCCCTCGATAGTGGGACGTGATCTATCATCCTGTTCTGAGAAGACAAATTATGTTTGGCAATGGCAAAGTACTGGTTTACCGGCTGCTCACTGGTACTGGTCATCAATGCATTTTTAATGGAAGAGCGATGAGAGGCCATTCTATCCTTGAATGGACGCTCAGTCTTCCCTATATATGATAGCCCACAGGGATAAAAATCTGATAAACTGTAAATTAAGATTTATTTGTATTTAATATGCATATTTAATATGCATCATTTGTCCTGTACGTGGATGATTGAATGTTGCACTTGGAATCATGTACTATCACGTCACACAAGTGCACCAAACACAACCAAGAATTTTGGAAAAAGGGCAAACATTAGCTGGAGCAGCATCGGATTTGACAAGAATGTACCTAAGACGCCTAGAGCGTTTGAAGCTAAGTAACAATCTGGTGTTATTAAGACCTAAATCAGCGTCGGTCTGTATTAACGGCCAATGTCGTTTTGCAACTTTATTCACAGCTCAACTGAGTATAGGTAGTAACCCACAGAATAATTGCAGAAGGATTAATGCAGGCGTTCCTCAGATGTTGGGAGGAACATTAGCGGCCTCCTTTTGTCCACGGCCTTTGCAGCATTGTGCAAGTCTAAATTTACTTGGCGCTGCGAACAGAGTGGAAAACCATGTGACGATGAGTGATTCCAAATGGTTTTCCCCTCATGTGCATGGCTGTGAAACACATTCGCAGCTGTGCACATGGATGTATTTTCACTCAGGTGTATTTTTACTTGGGCAGGCGGCCTTTATCTGCTTGCTCAGTTTAAAAAACCTGCAGCCCATCAAGCAGGTCTGAATTAGGCCGTGTTAGAAATAAATTTCAACAGCAGATCTTTTATTATTAATATTTCTAAAAGTATTTCCAATTTGAGGGGTTTATCCAGGCACCTGTTATATCTCCCTGTTCTTGCATATTAGGATGATACACTTAACGTTTATTATTGCTCTGTGATACATAAATAGCACTCAATACATTATACATGCAGTACTCACAAGTTAAGTGAAACATATTTGCTGTATGTCTTCTATATCTGAGAAGAGAAAAGGTAAAGAGGAGTGTCTTATATTTCTTGTTATATATTATTCCGTAGGATGTCACCAACCTCTTGGTTTATCATCTGGAAGAATTAGAGACTCGCAGATTTCAGCATCAGGACATTATGGTAAGGAACATTTTAATTTAATCCTAGTCCTAGGTTGACGGGAAAAAGGAAACCATGGCAACATTGCACCAAAAATCAATAAGGCGCCTAATGAATTATGTTGTTGGCCTTTACCATTACTTAACTCTTATGCCTAGAAATAACTGACACAAACACCGTATCTAAAATAACGACACGGACACCAACTGCGTAAGTTTAAAAAGGTCATGGTTATTTATTGAAGTGGTATGACCCCTATTTGTATATGGGATGGCAAAGAAAGCACTTGAGACCAGCACCAGTCCCGGGTGTTGCCATGGTAGCGACTGGAGCGCCCCAATCAACACCCCTTCTTGTGGGGTACACACGGACATACCGCCCCCTTCTATTGCATGGCGCGGACCTTCCATGAAGTGTCCAACGCCCCCAGCCGGAGCATGGGGACTCGCCCGCCTTCTTGGCAAAGGGGGGGCAATACCGCACAGAGACCACCTGACACCCCACCTGACTGCTGGTCGAGAGTGCCTTCTCGCCACAGCCTGAGTTCCAAAGACCCCTCAGGGTCACCACGCGGAACCAGGCCCGGCCACCCGAAACAAATATGAAACCTACGCTAAAACTAACCTAAACTAGTGAAAATGTACTGCAAAAACACAGCCATACCGGAGTCCGAAAGATGGACCCCGTCCAGCCTGTACAAACTGGGGGACCCCTTAACGATTGCAGGGTGCCTAACTGCCGTGCCGGCCTGAGCCACAAACATGCCTGAACACCGCATGGGTCCACTTCCTTCTGGCCCTCTCAATGGCTACCACGTTCCGACAACCCCGCCAGTGAAAACGGGGGACTATGTCAGACCAAACAATTCTCAAGCCGAGCCAGAGTGACGCCAGACGCAAGTCTGACTCAATTTGTATGGTAAGCGCAATGCCCGTCCTCTTGACCAGGTCATTGCCGCCTAAGTGACTGACTATCACTTCGGGGTGGCCCCACTTACGGGCTTTGGCAGATAAAAGATCCCATAGACCCTCCAACTGGAGGCCCCGGACACCGAACCACTGTACTTCACGTGCCCTTGCCAGAACAGGAGCCCTGGAGGCTAGTGGGTGCCTAGCAGCCCAAAAGATGAAAGAGTGCCCTATAAAACAAAAACCCTACCCAGAGTCAATTTGGAGGGGGATGGGGCTGAAAAAAGAAGAAACCTAGTGGCTAACATAATTATACTGTAAACACAACGGAAATGCATGTACTACGACCCAAGTGAAGGTGAAAAACTTAAAAAACCTCCTGTGAACTTGAGGGGACAGCCAATTAAATTAGTCTACAATAGAAGGAAAAAGTAAAAAATTCCCTTCACACCGTCGATTCCGGAGCGCTACCCGTTCCAGAACCGATTGTAAACAATCATTTTTGGGCCAGCACAACAGGCGCCGAAGTTACAACTTATCTAACTTATCTAAACTTATATAACTCTTATAAGTGAAAGACCACCATCTGCCAACCGCCTGAATGGCGGAAAGTGGAAGTCCAGCCGCTTTTGCGCAAGTAGCTGCCCCTCTGTGACAAGGGATCCCGTTCCCGCAGACCTAACTCCGCCGAAACACAGCCGCAAACTGGAATCGGGTCAGTGGCAGCACATCAGCGTGTGCCAAGAACTGCAAGGTGGTCCCCGGTCTGCGGGATACATATTCCTTAGCCAGGGAAACTGGACATACAGCATTGTTAGCTTGCGCCTTCAGGGCAACACAGTTGCCCCTGTCAATCTGTTCGGTTTTAGACCTCTTAATCCTGCACATAACTTGTCCCTCTCAGAAGACTATGTCTTCCCCTAGAAGTCCAGTGCTGGAGCGCTTGCTGGCAGCTATTAGCCCGCTAATGTGAAAAGCGTCATAGAAGGCAAATGTAAAAGCTACCTTAAATAAGGCCTCCTCAAATGGGTTCTTGGCCACTTTAGCTAAACAAGCTACTAGGCTACTAGTTCCCCCAGCAAGCGCTCGTCCATAGGTCCACACGAGTCCGGAGCCACCGGTAGTACCCCAGCCTGACCCCTTGAAGCCCTAGACAGTACGAAGACGTAGTGGGGTCGGGCTCACCACGCAAGTGCGAATGGAAGGCAATACCGGCCAAAGCCGCCGCCATAGCCGACTTGGACCTGCCCTTCCGGTGACCCCACACAGAAGCGAGTAACCGGTCCTCGAACCGACTCACTGCTGACATCGGTGGAGCCCTGAAAGTTCAACCAGTCCTGCCAAGCAGCCTCGCAAGCTCTGTGTGTGGAAGGGGCCAAGGACATTAAGGCAATTCTGTCATGCCGGTGCTATTATCCGCCACACAAAAGGGTGACAACTGAGCCCCAAGGGGGAAGCCTCGGGGGCTAACTCATGAAACCTCATGAAATAGAAATGGGAAAGGGCATCTGTTACACTGTTATCCACCCCGGGGACATGTCTAGCCCAGAACCGAATATTGTGCCATAGGCAGCTTAACACCAAGTGCCCCAAAAGCCCTAGTGCCCACGGGTAAGCTGCCCCTTGATTGCTAATGGTGTAGACCACCCCTGATGCGAAAACCACCATTCAGCTGAAACTATGATGGGGAAAAGTTCCAGCAGTAGCAGGTTGCACGATCGATCCACAACGGCTGCCCTGGTGCGGAGCACCACTTGCCCTGAAAATAGGCCCCGAAACCCATTGAGCCTGCCCGTCCATGAACAGCTGCAGCTCCACTCAAGAGGTGGGGTCGGAGAGCCATATAGCATCACTATGAAACTATTCAAGAAATGTTGACCAAACCCTTAGGTCGTCCCGCTTCTCCCTGCACAACCGAAGTGTGTGATGGGGATCCCTAACCCCAGCTGTGGACCTCTCTAGCTTGCGGCAAAAAACCCGCCCCATGGGAATGATGTGACATGCAAAATTAAACCACCCCAGTAGCGACAGTAGTAGTCTGCACGCGTTCCCTTATGAGTCCTAACAGCTTGCCACCTTATCTTCGGGGAGACAACAACAACCAGCATCAGAATCTATTTCAATGCCAAGGTGGGATAGCACCTGGTTAGGGCCTTCCGCCTTGTCTGAGGCAATGGGGACTCCCAGGGAACCCATAATGCCAATGGCTGCTGCTAGCCGTGCAGCGCATGCGCTGCGGTCTCCAGAACCCACAAAGAGAAAATCATCTAGATAGTGGGCCACACCACGGCAACCCATGTCGGCCTGTATGCACCCATGTAGGAAGGTGCTGAATCTCTCAAAGTAGGAGCAGGAGACCGAGCACCCCATTGGCAGGCATTAGTCACTAAACATGCCCCCGTCTGGTCAGAAACCCATAAACCTGAAGGAAGCTGGATGTAGGGGAAAGAGGTGAAAGGCTAACTCAATGTCCAGCTTTGCCATGAGTCCCCCCTGCCGAAAACCCCGGACTATGTTAAGGACCTGATAGAACAACTGATACTGAAGCAGCGCTGCAGCAGTCGTCGGGGATAGAGTCCGTGATGGAAACCCCGTGGGGGTAAGACAGGTGCTGAATGAGTCTATATTTACCAGGGGCTTCCTTGGGAACCACCCCCAGAGGGGAGAAACAAATCCCGCTCAGCGGGTTAGCCTGGGAAGGCCCCGCCATACTGCCCAATTAGATTTCCGCCAGCACCTTTTGTCTCACCACCTCGGGCTGCCAGTGCCGACCCCGCCCCGATCTGCGTGGCGTGCATCAGGTTTATACAGTTTTGAGGGGTGACCTGCCCCGCAGAAACTACATTTTGCCCCTCGGTCACACTTGCCGTCATGAAAGGCAAAGTGCTTCTCTTTGCTGCCGGATCTCACCCCGGGTTTCCCCCCTGTAAAGGGCTTCTTGCCTGGAGGCTACGCCAAAGGCAGGCCCCTACCTATGATCTCCAGCTAAATGTCAACGTGGTTGCACCCCTTAAGATGGGTTTGGACCCCTCGTGAGTATGACAACACTTACATCATCATCGCGCTGTGCTCTGTCCTTGTTGTTATGAATGGCACGGTAACCGGGAACAGGTAACGTAGGACGTTCACGTGTTCATCGGGCCCGGTGCTGAGGTAACATGAGGGATTTCTGTTTCGGCTGAAGGTAGAGGAGCCGGCATGCCGGATCCATGCTCTGCAAGGTCGGTACCCTCAGCCGCCGGGTGAGTCGGGGATGTTCCCCTGCTTGACATGGCCTCTTTGGGGAGTGCTCGCAGCTGCCGGAATGTGGACTCTGTGGAGCATCTGTGAAGTCTGCCCCCTGTTCCACTGCTGACGTCACCCGGGTAACTGCAGCTTCCGACGCGGCAGGCACCGAAGTCCAGTGGTGATGGCTCAGCCGCAGAGGAAATACGATCTGCACCAACTGTGACCTTGAAAGAAAACACAGGCAAGAGACATCACAGCGCTAAAGACCCTGGGAAACAACAAGGTGGGAGGTCACCTCGACTGACCCACGGCCCTCAGGGAGGGGGGCGCATTGGGAAACTAGGGGAATGTGTAGAGACCTTAGCTGAAGGGAAACTAGCCCAGAAAAGCTTGAGAATGCGCCAGACTACCAAACAAGAGACTGCAGCGGGGATGTGCCAGCCCACACAGGTATGTACAAAGCACCCTGTAACCTCTTGTAAGGGGCGTATTTCTGATATGCAGCCTGCTGCAATGGAAAAGCCCGGAAACCAAACTACTGTAGGCCTGTATAAACAAATAGGTGCCCAGCGGTCTGAGGTTAGGTAAACAACCATGTATTCTGCAAACTGGTGACCCACCAGCAACAAAAACATCGCTGGTAAACTCGTGGTAAAATTAAGAGGCATAAGGCCCTGTAAGCAAGGCTGCTCAGACTGGGGCCCGGCTATGCCAGTAGGCAGGGAGGCCACATGGAGTGAGCTCTGGAGGGCATGCTGGTTCCTGTAGTGCCACAAGGAGGATTTAGGGGTAACTCCTGATAGGCTGGCTCTCAACTCAGATATATTAAGTGCTGTTATCATGTAGCCTTACCGTTAAGACAATTATATCCGGCATCAGAGAAGCCCGTGACGAGGCCCGGAAGCTTATCATATCTTTTGCTAAATATATGTAACTAAGATCTCTGAATGACCCTCTATTATGTTGGTTTTTCATATCTTATTACTAATGCCCTTTGGTGTGCTGGGGGTTAAATCCCCCTCCCTTGCAGCACCTGGGGGGCATTACTAGTTTCATTGAGCAGCTCTCACCACTGTTTTAGCTAACAGAGAGGGCAGAAATGGTGGGCCAACTGTAACAGGCATGGCTGTACCATCCCAAGTGAGGCGGGGAGCCCACAGATAGAAGGCCTTGTGCCTCAAAGACACCCCCCATATTAAATGCCACAAGTGGAATCAAACCTAGTAACCAGGGCGCCAGCAGGTGGTGCTGTAGTATCACCACTGCCAGCATGGAAATCCCCAGCCCTGACACTGTCTACATGTGGCTGTGATCCAGGACAGGGTATTTTGTGCAAGCAGGAGAAGTTAAGGTACACAGACAGAAAAAGCAAGCTGTACAGGGAGGAATGAGGAGGAATGAGAGAGAATGTAAGCAATTGAAAAGTAACTTATCTGCTTCTGCTTCCAGATTTAGCTGTTCTGCTTCCAGATTGATCCAGACTCAAAGAGGCTTACTTCCTGGCTCTGATCCCTAATATACCCCTCTCTATGCTGACGCCCCCTGCTACCTGATTGGCAGTTCTAACTGACACTCAAATTTTATTTCCCTAGGCTTTACACTGATGCTTCTATACCTTTACTTATGGACAACAAATTCACAGGCTCTTAAATTCCCTCAAGCCTATGCGGCCCTCACTCTATCTGAAGCAATTAAACATTCAATTAAGGACTATATTAGCAATTCATCAAGATAATGCATGGTGAAAAAAACATAGTCATGTGCATAAACATGTATATTCTACACATACTGAGATGATTAAACATGCACATATAAAGGTTAAATGTTCTCATGATGTGGATAAATATGCAATAAACAATGTAGTATATTGCAATGGACAATTTTTATATATGTTAAATTAGGAGTTATGGAAATTGTGACTAAGATAAAAAAGGAGTAAAAGTACATCACTAACATAGACATCAATGAATCAATAAAATAGCATACTGACAAAAGGGAGATAATACTAGGAGAGAAGTAATGGAGTAGAAAGGAAAACATAGTAAGAACTTGTGACATGGTATTCTATAAACAGCATGAACAATATATGATGGTAGATAAGTGAGAAACAGAATACTCTATAAACCTATGGCCACTTTTTAAGAAGACTCCAA
Source organism: Crinia signifera (assembly GCF_055691185.1). Taxonomy (NCBI): domain Eukaryota; kingdom Metazoa; phylum Chordata; class Amphibia; order Anura; family Myobatrachidae; genus Crinia; species Crinia signifera. Next base: position 44,526,676 of record NC_139225.1, on the reverse strand, counting down.
GTAGTACCCTCAAATAACTTCAGAACCTGAGTGGTTCATCTAAAGTATTAATGAAGAATTACCACTTTTTGTAAAACCTTATGACTCCCTTCTCCAGATGACGGATAGTGGCCCACCTGTCAAAATATAATGTCTAAAACAGTTTTAGTTTAACTTCTGCTAAAGAATGGGTCCAGCAAATACTGTAAGTATATATTTTTTTGCAACAGTAATGACTACAGCTACAGTAACAGTTGAAATTTAGACTACCTAAATCCCAATGTCTAAAATTTACACAAATAACCGCCAAAGGGTCAAGACGCAAGTGGGTAGCAAACATGGTGTTAATCAATTGAGTAACTTTGTACCAAAATTTCCAAACCTTACCACATTCCCATATAGAGTCAATAAAAGTATGAGACTTCCCGCACTTAACCCAATCACCCAATTACAAGGTAGTCATATATTTCCTTTGTGCAGGAGAGATGTAAGCCCTCTGAATCATCCATATATATGACCTTCTTTTAAAAAATATGATGATTGTAAATATTTAAGTGTGTAGTCGTAATTGGATAAGAGTTGGGACAATATAGTAATGCCAGTGATCTCCACAGACCACTTCCATAGCATAGCATACCAAGCAGAGGGCACCAACAGAGAGACCATAGGTACATTTAACAGGCTAATTGTATAGGGGACCGATGAAATAAGCTTGAGAACGGAAAAGAGAAGCATTGCCGGTTGGTTAGATTCTAAGGGGATCAGTTGTAATGCCTAGTTTGGAGATACATATAAAAATTTTGAGTGGGGAGACTAAATTTGGAATTGGAGATCTGCAAAAGAGAGTAAGCCTCCGCCTGGGTCAAAGACTATAGAAATTAAGGCCAAGCCTTTATCTTTCCAGTGAGTGAAGCCCACATTGGAAAATGAATGGGGAAATGCCGGGTTACCCCATAGGGAGTAGTGAAAATCAGCTTGGAACTTTTTGTTGATGGCAGTACATATCCATGATTGAGAGGTTCTCTTTAATAAAAGTGGGTATATCTACCAATTTAGAATGTGTAGATGGAGCACCTCTCAGCCAGGGCAGGGAATCGCCAGACATCCCCATCAGCATGGTGGTGGGGAGCGCTTTCCCTGCCAGTCTCCGCTTCAGGAAGATGGGCATGGTTAGGAAGGAGCTGGGGGCAGCTTGGGGAGGCTGCTGGAGAGCTGCAGAGGGCGGCTGAGGTCTCTGACAGTATGGGGTGTGTGAGCATCTTGTGCATGCGCACCCCCTCCTGTCAGCTGGCGGAGGCCGAAGGGAGCTGCTCCATCTGTAGTACTGCATTTTGGGAAAACGGTGAAAATAAAGCAGTGTCAAGGAGGTTGTCTGTATAGGAACTAGTCCTGAGCAGCCAGTCACCGATATATCTGAAAAATATAGCAGAAGAATATACCGCCAGATCAGGAACACTCAAACTTCCCATCACTCAAACTTCCCAGTAGTTTTAATCTATCAGCCAGGATCTAGGTGAACAATTTGTAAATCAAAATTCAATAATGATATAGGACGATAGGATCCAGGCAGAGTCAAATCTTTACCCAGCTTAGAGAGTAACTTAATAATTGCAGAGTTAAAATATAGCGGTACAGAATGAGTACAAATGATATGATTATAAAAAGCCACCAAATTCTCACCAAATCAGGGCAGCAAAAGTTGGTAGAATTCGGCAGATAAGCATCTGTAATTACTCAAGTGTAATTGCGACCGATAGATATGGGAAGATTCATCAGGGATTTGTGGTAGAGAGTGAAAAACCCAGGGAGATGGGGAATTATCTACAGCTAGAGGAACTCCCATGTGAGAAGGGTCAGAATATATATATATATATATATATATATATATAAAGGTCTTCATAATAACGGTGATTTGACATCTCAAACCCATCATAGTACAGTACCATCATCACTCCATAATGGGCGAACCATCATGGTTGACTGGGAACCCTGTAACAAATTCGAAAGTTTACCAAACTTGTGGAATTTGTAATTAGTGGAAAAAGCGTATTGATCACTCTTTATTTTAAAATATTCCTCATAATGTATTTTGGCACTAGAGTAGGCCAACTTCTTAGATGAAGTAGAGGCAGATTCAGGGCCAGTGCTAGAGTGTCCAGCACACTCCGAGTCCTGCAAACTCTATATTTGTGCCCTCCATCACATATTTAATTAATAAAGGGACAGCACACATAAATAAAGGGTATGTAGAGGAGGGACAGATGTGGGGAGAGGGAGACAGTTGCTGGGCAGAGGGGTATAGGGTGAAAAGATGATGCGCAGGAAAAGGGGGGGCAGATGCTGGGCAAACAGAGGGGGGAGCTATGATGGGCAGGGAGAGGGGGGGCAGATGCTGGGGATAGGGGCGCAGTTCTGCATATGCTGGGCAAAGAGGGGGACAGATGTGGGGAGAGAGGGGCAGATGCTGGGGAGGGATTGGTGGGGGACAGATGCTGGGTAGAGAGAGGGTGGTACAGATGTGGAGAGAAGGTGCAGATGGTGGTGAGAAGGGGGCAGATGGTGAGGAGATGGAGGAGAGATGATGGGGGGACAGATGATGGGCAGGGAGAGGGGGACAGATTAATGGGCAGGGAGGGGGAGAGATGCTGGGCAGAGAGGGGAGACAGTTGGTGGGCAGGGAGAGGTGGACAGATGATGGACAGGTAAAGGGGGAGAGAGATGATGGACACAGAGAGAGTGAGAAATGATAGGCAGAGAGAAAGGGGAGAGATGGTGGTCAGGAAGAGGGGGGACAAATGGTGGGCAGAGGGAGGGGAGATGGATGGTGGGCAGGGACAGGAAGAATACTGGACAGGGAGGGACAGATGATTGGCAGGAAGAGGGGCAGATATTAGGCAGGTAGAGGGGATAGATGGTGTTGGGACAGGACAGATGCTGTGCAGAGAGAGGAAGGCAGATTTAGCTGTTCTGCTTCCAGATTGATCCAGACTCCAAGAGGCTTACTTCCTGGCTCTGATCCCTAATATACCCCTCTCTATGCTGACGCCCCCTGCTACCTGATTGGCAGTTCTAACTGCCACTCAAATGTTATTTCCCTAGGCTTTACACTGATGCTTCTATACCTTTACTTATGGACAACAAAATCACAGGCTCTTAAATTCCCTCGAGCCTATGCGGCCCTCATTCTATCTGAAGCAATTAAACATTCAATTAAGCACTATATTAGCAATTCATCAAGATAATGCATGGTGAAAAAACATATATATATATATTAAATGTGCTGGCTGTTAATTAATTTACCTAAGGCTGGGCTGGCTTGCTGGCTGGGCTGGCTTGGCTTGCGGGTTGGCTGGCTGGGCTGGCTTGGCTGGCTTGTGGGCTGGCTGGGCTTGTGGGTTGGCTGGGCTGGCAGCCGCAAGTGACACCAGCGGAGGGCGGAATGCGGCGGGCGGCAGGCCTGCAGACAGGCTTGCGAGATGATGATATTATCATCTTGCGCGCGACTGTCTCTACGCGGCGGGCGGCGGAGAAGAGCATGGAGGCTTTTTCAAACACTGAAAAAGCCTCCTTGAGGGTTGCTACCGGATCCGGGAGATTCCCGGAAAAACGTTAGAGGTGGCAACCCTAGCTACAGGGGTACTGTGGGGTGCCTTCAGGTGGATACAGGGGCAGTCTCTCAGGGCAGATTTTGAAGGGGTTCATGGACTGGCAAGGGCTGTGTGTTATTGGATTACCTGTACTAACTGCTGCAGTTGTTGGCTTATGCCAATCACTTCCCACTTGTGGCTCCTTCTCCCACAGGCACACACTCCTGTCCTCACTTGCCACACTGCTTCTCACTCTGCTGCAGCCACGCCATGCTGCTGCTCTCCTCACTCATTGTCTCAACTCAACCTTCACTTCTGATCTCTGCCCGATAGCAGCACAGCTCTGTTTCCTTCTCTTTCAGGGATTCTGACAACTCCCCTGGGTCGTAGTGCTCTAAAGATGCTCTCTCTTTTGGCTGCTCCTGTTACCAGAGAACCAGGAAGGCAATTAACCCCTGCAGCCCCAGTCCATAAGGGCTCCATAAGAAGCATTTGGCTGAAGTCCCAGTTTAAACACACAAACAGGGGTACCTCAGAAGCACATATAGATCTCACCCAAATCTAACTCTCTCTGCACAAGTAACATCTACCCCACCTGCAGTGCACATGGTTTTGTCCAGCTAAGAAGGAATTTGCCAGAATGTTTGCAGGAACTGGAAGAGTGATCTTGGCCTCAGACCTGAACAAAGCAGTCTCAGAAACTCCTTGAAAGGAGTGGTCACCGGTACTCATCTATCTTGGTATGGCAAGTTGCCAACTATGACCAATTTATGACTATTGATGGTTATACCAACCGATGATTCTGCCTGTTCTTTGACCAACTGGCCCATGGGCCAATCAGATCCTGGGAGTGGGACTTTGTGGATATCTGTGGGTGTAGCTATGCATTGTTTTCCAACACCTTTTAAGAAAATAAATGTAGTTATACTGTGTCATTGCTCGGGGTCTGGGTAGTTTAATTTGTCAATTTTTTTACTTTTTTAAGGTAATTAAAGTATAAATTGATAACAGGAGAATTTAATGTATTATTCATTTCATTTAATGTCAGAATATAAACTTGTATTGTCGTATATTTTTTTTCTCCCATTTTTAAAGGCTCCTGGCTACCATCATTTGCCAGGTTGAAAAACAGTGGCTCTGTAAATGCTTGGAGTGTTGTGGATATTCATTCCTGGATTCAGGTGAGAAGTGACAATATACCATAGCAAAATAAATGTACCAAATAAACCTTATTATTATAAGAATATAAATAATGCAGAAGGATCAAATTCTACAAATATCTAGATTCTTGTAAATTAGCATCCCATAAGTACAGCAAACTAATAATAAGAATGTATCCAATAAGGAGATTATACTGGATCTCCTAGTCACATAAAATATAAACTACAACTCCATAATTCACTGATTGCTTCAGTTGTCTTTAGAAAAAATGGGGATCCCTATGTGGTTCTTGTTTATATTCAGTGTTAAACAAATAGGTATAGATAGATAGATGATCATTTATGTGATTACAAAAAAGATTTGATAGGACTTTTCGACTTTAGAAAAAGCTGGTTAGGGGTTCCTAAGGATATGGATAGAGAGTGATGGTGGGCTTCCTCCATAAGCTCCTTTTTGGGTTTTCAGGTCTTCAGCCTGAGAATAGGATAATTAGTCTTGCATCTGTAGAAATTGATGTCAGGGTTTTACTTAGTGCCTTACTACCTGGGGAAGCATGCAGCAAGCCTGTTGAGAGACACTGTTTGTCTTATTCTTGTCCTATGGCTGATTCTTGCTGCTCTTTCACTAAAATTTTGGTATTCTCCAGTCTCTGATTTTTAGCTATACATAAAAAAATAATAAAAAAAAACCCTTTGAGCAGAGGTCAGAAAAGGTATAAATGTAATATTTTTCCTTAACGTCTGTACTATCAAATCTCTTTTCATTAATTTCATCTAATAGTTACTATGGGCCTGATTCAGAGATGAACATGAATCCGATGCTATACATACATCTCTGAGACTGTGCATGTGCAAGTCTCCTTCTGTGTGATCCGTACTTGCAGTGTCTGCCCGCCATAGCATGATTGACATACTGCAGCTACTGTATGTGGTGGCAGGAACGGTGCTGCCTGCTTTTAGAGAAAATGGCAGCGAGGGATAGGATTCATTGGCCTTGCAAGCAGGCAGGAGCTGGCCATTCTGAGTAGGTTTAGGATTACTCAGAATGCTAATGACAAAATCATGACTGTTGGCTGCGATGATTTTCCCATGTTGCATCTTCTGAGGTCTTTGTTTTATTCTGATGCCTCCAGCAGACAAAAGCATATATTTAAATCTGTGAATTACATAGTTACATAGTTACATAGTAGGTAAGGCTGAAAAAAGACTTGCGTCCATCTAGTTCAACCTGGTATAGATATCCATTGCTGATTTGGTAGGTTCTGGTATTTTACAGACAAATTATATTTCTTATTTGTACCCATGGATGTTTTTCTCCAGTAAATGTTTGTCCAACTTTGCCTTGAACGCATTTAATGAGCCAGCCGTTACCACCTCTCTGGGAAGAGAGTTCCAGAGTTTGACTGTTCTGACCGTAAAGAAATTCTTTCTACTAGCTGAATGAAATCTTTTTTCTTCTAATCTATACTCATGCCCTCGCGTCCTAGATTCCTTTCTAGTAGAAAATAGGGTGTGTGACAGTTCCTTATATTGGCCCTTGATATACTTGTACATGTTGAGCATGTCCCCCCTTAAACGTCTCTTTTCTAATGTAAATAGTCCCAAATTGCTTAATCTCTCCCCGTAGCTTAAATTCTCCATTCCCCTAATAAGCTTTGTTGCTCGCCTTTGGACTTTTTCTAATTCTATGATGTCCTTTTTATAGTGTGGGGCCCAGAACTGTACTCCGTACTCTAGGTGAGGTCTCACCAATGCTTTATATAGTGGCATAATTACCCTTGAGTCCCTAGTTTCCATTCCCCTCTTAATACATGCCAGAATTTTGTTGGCCTTTTTTGTAGCTACATTACAATGGGCACTACATCCTAGATTGCTCTGTATTTGGACTCCTAGATCCTTTTCAAGTATGGAATTACCCAGTTCCTCTCCGCTAAGGTTTTAACTTGCACACTGGTTGTGTCTCCCAAGGTGCATAACCTTACATTTATCTACATTGAACCTCATCTTCCATTTTTTTGCCCACTCATCTAGAATTGCAAGATCATTTTGAAGCATGGTGACATCTTCTGGTGATTTGATGACTTTGCTAAGTTTTGTATCGTCCGCAAAGATGGATACATTGCTGAGTAACCCTATCCCAATATCGTTAATAAAAATGTTAAACAAAATGGGCCCCAAAACCGAACCCTGGGGCACTCCACTTAGTACCGGTATAATATCTGATACGGCACCATTCACAACCACTCTTTGTTCTCTATTACATAGCCAATTCCCTACCCATCTGCAGATATTTTCACCCAATCCTAGGTTCTCCATTTTATTAATCAATCTCTTGTGTGGGACAGTATCAAATGCTTTAGCGAAATCTAGGAAAATCACATCTACAGCATTTCCATTATCAAGGTTTTTGCTAACCTCTTCATAGAACCCTAGTAGATTAGTTTGGCATGAACGATTTTTCACGAACCCATGTTGGTTAGTACTGAGTAGACGGTGATGATCTAAATATTCCTGGATACCATCCCTTAAAAATACTTCAAATAGTTTACCCACAATTGATGTTAATCTAACGGGTCTGTTATTAGCGGGATCTTCCTTTTTTCCTTTTTCTCCAATCTTTTGGTACTATACCTGACGATAGTGACTTGTTAAAGATATAATGTAGGGGGGTAGCTAGTTCATCCCTTAATTCCATTAATACCCTCGGATGAATCCCATCTGGCCCTGGTGACTTATTTGTTTTGAGTTTGCTTAGCCTCAGTATTATTTCCTTCGGCGTGAAATCCACAATGAGATCTGGCTTATTTGTCCCGTTTGTGGTAAATGTTCGTTCCACAGTCTGCTCTCCCTTAGTAAATACTGATGAGAAGAACTCATTTAACAGTTTTGCTTTTCCCTTGTCCTCAGTAACACTTTTTCCACTAGTATCAGTTAGTGGGCTTATGTTTTCCTTAATTAAACGTTTACTATTTATGTATTTAAAAAACTTCTTTGGGTTGGTTTTGCTTTCAGTGGCTATGCACTCTTCATATAATATTTTAGCTGCTTTGATTACCCCTTTACAAGTTTTGTTTGATTCTTTGTATTTTGCGAACGCCTCCTCATTCAAGTTATTTTTATAGAATTTAAAGGCTCTGGTTTTATTGTTGATAGCTGACCTTACTTCTTTGTCCAACCATGGTGGCTTTTTTTTGTTGAATTTACCTTTAGTTACTTTAGGAATGTATTCAATAGTTAGTGAATCAAGCACCTTTTTTAGAGTATCCCACATTTCCTCTGCATTTTTTCCCTCCATAACCATTTCCCACCCAATTCCTGTTAGGGCTTCCCTGAATAATTCAAAGTTCGCTTTTCTGAAGTTTAGTATTTTTGCAGATCCTTTTTGATGTAATTTACTGAAGTTGATTTCCAGTGAAACCATATTGTGATCACTATTCCCTAATTGTTCAATTACTTTTGTGTTTGAAACTAAGTCTGTGTTATTTGTTAATACTAAGTCCAAGAGCGCCTCATCACGAGTTGGAGTTTCTACCGTTTGTGTAATAAACTGGTCTTTAAGTAAGCTTAAGAACCCACTGCTTCTTGCTGATTTACCTGTTTCGTTTTCCCAATCAATGTCGGGTAAATTAAAATCCCCCATAATTAATACCTGACCCTGATTTGATGCTTGTTTGATTTGGTTTAAAAGAAGAGACTCTTCCCTTTCATTTATATTTGGTGGTCTATAGCATACCCCTATTCTAAATTTGTTTTTTGGTTTCTTATTATTGTCGGTTATCTCTGCCCACACTGTCTCCGAGTTGTCGTCTTCCAGGTCTGTGCTCATATTTTTCTCACATGATGTTAAGTTATTATTTACATATAGGCACACCCCCCCGCCCCTTCTATTTTCCCTGTCTTTCCTGTAGAGTGTATATCCCTCCATGTTTAATGCCCAGTCATGCGACTCATTACACCATGTTTCTGTAATACCAATGATGTCGTAGTCGTCCCTACTGATCACCGTTTCAAGCTCCCCGATTTTACTCACTAAGCTTCTTGCATTAGCCAGTAAGCATTTTAATTTATGTTTATTTTTAGATATGGCTCTAATATTGTGATTAGTTTCACCCCAGGACCCATTTGAATTCTTTACTAGCTTCCTCTTTCCCCTCTCCCCTTCAATAGACTCTCTACAGGCCTCCCCACCATGCACACTGCCTGCCCTATTTATAGTTCCGGGAATTCTTCCTCTGTCATTCCCTTCTTCCCGTATACTAAGATCATCTGTACCTAAGATCTGTAATGGGGTAACGTGACTGTTACAACATAACATTTTATTACATGACATTCCTGATGCACCCTGAGAGTTACCCCTGATTATACCCTTGTTATGTCCCAGGACTTTGTCTATGTCTCCGTCCCCCCCCCCCCCATCTCCTTCCCCATATGATTCCTGATCCCAGTCCGGCTTCTCTCCCTGATGGTCCCATAATGTCTTGCTGCCCCCACCCCCCGAATTGTGACCTATGTCAGTATTGCTCCAACAAATTATAGAAAACTGATAAATATAAAAACAACTGTTTAGTGAAAACTATGTGAAAGATTCAGGAAAAAAATTACAGCTATAGTAGATTATTAGAAGAAATAAAATGTAAACAAGAAGGATTATTGTCATTGAGCTGTTGTAAAGAAACAATATTTTACTCTCTCGCAGGTGGATCTTCTTACACCTATGCTGGTTCATGCCATTCAAACCCAGGGTGCTCGGAGCCGTCTACTCTCTCTATACATATCGCAATTTATTGTGTTCTATAGCTTGAATGGAGAACAATGGAGTCAATATCAGGGGAATGCTAGTAGCAATCAGATGGTATGTGTGTACAATGCTCTTCACTGCAATAAGTGAAATCATTTTGCAATGACAAAAATATTTTCTCTTTTTTAATTTATGTCTGTGCTGTTGGTTGTGGGAATGTACTGCAGTCATAACTTCACATTCACAATATCGACACTTATAATGTCAATACCACAACGTTCTGATGTCGACAAGTTTGACACGCAACATGACATGCTTTTTTAGAATGTGGATAGGTTGACATTGTTGAAATCCCGACATTCTCAGTATTTCAACATTAGGTTTAGGCTGTGTCAAGGGAGGATTTAGAGTTAGGCATAGGGTGAAAATACATACTCATCAGAGTGCCACTTGTCTGATATCTGCACCAGAACTGCACTTCGTGGGACAGCTGGGCAGGGCCAGTGTAAGGCTTCTCAGCACCCTAGGCAAAACTTCAACGAACCCCCCCCCCCCCCTGACCCCCGCCACCAATACCCACTTTCCAACCCGTTAAGGCATACTTAGCTAAAATTTCAGAATGGCAGGGAAGCTCCCAAAATTGGGTGGTCCCCCAGCCTTTGGGGAAAGTGGTCACCTGCTTTTCCTGGAGGCCCCCTTTGCCACCCAAAATAGAATACAAGGAGAAGGGAGTAGTAAAGTAGGGAAGTATGCCTCCAAGAAAAGTATGGCGGTGAGGTCTTAGAAGTTCCACAGCCACCACCTGCATTAAGTACAAAAAGGATCCTCATAGACATCCCCCCTCCCCCCCCCCAGATCCTGGCACCCTAGGCAGCTACCTAAAGCTGCCCTGTGGTAGAGCTGGCCCTGCTGCTGGGACCAAGAAGCCTCCTCTATCATTGTAACAAAATAAGTCACTGCTAGACCATCAAAGACATTTGATGACATTCTATTAATTTAACATTTCATTCGTGTCCACATAATAAAGGCTGACATGGTCAATCCCAACATGCTAAGCAAGTTGTCATACTGCATGTTGACATTTCAACCATTAAATGTCAACATGATGGCCATGATGGATTTTGATTTTGTAAACCACGCTTGAGACATGAATCTAGGCCAAATACAATCCCATCCCAGATCAACCGGTTGTATCATTACTAAAATCCTGCATCAATAAGGTGCATTACTATGCATGAAACCCTGTAGCTTATTTTCAAACAATGGATTACTTTGCCGCTGGTGTTAAAATATCTCATGATGAGGCTATCATCAGAAAATAAAAAAATGATGTACCTAATTCATATTTGTTCAAAAAGGCAATTTTGATTTTCTAGGGTACAGGGCTGCTAATACAGGTTGAGTATCCCTTATCCGAAATGCTCGGGATCACAACCATTTCGGATAAGTGATTTTTCCTGTTTTTGGAATATATTTTTTAATAACATACGTGCCTGGTCCTACCCGATGGTCCCCGAGCGTGCATGGCAGCCTTCAGGATCTTCTTCAGTGGTCCCAAGGATGCATTGTTGGTTGTGTGTAAGTATGCTATGAGTGTGTGCATTTGGTATACATTTGCTTTGTTCATGTGTTTTGGCTGTGTGTTTATTGTATGTGTGCTTATTTAGTCCCCGGCCGCCTGCAGCCTTAGAGGGTTATTCTGGTTGATTTGCAAGGCTGCGAATTCACAGCCTTGCGAGTCCACCAATCCCCTCCCGGCGAATGAACGCCCCCCCCCCCCCCCCCTCTCGCAGTGCGGATTCGCCCGCACAGGCTACAAATGGATGTTTTGCAAAAACATCCATTTTTATGTCTCAGGTAACTGCCCACATCTTTCGATGGTCGGCGACCATTGAAAGATATGGTGCGTGCACGCATATAAAAGGGACTTTTAAGTCACTTACATATGTGTGTACGCTGGCACGTACTGCCTCATTACCATGAGAACGCTCATGATGGAATTCTGGGCATTCCCATATGGTAATGGGGTAGCCCGGCGCCCCCCTCCCATCTCAGCCGCCCCGCACACCGTCGTACCCAGCGAACCGAATGTTTGCCGTGGGTGCACATACATTAGGTCTGCACATGCGCAGAAACGCGCCTGCGGTCCTCCGTGTGAATGCACGGGTGACCAAATGTATTTGAATAAGCCCCATAATCCGGCTCTGACTAGAATCTTTGAATTGGTAATTTGTAACCTATATACAGTTATTGTATGTGCTAAATAAAGTTTACACATATACGATCATCTCCAGTATTTACATTTTTTTGTTTCGTTAAAACTTTAATAATAATCAAATAAAGATTAATTTCTGTTTATTTACATATAATATTTGAAAACGTACAATTTATTTAATAGGTATTTTTTGGAAACGTGGATTCATCAAGTATTCGAGAGAACCGTTTTGATCCTCCTATTATTGCTCGTTTCCTAAGGCTGCAACCGATACATACAGGAGTAAGGGCTGGACTACGAATGGAACTTTTTGGCTGTGACCTTACTAGTGAGATCTCTTTTATATTTCTATCTATCTATCTATCATTTTTACTTTGTCAACAAATATTTAGATTTCTTTATGCTCTAAAGCTCAGTCAGTATTATTATGTCTTTTACAGGTTGCTCAATGTCTCTTGGTCTGCAATCAGGTGAAATCCCTCCTCACCATCTTTCTGCTTCCTCATCTCTTTCTTCTGTGTTTTCTTCATGGGTTCCAAATTTAGCAAGGTTGAACCAGCAAGGTCGCATTAATGCATGGAGACCACAGGTAAGTGGCAGTGTTTGGGTACACATCGCTAGTGTCAACGAAACCTTTACTTTATAACATACAGTACTTGCCTATTTTTAATTTTGTCTATCCGGGAGAAGCTTGGTGAGGGCAACACCTCGAGGGGGAGGGGATGAGGGTGATGTCATTAAGCTCCTCCTCATGTCGTACAAATGGTGTGATCGCAGGTACACGGATAGGTTGCGGGTCTTAAATTACGCAAAATGACGCTAATCGCATGATATTGCAGGGGAAGGGGGGCCATTCCGGGAGGGTAGGCATGTCTGCTTTATAAACAAACAAAAAACTTAATTCACTGCTCAGACAATCTTTCCCATCCATTTAAAAACTGGGGAATTATATGTACCTAATCTGAGCAACAGAATGCTCACAGCCAGATAAAATATTTCAGAAACTGAGTATGTATGTCAGGGCCGGCTCAAGGCACGTTGCCCATACACAGTACAATTATTGTATACAATATCGCATCTCATCTCGTCTCATCGCATGTGCAGCACATACTTTTTGTACTGTGCGATGAGATGCCGGGAAAATCAGTGCGTGTATGGGCACCTATACTTTTTGTGATGTGCTATGAGATGTGTGACGGGAGCGAGTATCTTATAGTACCCAGCAATTGTACCGTGTATGGGCACCTTTAGGAGCATCTTCACTGGGCACAGACTCCAAAAGCGTCCGTCAGTTGGTCGCAATTTTAAATCAGATGCCAGTATAAGCAGGACGCGAGAGTGGGGGGAAGGAGAGGAGTGCGCTGCACTCTTTTTCTCACATACAGGCAGCTGCAGCAGGACTCGGATGCAGTGGCAGTGAGCACTGAGCAGCACTGTGGTGGCATACAGTATGTGTAACTGGCAGCACTGTGGGGGAAACAGTATGTGTAACTGGCAGCACTGTGGGGGAAACAGTATGTGTAACTGGCAGCACTGTGGGGGCATGCAGTATATGTAACTGGCAGCACTGTGGGGGCATACAGTATGTGTAACTGGCAGCACCATGGGGGCATAAAGTATGTGTAACTGGCAGCACTGTGGGGACATTCATTATGTGTATCTGGCAGCACTATGGGGGCATACAGTATGTGTAACTGGCACCACTGTGGGGGCATACAGTATGTGTAACTGGCAGCACTGTGGGGGAAACAGTATGTGTAACTGGCAGCACTGTGGTGGCATACAGTATGTGTAACTGGCAGCACTGTGGGGGAAACAGTATGTGTAACTGGCAGCACTGTGGGGGAAACAGTATGTGTAACTGGCAGCACTGTAGGGGCATGCAGTATGTGTAACTGGCAGCACTGTAGGGGCATGCAGTATGTGTAACTGGCAGCACTGTAGGGGCATGCAGTATGTGTAACTGGCAGCACTGTAGAGGCATGCAGTATGTGTAACTGGCAGCACTGTGGGGGAAACTGTATGTGTAACTGGCAGCACTGTGGGGGCATATAGTATGTGTAACTGGCAGCACCGTGGGGGCATATAGTATGTGTAACTGGCAGCACCGTGGGGGCATACAGTATGTGTAACTGGCAGCACCGTGGGGGCATGCAGTATGTGTAACTGGCAACACCGTGGGGGCATACAGTATGTGTAACTTGCAGCACCGTGGGGGCATACAGTATGTGTAACTGGCAGCACTGGGGGGCCATATAGTATGTGTAACTGGCAGCACCGTGGGGGCATAAAGTATGTGTAACTAGCAGCACTGTGGGGAAAACTGTATGTGTAACTGGCAGCACTGTGGGGGCATGCAGTATGTGTAACTGGCAGCACTGTGGGGGCATAAAGTATGTGTAACTGGCAGCACTGTGGGGGCATACAGTATGTGTAACTGGCAGCACTGTGGGGGCATACAGTATGTGTATCTGGCAGCACCGTGGGGGCATACAGTATGTGCAACTGGTAGCACCGTGGGGGCATAAAGTATGTGCAACTGGTAGCACTGTGGGGACATACAGTATGTGTATCTGGCAGCACTGTTGGGGCATACAGTATGTGTAAATGGCAGCACCGTGGGGGCATACAGTATGTGTAACTGGCAGCACCATGGGGGCATACAGTATGTGTAACTGGCAGCACCATGGGGGCATACAGTATGTGTAACTGGCAGCACTGTGGGGACATACAGTATGTGTAACTGGCAGCACTGTGTGGGAAACTGTATGTGTAACTGGCAGCACTGTGGGGGCATGCAGTATGTGTAACTGGCAGCACTGTGGGGTATACAGTATGTGTAACTGGCAGCACTGTGGGGGCATGCAGTATGTGTAACTGGCAGCACTGTGGGGGCATACAGTATGTGTAACTGGCAGCACCATGGCGGCATACATTATGTGTATCTGGCAGCACTATGGGGGCATACAGTATGTGTAACTGGCAGCACTGTGGGGGCATACAGTATGTGTAACTGGCAGCACTGTGGGGGAAACAGTATGTGTAACTGGCAGCACTGTGGTGGCATACAGTATATGTAACTGGCAGCACTGCGGGGGAAACAGTATGTGTAACTGGCAACACTGTGGGGGAAACAGTATGTGTAACTGGCAGCACTGTAGGGGCATGCAGTATGTGTAACTGGCAACACTGTGGGGGAAACAGTATGTGTAACTGGCAGCACTGTAGGGGCATGCAGTATGTGTAACTGGCAGCTCTGTGGGGGAAACAGTATGTGTAACTGGCAGCACTGTAGGGGCATGCAGTATGTGTAACTGGCAGCACTGTAGGGGCATGCAGTATGTGTAACTGGCAGCACTGTAGGGGCATGCAGTATGTGTAACTGGCAGCACTGTAGGGGCATGCAGTATGTGTAACTGGCAGCACTGTGGGGGAAACTGTATGTGTAACTGGCAGCACCGTGGGGGCATATAGTATGTTTAACTGGCAGCACCGTGGGGGCATATAGTATGTGTAACTGGCAGCACCGTGGGGGCATACAGTATGTGTAACTGGCAGCACCGTGGGGGCATGCAGTATGTGTAACTGGCAGCACTTGGGGGGCATATAGTATGTGTAACTGGCAGCACCGTGGGGGCATACAGTATGTGTAACTGGCAGCACCGTGGGGGCATAAAGTATGTGTATTAGCAGCACTGTGGGGACATACATTATGTGTATCTGGCAGCACTGTGGGGGTATACAGTATGTATAACTGGCAGCACTGTGGGGGCATACAGTATGTGTAACTGGCAGCACTGTGGGGGCATACAGTATGTGTAACTGGCAGCACTGTGGGGGCATATAGTATGTGTAATTGGCAGCACTGTAGGGGCATACAGTATGTATAATTGGCAGCACTGTGGGGGCATACAGTATGTGTAAATGGCAGCACCGTGGGGGCATACAGTATGTGTAACTGGCAGCACCGTGGGGGCATACAGTATGTGTAAATGGCAGCACTGTGGGGGCATACAGTATGTGTAAATGGCAGCACTGTGGGGGCATACAGTATGTGTAACTGGTAGCACCGTGGGGGCATAAAGTATGTGCAACTGGTAGCACTGTGGGGACATACACTATGTGTAACTGGCAGCACTGTGGGGGCATACAGTATGTGTAAATGGCAGCACTGTGGGGGCATACAGTATGTGTAACTGGTAGCACCGTGGGGGCATAAAGTATGTGCAACTGGGAGCACTGTGGGGACATACACTATGTGTAACTGGCAGCACTGTGGGGGCATACAGTATGTGTAACTGGCAGCACCGTGGGGGCATACAGTATGTGTAACTGGCAGCACTGTGAGGTCATATCTGTAACTGGCACCTTGGGGGCATACAGTATGGCTAGTACTCAATACTCTGGTGAGCGCAGGGGCAGCGTACGCTGTAATGCTTTCAACTGTGCTCGCCGGGCTTTCGCTGGCATTTTGATTTGCTGCCTGCACCCTATTCAACACCTCAGGGGCTCGCTGCCCCTGATGGCGAAAATCACCCAGAACGGCGACACGGCGGGGCAGGCATGATGGCTTACCAGCCAGCCTGCAGCAAGGCAAGAGGGGGACAGGGCGGCCACAGCAGAGGGACCCCCTGCCCGCTGGTGGGTGGCATGCAGTGGGATCTGGCAGCGCAGGGTCAGATCGGTAGCGCTGGTGGGCAGGGGGTCCCTGTAGTGTATGTGAGATCAGAGTTATATTTTAAATATCCCCCATCACACCAGCCCCACACTGTAGTGTCCCCATCACACCAGCCCCAAGCTGTCCCCCATCATACCAACGCCACACTGTAGTGTTCCCATCACACCAGCCCCAAGCTGTCCCCCATCACAACAGTCCCACACTGTAGTGTCCCCTTCACACGCGCAACACACTGTAGTGTCTCCCATCCAGTGACCACCGAATTGGCCCTGGCACAAGCATGCGTGCGCTGCCTCTCCCGGCTTGCAGGGAGAGGCAAATAGCAGCATGTGATGCCCCCTCTCTCCTGGACCTCAGCGGCGCACAGAGAGAGCCACTGGACCCACCGTGAGTCCAGCGGCTCTCTCTGTGCACCGAAGAAATCGGCCCCTCTGGCATTTGCCAGAAGTGCCAGAT
This sequence comes from Crinia signifera, assembly GCF_055691185.1. NCBI lineage: Eukaryota > Metazoa > Chordata > Amphibia > Anura > Myobatrachidae > Crinia > Crinia signifera. The sequence goes on along the minus strand of NC_139225.1, from coordinate 44,509,863 downwards.
GGCCAGTCCAGCCCTGCTCCCTACCACTAGCCCCACACTGCCCCATCACAACAGCATCATACTGTCCCCCCATCACAACAGCCCCACACTGCCCCCCCCATCATAACAGCCCCACAGTTTCCATCGCACCTTGTCCTTTCTGTCCCCCTGTCTCTTTCAGAACATATAATACAAGTACAAACAATATATACTCAGGAGGGGAGTGGTGCACTGCTCACTGTCTTTTGCCGCAGATCCGTTATGGCTGTGCCTCCAACCAACCAACCAACCCCCCTCCCCTTACACAGTGGAGGGATGCAGCATTACCGAACGGGCAGAGTCAGGGACAGCGTGCGGGGCAGGCGAAGGCAGCATGCAGAGCAGAGCGGGCAGCGACTGCCGCAGTGGGTACTGGAGGACAAACATTTGAGTCAGCAGAGCTCTACGCAGACCCGCTGCCGGCACTGTACATTCACCAGGGCAGTCCCAGCTCCCAGGCCACTGGCACTCCATCTCCCGTGACCCGGCTGTCACCTCCAGTGGACGATGCCCCCCTCTGTCCGCCTTCCAGTTGGCGGCACAGCATGCGTGCTGGCTTAGCTGCTTCCCTTGCGCACACTTCCGGGTTTTCACTCTCCGCACACTGGTTGGTCAGACGTGTGTCAGTCAAAGTTTCTTGGCGTGTCACGAGTGATATGCGTGTCATAGGTTAGCCATCATGGTCCTAGACCAACTATTAGAAGTTTACCATATTCTCAGTTATTGAGAATCAGACGTACAGTTTCTGATCAAATTGTGACATCTAGGCAGATGGATTAGATGATTTGTCGCATTAGACAACGTGGCTATCCACTATCAGAATTAGAGAACACTAAAGTGAAGGTTATGGCTTTAGATCGAGCCGCATTATTACTTCCTAAATCTACTGATACTAAATCAGCTGATTGTTTATCTTGGGTAACTACGTACAATCAAGCAAGTCCCATCATTGGTGATATTGTCTGGCATCAATAGCCGCTGGTACAATAAGATAGTGATTTAGGTTTGGCTAGTACTAAATTGTTGCCTAGCTACAAGCAGTCCAAAAGCCTTAGAGGTATTCAAGTTAAATCAGATGCTGCTCCTAATTCAATACAGCAACAGAGAAAATTAGGTTGCATACCATGTATGTGCATGACTTGCAGGTTTTATGATTTCTGGTTCTACTTTTAACCATCCTCAATCAGACAAGGAGAAGGTAAAGCTCATGTGGTTTGCACTCACATGGGCTTCCAAGGGGCGCAATTGTGTTTAGCACAATAATAGACAATTAGTTCCAATAAAAAAATGTTTTTTATTTAAAAAAGGGGCAACAAGATCAATAAGAAGTGCACTTCAGATACGAGGTATTGGACAAGACAATACAGGACAGACAACATATAACAAACAGAGGCTGTATCAATTGAATAAAAGTATCTGGTATGAGGCTTAAACAGATTTAGGCATCACTTGAAATGGGTTTTTATACAGGCAAATGCAGTATATATTTACTAGTCCCGCAATAATTTCAAAAGGAACTGCTGTTTGGAATCTCCTGACTGGTGATGGACAGTTCAACCTCTAATTCAATGGAGGGGCTCCCCTGATGTTGGTGGAGAGAGAGCCAGTTCCTCAGCAATAGAAAATAACCGCTTCTTTTGTGGGTTTTTTGCGGCAGTCCTTGCAGCGGTCACTGGGTAAATAATGGTGTGGTACAGCAACAAAACGCGTTTCTCTGCCTGAATGAGAGTCAGCGGTTTCCTCAGTTGTGTATCTGAAGTGCACTTCTAATTAATATTGTTGCCCCTTTTTTAAATAAAAAACAATTTTTTATTGGAACTTATTGTCTATTATTGTGCTAAACACAATTGCGCCCCTTGGAAGCCCATGTGAGTGCAAACCACATGAGCTTTACCTTCTCCTTGTGTTGTTTGAGGTACACAACCTCTAACAAGAGGCTGCAACAGTGTGTAGCAACAGGGGATCTTTGATACATATCATCAGCGCTTCTAATAGCCCTTTGGGCTAACCTTGATCTCAATCAGACAAAGTGTTACAGATCAGACATATATTGACGTGTATTACTCCCTTTACGGTATACCAGATATAATGCCCATGTGGGTTTTTGTATATCGGTAAGATGGAGCAACCTTTTAAAGAGAGGATGACCGCACATCGGTCATCTATACAAAGTGCTTTGGCGAGTGGGTCAAGTTAAGTCAGTCAGTCACCCGGCACTTCGTATCAATATAGCTTATCATCATTGAGATATCGGATGATAGATCATGTCACGCTATCCTTACGAGGTGGGAACCGTGGTCTGCAGTTTTGTGAGGTGCATTGGATTGCCAGATTTGCACGCTGTCACCTAATGGCCTTAATGAGCAGTCTGGTATAGCTGTTCTGTTGACATGACTATATGTCCATTTTGCCTGAGTTTCTATTCTAAGTTTTATTTTATGTATGTTTATATTTGTCAGTTATGCAGCACCACTGTATTGTTTTGTTTAATGGCTGTTCTGCCTATTCTGGGTGATGTCGTTTGAATGCGCTATTCTTTGGATGGGCGGTCCCGCCCACCACTGGCGCGAGTTACACTTGGGTGCTATTTAAGGTAAGAATGGTCTATGTGATTTTAGCCTAATGAAAATACTTTCCGTATTGAAACGTTGCTAATAAACTAGGTTACCCTGACTATCGGTGTCAGTTTGGAGTGCCTCACGTCATTTATACAGTGTATATATAATTTCAAATTTGTAATCAGCACAAACTTTATATCTATCTATAGGTCGACAGTCCTGATCAATGGTTTGAAATAGATTTTGGGAATGAAAGGAAGGTGACCGGCTTAATTATACAGGGTGCACGTTCATCATTCACTTCCATGTACATCACTCACTTTTCTCTGAGTTACAGCAATGATGGCATCAACTGGAAATTTGTTCAGGGATCAAATAGTCAACGACAGGTATGTTACAATCTGTAGCATAACATATTGAGTTTTTGTATGCATGAATATGAAAGTGCTAAAATTTGGTTATGCTGAAAATGCATCAGAAAATAATTAATTAGTAACTTATTCAGTGCCGCAACTAGACATTTTGGTGCCAAAAATGGAATTGGTGCCATACTTTGTGCCAGGAGATTTAGGATTATGTTTAAAATGTAAAAGTGTGTTTTCTTCATTTTATCATAACATGTGGGATTGTGGGAGAATACGCAAGTTTTGGGATAGGGTTATGGGGCTGCTTAATGATGTCTGTCACTTACAACTGCAAAAAGACCCGTTGGCCATGCTCCTGGCGAACTTCTCTAACTGGAATTTCCAGGGCCGCAAGACGGTGCTGACTCCCTTCCTGACAGTAGTAGTTACGGTTGCTAAAAAGGTTATTCTTAAATGCTGGACATCATCGACACCGCCTTTCTTGTCGGCCACCAAGTCAACTTTACTACAAATATTGTATTTAGACAGAAGGGCGGCCCTGCCGGACATTGAGAGGGTAGTCGCAAAGTTCTAGAAAAAGTGGGGTATATATATTGATTATGTAGATCCTGAGGTGCAAACCCACATCTACAAGGTGTTTGAAGGTACTACCTGGTACCTACGTAGGTCATTGTCACTGTAGATTACCACGCCGAGCTGTTTCACACTAGTTGTGAGAGGGAAGGGGAGGGGGGAGGAATATAGTTAAATTTAGATAGATAGGGTTGATAGTCTTAAACAGCTATATCCTTCTTCTTCAAGTGCCAAGTTTTACGATAACATTGAACTGATGCAAGGTTGTGGTTTGTGAGAGGAAGAGAATTACTGTAACATGATCTTTGATCTTTACATTGTACAGTGCAAATAGACCAATATTTCTGTTTTCACTATAGAGAATGGCAAAGTTGCTATATGTTTCTTATGGTCCTGCAATACTACTTCTGTACTATCAATTGTTTTGGCAAATGATTATAAATGAAAATAAAAATAGTTTTGCAAAAAAAAAGAAGGTATTTCCTGTTAAAATTAAAAGGAGTTGTAACAAAGTCAGAGGTCATATGTGAGTGAGTTGTGGCATACCGTACACCACGTACCATACAGTTTAAACAGAGAAATGTTCATTTTTTTGTGTTGGATGGGGGCTGGCAAAGGACATTTTTGCCCTGTGCTCCATTGTTTGGTCTTAGCACCAAGGTCCAGGTGCATGCATGTGTATTTGTGACCAAACCTCTTAAAAAAAATGCAATTTTTCAGAGGTTTGATCGCATTTCTCGTATGCACCATGCTCCAGAATGTAATGCAATCCTGAGCTTTGACGTAGTGGGCATCGCCATCTGTAAATGGGCTTCTTTCTGAAATATGCATCAGTTTCCTCTCAGTGTCTTTATCTAAAGGATGCAGTGTTTTGTGTTCCACTAGACAGTTTGTGATAAACTGTATTCTTAGCTCAGTCCCCCGCCCCCCTTGGTTACTCCATACCCGCATTATGCAAACCAGGCCTCCAACATTGTGAATCCCATTTTCTATTTCATGCGCTGTTAGAATAAGCAGGGCAACTTGCTTGTGTGTGCCCCTCGGCCCCTGGTGCTATCCCTTGGGCCAATCAGGTAACCACATATCTTTATTGATTACTTTATTAATCCTCTAAAAGAGGCTAGTGGCAGCATCAGGATGTGTATATATATATATATATATATATATATACTGTTTATAGATATATATTGGTCAGAATGGCGGCACTAATGGACGGTTATGAAAACACAAACAGTACTGGTTTGTTGTCCGATACCACAGAGGACACCAAACCAGTACTGTTTTTGTTTTCATTACAGTCCGTTAGTGCCACCATCTTGACCATTATCTATCAGTCTCTGCCAAAACTGAGAGGTGACTTTGCTGGAACGGCGGTACGCGTCCTCCGACCTTTTCATACCCCCACTATCCACGTCGGCGTGGAGTTGAGAATAGAATAGTGTGGCGAGCGCAGCGAGCCACCGAGCCCGAAGCGTGGCGAGGGGACGCGGATACCTTCACAGGTAAACGCGTCCCTTCGCGGGCTTCACAGGTGTCCGCGTCGCCATGGACACCTGGGAACTGTGAAGGTATCCGCGACCGCTCGCCACGCTTCGGGCTCGGTGGCTCGCCACACTATTCTATTCTCAACTCCACGCGCACAGGTAAACGCGTCCCTTCGCGGGCTTCACAGGTGTCCGCGTCGCCATGGACACCTGGGAAGCCCGTGAGGGGACGCGTATAACTGTGAAGGTATCCGCGTCCGCTCGCTGCGCTCGCCACACTATTCTATTCTCAACTCCACGCCGACGTGGATAGTGGGGGTATGAAAAGGTCGGAGGACGCGTACCGCCGCCCCTCGCGGGCTCGCTGCGCTCGCCACGCTTCGGGTTGACGTTGATCGTGGGGTGGCGTTAACAATTGTGGGGGCCATTTCAGACTTCACGGTGACTATTTGGGCTCTGTGGCCCATTTAACATTGTTTCCTATGTAAAAATCGCAGGCATTGAGGCATTGAACACTAAAATCGCGTCCAATCTCACTTTTAACATTGATCCCTATGGGAAATCGCGGGCATCGCATCGCACCCGTTTTTTAGTGCATTCGATGGTCGCGATGGGCGCCGTTCTAGGTAAAGAGTACCCAGAAGTTATATATATATATTTATTTATTTTTTAACACAGATAATGATGTACACTTGTATATTGTGCTTATATTAATTCTATTTGTAAGAGCATAGACTAAGAAGTAGGAGTCAGGGATAGTAATGGAGTCTATACCAGGAGCTAGACGCTGACGGCGAGGTGAACCTGTGTACTTTAAATGCCAGGGCCTATTTTTAGTCCCAAGTCGGCCCTGGGATTTGCGCACAGTGCAGATACATGTAGGCAAGGAACCGCTGGCACACACCTTGAGTCGTCCCGGAATGTATTAACTTAATACATGATACATAATTGCATATATGTGGATTACACTCTACTGTAGCAAATTACAATTTATTCCTTATAGACTGCTTGAGTATCCTCAGGCTTTCATAGCTACTCAAAATATATCACATATTCAATTTAATATTAAGCCATTCACTTTAAATGTATACCAAATACAGTATACATATTAAAATGATTGATGTACATGCATAGGGCCACAATGTTCGTGCGTGATGCCTGGCTGCAATCAAGTCCTGCAAATGTTTCTGTTTGTAGGCCGTACACATGATAATTGACAGGAAGTGGTCGTGTTGAAAACTGACTGTTTCATGGGAGTGCCAGGAAAAACGCAGGGCAGGCCTTAAAAAATGGTGGGAGCGTCAGGGAAAATGAGACGTGGCAAAACCTGTTAGGGGAGGGTGTGTGATGTCAATAGCAGCCTGGATGTGCCTATATTCATTGCAGCTGCCAAGTAAAGTCCTGGGCTATGCGGCGGCTGCAGTGAATGGTGTGCTTCCGGAGGGATTAGGACATATTTGCTCGGGTGCAAATGGGTATATAGCTGCACACATCCATTCACACACAGTCATAGGCGTGCACAGCCCATTTTCTCTGGGGGTGCACCATTGAAGGGGCGTGTCCATCACAGCCTACTGGCCATTAATGCAAACTAAATAGAAGGGGACTTATTTATGTATATGCACTTCACACTGAAATCATTACCCCCCCCCCACACACACACATACCGGAAACAGAGACGGAGAAGGCACACTGCAAAAATTTACACTGTAATGTCCATTACACATAACGCCACACATAGTAATACCCATCACACAAAATGCCACGCACCATAGGGCTCACACAAGAGGCCATATTTAGACGGATACTCTGGGGCTGGCGCAAGTTTCAATCGGTCAGCTGATATTGTGTCTATAGATGCACCAATCAGTACTTCAGCTCCTATAGACAATGCAAGTGGGTGTCTCAGCCCTTACATATAAACATACAGGTACAGTGGCATAAGTTTGCCCCAGTCGCCCGGAGGCATGATTAATGTTGGTGCCCCCCTACACACACATTTTATATATCAATCTCTCACTCGGACGCACACACTCCTTTTACTCATATACACACACCTTTCACTCAGACACACACACACGCATCTCTCAATCAGACACACACACACGCCTTTCACTCAGAAACACACACACACACACACTTCTCACTCAGACACACACACACACCTCTTTCACTCAGACACACACACCTTTCAGGCAGACACACGCACGCCTCTCACTCAGACACACAGACACACACACACACACCACTCACACATCTTTTTCACTCACACACCTCTCACTGAGATGCACACACCTGTTTTACAAAAAAAAACAAAAAACACACACTCCTATTTCAACTAAATAAACACAACTTTTCCTAGGAAAACAAACACACACCTCACTGAAAAATCTACGAACATATAAAATCATTGTGGCCCCCCCACCCCCACTGCAACATGAAGCAGCAGGGGCTGTCAGTGCCTACCTGTGTGTGGCTATATTCCCCCACACGCGGTGCAGGAGAGTGCTTCAGCCATCTACGACATACTGTACAGCCTGGAAGGAGCTGGGCGCACCTGCTCCCCCTAGTGTCAGTCGGCTGCCAGCTCAGTCTCTGTGTGAGAAGAGAAGGCAGCTTCCGTGCCTCAGCTCTTCCATCGGCTAATGTACAACTGCGGGGATGAATCGGCGGACAGCAGGAGACAATGGAGAAGCGCCCCCTGAAGACCAAAAACCCGGCGGCAGCTGACTCCATTGCCTCCTGCAGTTCCGCCACTGTACAGGTACAGTATGTATGTGTGTTATATCTATCTATATATCACACACATTGATAAGTCAACACACTCTCTCTTCACTGTAATTGCTGCAGCGTGCACCATATATATAGTATACAGAAACACAAACTTACGGCACTCAGCGGACTGTCACAAATGAATCAAAGCACAATTTGCTACCTCTGCACTAGCTCCGCCATATGCTAGTGCAGAGGCTCCACTTGCTGCCAGCAATGATCATGTCGCTCAGAGCGGGGCGGCCGGTCTGACCTAATGCTGCATCGGCTGGGATCGTGGGAGGAAGGGGGACTACCTATGAGCGCTGCACTGCCGGGTGCCCCTGATCTCAACTCAGGCAAGCTGGCTGCAATCGTGCGGGGGGGGTGCCCGTAATTAGGAGGTGCCTGTGCACCCCCGGCACCCCCTGTGCGCACGGCTATGCACACAGTGAGCACATTAATTCACACTGGAACAATGCAGAGGATAAACTGATCGCTGGCCGTGCAATCAGATCTGAATCAGGTCCTATGACACACAATCCAGCAAGTATTGCTGCTCGTGCAGCACGTTGGGTATGTGTTCCCTGTGTGATAACTGTACTGTCTCTGCTATATTGTTACCTACCTGGCTGCTGCAGCTACCAGTGGCGCCATGGATTGCTGCCTAGGTGCTACGCAGTTTGGCAGGTACAGTATGTGTTCCCTGTGTGATAACTGTACTGTCTCTGTTATATTGTTACCTACCGGGCTGCTGCAACAACCAGTGGCGCCGCTGATACGCCCAGGGTACTTCTAGTGTACACCTGTATGCGTTTTTATACTGTATACTGTTTAACTGTACCTAACTGGCTGTTGCACATCAATCCAAGTCAAATTCCAAGTATATGCAAGTATACATGGCCAATAAAGTTGATTCTGATTCATTAGTAATATTTAATCATAATATAATATAAATATATTTTCTCTTTTTTAGATATTTCAAGCAAACAAGGATTCGGAAACCCCTTTATGGGTCACCATAGAGACTCCAATTATAACACGATTTTTAAAACTGCACCCTGAGAAATGGAAGGGGGGGATTGCTCTGAGGATGGAGGTTCTGGGGTGCAATATATAACTTATATGTTGTTAATATTATATTAAAGGGGTGATATGTCACTGTTTTTAATCCATCCCTGTCACATTTGAATGCATCTCATCCTAGCAGCACAGTTATGCTTATTGAATAAATTTGCACTTACAGTACCATGTCACTATAGCAGCATAGTAACATTTGTTGCAGTCAGGGGCGTAACTATATATTCGTAGGCCCCATAGCAAAAGTTTGTAAGGGCCCCCTATTTAGCGACTGATGGTGATAAATGTATGTAAAACATTTTACTTAGATAGTAAAGATGGGCCCCCTTCAGCTCTGGGCCCCATAGCAGCTGCACCCCTTGGTAGTTACGCCCTTGGTTGCAGTTATCTACCTTCAAATTATGTATTATAAAAAAAAAAAAAGGAATGCAATAAAAAGGAACAAACCATGGTATATTATACCTAAAGCCTGGAAATAATGGTAGTTAAGTATAGTACTATGCTAGTTTAAAAGTAATTAAATCACATGGAAATGTACAAACTAAAAGGCACAATATAAATCCAGTGTTGTATCAAAATAAAATATGGTGAATGGTGTGTTAAACTTTGTTTGTGTATTGTTATATTAATAAAGGATAAAGAACCAAATAGGGTGTCATACCTCCCAACTGTTCCGCTTTCCGCGGGAACGTCCTGGTTTTTGGGGATGTTCCCACTTCCCACCCAGGGACGCCACTGTCTCGCGGTGGGGAGGGGGGCAGTTGGGAGTCCCCCCAGCCGCACAGCATCTATTTAGCGATGCAGAGCAATGAAAAACGGGGGAGCGGTGTTAGGGCGCATCATTCTGCGAGGTCACGCCCCCTTTTCAAGGTGTGTGAACTAACTTAATTTAATTATAAAAATGTGTTGTAGATTAGTTACAAAGATTCGCCACCTTAATGGGTTAAAAAACTTAAAAACCATTCAAATTAAAATCTTTGCTTTCAATCCCAGCCAGTGCAGTGTCATTACAGAGGAATCCTTTGTACCATAAACTCCCAATCAAGGGGCTTATGTTCCCTCCTAAAAATTGCGTTCCAGTGGTGTACAGTGTGTGTGTGTGTGGTGGTGTCCCACACTCACTATGTGGTAATTGTTTCAGTCTAGGGGCAGTATTCAATACCTCAGATTCACCGTAGTTTACAGCGAATCTGGCATTTCTCAGAGGTAACAGTGAATTTTGTCTCTGATAAAACGATCCTCCCTATTCAATGGAGACAATTCGCTGTAAGTGAACAGCGAATGTCTGACGATTCGCCGCAATTCACCGTTGTTTTTCAATGGGGTTTTTGGTCCAATTTGCCAAGAGTGTATTCAATGCTCAAATGGAGAACTGCTTTCTCCAGTGATTTTTGCCGTGATTCTCCGTTTTGCATTCAACATATTTTAAAGGTGAACTGGAAAGTGATCTTATAAAATAAAGGGTTTTTTGTTTTGTTTTTGTGTCGAAAAATCTGACATTTTTTTTGGGAAGGGGCATGCTATTTTTATTCATGTTCTTGAAGCACATGAATATATATTAATACGCTTTCTGGAGGGGGGCAGCTTCTGCTGCCTGTGTCCCAGGTAGCCCTCCTTCTCCCCCACGCCCCTGCGACATTGAATAGGGTGACAGGGAGGGCTGGCAGCGAATGCTCCAGCCCTCCGGAACCCTGCGCATGTGCAGCGAATCCTAAACAATATTCGCTGCACATCGCGTAATTTATCATTGAATACTGCCCTATGGCTATTGACTTCTTGCTGACCTGGGTCTCTTTGGTTTTATAATAAAACTAATTTTGCACTCAACTTAAGCAGCACTAAAAATTGACATATGGGGTGAAATTTAATAGGATGAGAAATTTGGTAAGAAATCTCCAGGGTTTTTTTAAAGCGGCAATCATTGACACTGCAAAACCAGTTTGATTTTGACGTGTAAATTATTGCCGCTTTAAAAAAAAAACAGATTTCAAACCAAATCTCTCATTTTCTGAATCTCTCATCCAGTGCTTAAAGTGGTCCGGGAGAGGTGGTGTAACTAAAGCCCCCACTACCACAACTGCGCACCAAAAATGGGTGTGGTCTTACAAGAAAGGGGCGTGGCCACAAATCACATGCAATCACACCACAAGTAGTGCCCCTTACACACAATGCCTACAGTAGCAGTACAGATTATACACACAATGCCCACATTTACAGTGCCACTTATATACACAATTCCCACAATCACAGTGCCACTTATATACACAATGCCCACATTTTCAATGCTACTTAAATTCATGTCTACATTCACAGTGCCACATATATATAAACTCACAGTGCCAGATCTATACACAGTGCTCATGTTTGCGGTGCAGAGACCTGGCAGGTCTAGCCAGAGGATCCTGGGCAGCATGCAGTGGCAGATTTGGGACTCTGGAGGGGAGGAGCTGCATGGCTGTGAGGAAATGCAGTTTTCCTCAGCATAGCCCAGCTTCATAATACTGGACCATCCTGGATTATTTGTCTCTCTCTCCTCTCCACTCCACTCCCACCTGGGACCCCTGGTGCACCGGTCAGCTCTCTCAGTGCTGCTTACGGGCATTTCAAATTTGCGCCTGTACTCTCAGCCTCGCAGCCAATCAGGAGCAGCTGCTGCGGCTGTACCTGATTGGCTGCCAGTCTGAGAGCTCCAATTGGCTAGCCACTGGACAGTTCAAGTTCCGGAAGTGGGAAAGGGGAGGACGGTGCTGCTTTGACCAGGCTGGCCAGACACGAGTTCAACATGTGGTGGGCGGATGGAGGCGGAGCGGTTCCGCCTCCAGTTTTGAACTGACGGAATGCAGTTCCGCCCCGTTCTGGCACACTTTAACTCCTGATTATAATACATTTTTCAGCTGAATAGACCCAGCGATCCCAAAATTAACACACCACATTGCATACAACCCCACCATACTAGCAACCCCACTCTTCAATCCCTAATACCACCCCCAGCAGTACCCCCACCCCTTATTCCTTAATACCGCCCCACCCTTAACATACCTCAGCAGAATTTACAACCCAAATGAACTAATAACACCCCCATCTACACCCAATCCCCACTTTTTATTTACTATTTAAAACCCCAAACTCAGAAAATCATTCAACATAAAAAAAATGTATTACTGTATCAGCCAGGCATCCACCGGCTATGGATGCCCGGGACAGCCCAGGGTTTCAGCTCTGGATGGGTGAAGCCTGGGGAGGGGACTCCCACTCCCACAGGTACCCCATCTAGGACTGACTAGCAACAGTTCGCATGGTACAGCCGGGGGGACCTTATGTAAAAAGTGTCCCCCGGCAGTGGCATGACACCACAGGCTGTTTGAGCCCTGTGCTGGTTCCAAAATACAGGGTTCCCCTAGTTTTTTTTTGTCCCCTGTATTTTTGGAACCAAGACCGGTCCAAGAGTTCGGGGCTGGTTTAAAAAATACGGGGGACCCCTGTGCTTTTTGTACCCTGTATTTTTGGAACCAAGTCTGGCTCAATGAGCCCAAGGCTGGTTATGCTCAGGAGGGGGGACCTCACACCATTTTTTTGTTTTTCATTTTAACTTTTACACATTTTTTAAGACAGAACCATGCACTGATCTCAATGATCTGTGCATGGTTCTGTCAACTTCGCCTGTCAGTATTTTTTTGTGATTTCTGGTAACGTTTACCAAAAATCGCACCCAATTAAATTTGCCAGTTGTATACTTTATAATGGGAAAACATCTGGATGCAAATTGAAGTGTGAGAAAAAATCAACAGGTCAAAATGTGCGTTTCTCGCAGCAAATAGTGCAATTTTTACCACAATTTGCATCCTATTAAATGTGCGATTTTCCAAAAGAGTGAATTTGGCCATTTTTTGCGAAAAATTCACAAAAGTCAGAAAATCGCATCTCATTCAATCTCGCTCCCAGTGTTCAGATTTGGAAAGTGGCATCAGAGTCATCTAGTTCGTTAACCTCAAGTGGGGTACTAGATTCACAAACCCCTAAAAGGATATCAAGAAATTGTTCCCCAAAAGGGGTATCCAGAGCCAAGTCCCCAAGTGGGAATTTCAGAGCCACAAATAAAGACAAACTCTAACTTGTCAACTTCTCAAAATGCACTCAGCATAGTCTAGCATCCAGTTGGATTACCTGAACATTCCACAGTCTCTGGACTTGATCCATTCTCATCTGTAGGTCCACAGACTTCACCCATTCCAGTCAGTCCAAGACTCAGTCCGGTTCCATACATTTGTCCAATACAGCTTCTGCCGGTATCAGCTGATTCCTCAGTCTCTGGACACGATCTGGTTCTATCCGTAAATTCAAAGACTCCTTCATTTCCAGCGGGTTCCAATACCTCCAGATACAATCCTGTCCTATTCCTAAATCTGCAAATTTCTTTGGTTCCATCCGATTCCTCAGTGTCTAGACACAATTCTGTTCTATTTAAGGTTCCAGCCGGCCCAAGTTAATCTAGAATCAATCCTGTACCATCTGTCTAGTCAGAGACTTCATCAGTTCTAGTTTATTTAAATTACTACAAATCCATTCCAGTTTTGTCTGACGGTACGAGGACTATTCCTGTTCTTCAAAGTCCATTTCACTTTTGTCCAATGGTACGGATCAAGATATTATACCAGAGAGTTTTAAATTAAGCCTCCAATCTGCTAATCCAAGTGAGAGCTGTAATTCCACTTCCATGGCTACGTGTCCTCTTTTCTCAACTTCTATGTGTAACACAAGCACTCTATTTGATCCAATGGATTTATGTACAGACTTCTCAGCCTTGTCCGTGAGTTCATCTAAAGTTGACTCAGACACTTCCTCTCATCAGTGTCAGGATATTTCTTGTACAGTCCCTAAACTCAAGACGAATTCTAAGGTTATGTATTTGAATTCTGCACAAGACTCTCATCTTGAAATTATTTCATTGGTGTCTGATCCTATTAATCCTGTTTTATCTTCAATTGACATCCAGTCTTCCAAGCAGACACTTCAAACTCCAGCATTTACATACTTCGAAGGGAATTTATCTTAATTTCACCTTATTGTTTCTCATTCCCTTTTTGAGATGGATTCCACTCCATCAATGAACATTACCCCTGCTATTGCAGTCAAAAGTCTTCTCCGTCTCTTCAGAGACAAAATCTTAGATTGGGCTAATCCTCTCATCAAATCCAAGGATCCTATACTCAATGACCTTCATGCATTTCACAAAGCAGTCCAAAGAGAATTCTCTCCTAAACTAGTCCATTAAAAAAAAAAATAATAATCATCTTCATGGGATTCATCTGCAGATCAATTCTCTGTGTAAAAGCTTCCCAAGCAAAATCAGGCTCGGCTAGGCCAGTGTATCAAGAACTTTACGAGTTACAAGAAAACAAGGCGTTCGTAACCTTCACAAAACTCCCAGTTGCATACACCTTCTGGTGTACTTCACCTTAACATACTTCAGAAATAGTCCAAGAACAGGATTTCAGTCATTTAGGAGTTGGATACATTTCCTGCATTTCCTCCCCTGGTCTTTCATGTAGACCTGTATCCGTTGGGGCTCTGTCTGGTTCAATAAATGTTATTTCAACAGAAAGAATTTCCACGCTCACCTTGGATTGGGACTTTTACTCTGAAAATTCATTTGTCAAGGACTAAAGTTTTATTATGGGAGGTTCCGTCTTCCGCCATGTCTTCTTCCAGGAAGAAAATCCAGTTTCCTGTGATGCTGAATGGTCCATTTATTCTGATAGCAAATTTTTTCCTTCAATGATGAAGATCGGGAAGACTTTTGAGAAATTCTGGTCTGACTTATAATTTTGTTTTCAGAGCTCATAGTTCCTATAGTGGTGTCCTGGTGCCACCCCTAAAGGGGGGAGGGGTGCTGTCACAATCCGGGTAATCAGACAGACATTCTTACCATCCAAGTGCTGTCTAGACTGACAGCTCTGCACTGTCAGTATCCTATGTGCAGTACAGCTGTTCTGCGATACCCACTGTGTCCATTCAGTGCCACCAAGTCTGTGACTCTTGACAGAACGTAGTTCTCTGCTCCCTGCCGTTTCCCAGAATGATGCCACTTCTCCAGACCTTGAAAAAGCCTTATTAGGTGAAACACGTGTCGGAGCTCTCGGAGCCCACCCTCTAGCTGCATGTTATGAAATAATTTGTACATGATATAACATTTACATTGGATTCAATGTTAAATGGTCCCTGAGACCCGATTTTACATTGGGTCCAATGTTAAATGCCCCCCAGACCCCATTTTTTATTGTATACCCACCCTGTTCATACCCCCCACTATCCAAGTGGGCATGGAGTTGATTTTATATAGCGATAGTGGGGGTATGAACAGGGTAGGTATCAAATAAAAAATGGTGTCTGGGGGGCATTTAACATTGGACCCAATGTAAAATCGGGTCTCAGGGACCATTTAATATTGAATCCAATGTAAAAATCGCGTCCATCACATGCGATTTGGTTGCATGCGATGCGATGGACCCGATTTTTCTGACCCGATCAAAAAATCGGGCGCCCAGAAGTACCCAAATGTGTATGTAAAGAGGAAATAGCGCCATTGCTCACCCAATTGGGGAAGCTATTTGCAGTCTATTTTATTTGCAACATCCAGCCCTATATATTGCTATCTGTAAGATACAGGCACGCACAGGAATAAGCCACTGTTCTAAACTCCTAAACAGGAGACCACAGCGGGGCTCCAACTGCCGGTCAACCAGGGGACCCCTGTATTGGTATATACAAAAAAGTTAAATATCTTTAAAACCTATAAAGTGGCAAACCTAATTAATGTGAGATTAAGAGCCGGATACAGGAAAACAGATATGGAGATATAATCTTAGGAACTCCATACAATTTAAATTAAGGTGCAAAGTGGCAAACCCATCTAAGAATCACAATCACATAAGGAAGACTGTAATAGCATTCAAATTATCGGGCCAAGCAAGAGACCTCTGTAATACTACATAGACCATCTATGCACAGAGCGATACCTCAAATGTGATACAAATAAAAACTACACACAGAGACTTCCGGTGGGCGGGGCGCCTAGAGCGGCCGCATTTTAACAGGGCTCCCTTCTTTTCCAAAGAAAATCTGCCCCCATCGCCTTCCCTCTGCTTTAATCCTGGATATAAACCATCCCACTGTGCCCCGTGAACAGAGAGGATCGCGTGGAAGCTGTTTTGGAGCCGAAAATCTAAACCACCACCGGGGTCCGGCCTTCAGAGTGGAAGGCCTGTATGACCGCCTGTGATCAGGCGCGAGGAGCAGCGCCATATTGCAGGGTGCGCAAGGTAGTCTGAGGCCTCCTGCTTTGGTGCTCACCTTGGTTGTAGCGGTGCACCGTGTACTTCGAGGGGACCCGGCTTGCTCGCGGCACCAATCAAAACTGGAGGACGGCATTGGAGGAGAAAGGTAACGGTGAGCTCCCGGCGCTGACGCGGCATCTATGCAGCCAACTACCCAGGGGGGGGGCTGCGGTGAGCTCCCAGTGGACTCCCGGCACTGTAGCAGCACCTGAGCCATTAACTATTGGACGTCCCAGAGTGGCAGCGGTGTCCCCTTTGTTGTGGCCCGGTATCGATGTGACGCCTGGCCTGCCGGACTGGGGCGGCTACTATATCTCCATAACTGCCTGCGGGACGACACAGAACGGCCGCCGTGCTGAACCTCTTAGCAGTTGGGTGCCGCTATTATTACAGGAAAGACCTGGCCGCTCTGGCGTGTGGGGTTTGAACGGGAGGACCCCCTTGCCTCATCTGAGCAAGAGAGACGGCAGGGAACCCCGATTTCGCATTGCCTCACTGGAACTAAAGGGTTGCAGCCCAGCTACAAATACCCACGCGGTGGGTGAGTAAACAACTAACGGAGGGACATTGGAACCTTTGGGTACAGGAACAGTAGACATTTGGAACAGTACCTATTTGAAGGGGAACCCCTTTATTAATACTCTGTGAGCCCGCAATTACTATTGGCACCTTAATACCATCCTGAGTGTCAGGCAACTTTTAGAAGCTCAGAGGGAGCTATTCCTAAAACCCCTTGGTATACACTGGCTTGCTAAAGACATACCTTCCTATATTGCCGCGTGGGTTAACTTTCAGGGACTGTCATAAAGTGTATGCCCTGCAGAGGGACCTCGCTCAATTCCTCACCAGTAGATGCACTGCTAAACATCCTCTGGACATGTCAATCGGGAAGGATTGCATTTGATATTGAAATTTGAGATTTACTGAGGGACTCTCCCCTAATACTACAACAAGACACTTATGTATCTTGAGGAACAGAGGCTGTTTAATTTGTTGTTGATAATTCATTAACTAGACAACTGCTCATGATTTTATTGGCTGTTAGCTGATCAAACCAACTTATTGTAACACCCCATAAACAGGTTTTTTTTTTTTTTTGCTCAGGTTCATTATTACCTGTACATTTAAATATTGCTCTCTACATAACAACTTCAAAGACGCAGACTGATAGCAATACTCCCAAAATGTCTTGTAGTGGTGCTGTGGCAATGGAGCTGGCAACTGAGATATCACGACTACTAATACCTTATTTTGAAAAAAAGATTCATAGTATATTATCTCTTTTCGATGGTTTGGAGGCATCTTTGGATAACCAGCCTCTCAGTGTTGAAACTCCCTCCTCCACACACGATTCCTCCAAAACTGCTTGGGGTCGGAATGTGAGCCTTGGTGACATCCCTACACCCCCTGTCTTAACACACGTGGTTGATACAAGCATGCCCAAACCCACCTTTGTTACATACTATGAATATAATGACTTTTGTACACCATCGCATACAGTGACAACGGATTTAATCATGACTACAGACATATATTTGAACACAAAAGAACTGCTAACGCAGCTTTTTCCTGGTTTAAATCAGAAGCTTCTGATTAACAACACCATACTTGTACCAGCCTACTATGGAATTTACTTAGCTTTCCTTTCCTCTGAAAGGATAAATATGATTCGGATTTGGCTCCTTATGTCCCTAAGCCCCTTCCATTTTTCATTACCCTTGTTTCAAGGCCTTTTTGGTCCAGTGACATAAACGGTTAGATATTATTTTTTATATACATTACAGGACAGATTGCTCTGTTATGACCTCATTTACATGCCATGACGCACTCGAAAAGTTTATTGTTCAGGTTATTTGGTTTTAATTATGAACATCCTTTATAAATAGTATAGATGTTTATGGAGTACTGTTTTGTAGACTACTTCTTTCCTATACTTAGATCCTGATATTATTATAGATTTGCAGTAGCCAGGTAATCCTTATATAATTCAAGCTATATATACTACAGGATATTACGATGTCCAATAAACCACTGGATTACTTATCAGCTGGGTATAATTCGTTTTAATGTTTAATGAAAGGTTGTGTCTCAGATATAATTTTCAATATACCTGGCATATATACAACATCCTCATCTTTACTCAGCATATTACGTTTGGTTTTGATTATTCAGTATAATAATTTGTGGAATCTAACACGAACCGTTGAAAAAAACGGTTCCTGTTCTTCTACTTAAGTTTGGAAAATTTAGAAAAGGTGGTAGAGAAACTTTGCATCATTTAGTTTATAGATCTAACAATATTGTAACCTATTTCCTAAGCTTATTGTAAAAGATAAATCTGCTGTGATTCTCTTTGTCATACAGCTCAGGAGGTCAGTAATACCATTTACTATTGCATTCATACTGCTTATATTTTTTTTTTTGACATATGTATATTCATTATGTACATGCCCCAGCATTACATATGTTTACTGGATTTTGGATACAGTGATGTGGATGACTTATTATACTGTGATGCAAATGTTTCAATAAAAAAAAAAAAAAAAAAAAAACTACACACAGAACCGGGATTCCCAGGATTGGTCAAGAATCCCCGGTATCACATACAATCAGTTAGTGTTTAACACCAGAGGCACAGTGAATGTAAAGCTATTTAACACCCAACAGGAGTGCAGCTTTTACGAAACTGTGCATACAGTATATGCCAAAAACTCCCCCCCCCCCCCCTGATCAAACAATATAATTTCAAACCTTGAGAGAGCTTGAAATAAAAGGTTACAAATAACAATAAAAATAACATCCTACACACACACATTTCCCTAAGAGAAAAACGTACTGGGCTAAGAGCCAACAAGCAGAAGCTAATTGGCAACAATAATAGCGAGTACAAATCTCTATGAAATACATCAAAGGAGAGAAAAAACTGGGCAGGAAGCCAATGAATGGCAACAAAATATATGTATGCATAAACAGACCCAGTGAATCTCCTTAGAAAAGTATAATCAAATACAGTGCAGCAGAAGACGTGCTCTGATATATTTTTAAAAACTATTTTTCACTCTCTCATTCTTTGTATGAGCACCATGTCTAAATATATGTGATATTAACTCTTTATTTCACCTAGAACGATCCATTCCCCTCTGTTTCCATATAAATAAAGGAAATACAACAAAGGAGTATTTTTATGAAATACATTTATTAAAAGTAAAATTTTATTGACTCTGTTAATGTAAACCCAATACATAAGAATTCAGGATACAATAAAGACTTTCTTTGTGCAGAAAAGTAGTTACACTGGTAGAGTGCACACAATCTGCTGTGCTACCCTATTCCTATACACTTCTCCAGACCACAAGCATGTTGCTCCAAACAAATTGTCCCGCCAAAGCAAAACTTGGGGGCTGCCATGTTTGTCTGGTCACCTGTTCTCCTGAGCCAATCCTGTGAGGCCTGTTTCCCTGTCATACTGTCTCAGCCAATTCCAGATTCCCAGTGGGTATAAGTATGCTGGGAAATCCAGTCCTAACTGCTAGTGCTTCAGTTGTCTCCTGCTGATACATTTGGGTCTCTCTTCTGTACTGTGTTTGCTTCCAGGTATTCCAGCTCCTGTGATCCTCTGCTCAGAGAAGGATACTCACCTCAGCATAGTCCTTTCTGAGCAATCGATGTTCCGCCATCATTCCTGAGCTATTGATGTTCCACCATCGTTCCTGAGCTATCGATGTTCCGCCATAATTTCTGATGTCGATGTTCCATCATCGTTCCTGAGTTACCGATGTTCCATCATCATTCCTAAGTTATAGATTGTTCTACAATGGTTCTTGAGTTACCAATGTTCTATCATCATTACTGAGTTAACAATGTTCCATCATCGCTCCTGAATTATCAATGTTCCACCATCATTCCTACACCAACTCCATCAACAGCCACAGTAACAAACCCTTTTGTATATTGTGCCTTGCGGCAATATTGCCTTAAATAACTACATCAGTGTTTATCACTGCACATCAGTAGCGCACGCAGGGGGGGTTTCCGAGTACCCAGAAACCCCCCTAGAAGTCTAAGGGCCCTAGGCTGAAAGCTGAGGGTCCCCTCTTTCCATGGGTACAAGAATTTTAAAAATCGGCCCTTGGGAACCGGAGATATATGACTTCAAAGTAGTGGTCCCCATCCAAGCCTGTTAATTGCTCTTCCCAGTCAGATATTTCAGGTTCTGTCTGACTTAGAGTTTTTCTGAGGGTATATTCCAAAAGCTGGGACTCTGCTTCTTTGAGGGACGCTAGTAGCTTGTCTCTGCTATTCCCAGAACCAGAGATATCAGCCTTCCAGCAGCTGGTTACTGCTCCAGCTCCACACACCTGGCATGTAGTTTTATATACTCCTTGGCAGATTGCTCTGCCTACTGAACTCTGATCCCCTGGACCCCAATACCATTTGGTAGGTGGGATTCTCTAGTTTTTAATTCCATTAAAATCTAAGAAATCTATTTCTGGGAACTGGAGATATCTGCAGTCAAGCAAGCTGTCCTCCCACCAGAAAATTATGAATAATAAGCCCACTCCACTATACACCCCTCCTCTGCATATTAAACGTCCTCTACCACCCTGGAAGTTATGTATCAGGGCCCCTTCATTCAGCCCAATGCCCCCTTCTCCCACCATCTGTGCAGTAAAGGGGTAATTAGTGGAAATTACTGATCCAGGCCCTACATGCTGAGCAGTTGATATAATACCCCCTACCACCCGGGGCAAAGCTTCCCCCACCACTACCGCTGGAGGATCGGTAAGTGCCCCCAATACATTGCTATGCCCAGGGGTCTACACTGCTGTTGATGCCCCTGTATGTGTATGTATATATATATTTTTTTTTTATTATTTATATACATTTAGTCTATCTATAATACTTTAACTGACCCGGCATATACTGGGTCACCTAAGTGTCCATCTCCGTGCTTTGCTCCGTCCCTCTGGAAACCCCCTTCTGAAAATCCTGTGTTTGCCACTGCACATATTACTATTAACCATCAAAGTATTTACATCTATTGCCATACCAACATCTGTGAATTGTGTTATATATTACTGCATTTTTCAAACTGACAATTGCAAGGCTTACTCTGCTGTTACCACCTGCTGTGTTTTTAAGAAAAAAACTTTGCTTTTACTACCTGCTTCCTCCAGTTTGGTCCCACCTTTGGGTTAACGGGTTAACATCAAGTTCCATATTCTGGGTTCATGTATAAGAGCTTTATCAAGCCTTCCCGATTTATCCATCGGTTAGAACCTACGCCTGAGGCCTTTGTCAACATGACTCAGACCCAAGACATGACAGGGGCTTTATACTGTATTGTGTTCATGTTTGGAAACAATGATGGAGAAAGAAATTCTGTTTACACTCGAAAGCATATTATTTCCCATTCTTATCTATATTATACTGAAGGGGTTGGAGATGCAGGCACAGAGCAGGAACGCCTTGACTAAGGGTTAGGCATAGGGCAGGGAAATGAAAGTAGATTTGATATCAAGAAAGGTGCTAAATGTGAGTGTGCTTTGCCAAACAGGAGTTAGAGAATGTGGTTAGTCACTCCCAATACATATATAGAAAACATAGGAAGAGGTATAACTGCACTACAATTATCAATAATGTGGCAATAGAAATCTAAAACAGATATATTTGATATGATATACTGTATAGGCCCTTATTCTGGTTCACTCGCAAAGGCAAATTCCTTCTCAAATGGACAAAACCATGTGCACTGCTGGTGGGGCAGATGTAACTTGTGCAATGAGGTGGATATAGTCCTTGGTGATGGAAGAACAATTGCACCAACTCTTACAGTTGGTGGAGAATTCTCAGGTGGGTGGTATAGGTGGGTAATCCAAATTAAAAAAGCTTTGTGACACACTAGCAAACATCTGAAGGGGGTGGAGATGCAGGCACAGGCATGGAAAGCAGGGCTAGGGGATACAGGGCAGGGAAGTCAGGGTTAAGGGAGTACATGATAGTTAACGCAAGGCTAGGGGACACAGGGTAGAAAAGCCTGGATTTAGGGGTACAGGGTAAGGTAGGCAGGGCAAGAGGGCACAGCATAGGAAAACCTGGGCTAAGGTTGCACAGGGAAGGCAGGGCTAGGGGTGACAGGGCACGAAAGGCTTGATTATGGGGGGCCCAGGACAGGAAATGATGTAAGAAGGTATTGCACAGAAGTGCTAGTTCTTCACCAGCCACTTAAGCCAACTCCCCCCCCACAAAAAAAAAAATATTGATTATTTTCTACCTATTCCTCTTGTTGCCATGGGTGCTCCTCCTGCAGTAGAAACTAGTGTTCATTCTAGCACCTGCTATCTTTGAAAAACCATGCAGTTCCTCTTCCCCGCCTGGGGTGTCACTGTCTGCTGTAGTGCTTCTAGCACAGTGGGGTCTGTATATCAGAAGGAAAAAGGGGGAATGGTGTGTATTGCGCTGCTAGCCACAAACAAGTTTAAGGGAATATACTCCAAAAATCAGAATAAATAAGTAAATGAGTTAGAGACCAACGTGCAAAGATGATGCGGGCACACTGCTTTAAAAAAGTATACATTTTATATAATTAAATACATCAAGTAGTATAAGACAGACAATTAATGAAAATAAACATAAAAAATAAAAATTAAAAAATATAGTAATAGATAAAAAACACAATAAATACACTATAAATAGGTTGGACAGGATAATCAATATCAGTCCTTAGTAGGATAGGGAATGGACCTTATTAGCTTGAGGGTGCACCGCTGTAGGTAGATAGCACAAGTGGTTAGGAGCCAGATGGTAAAAGAGAAAAAATGCTGTTATGATGTTATTGGAATAATGGTTAGTAAAGCGCAGTCCAATAAATGTTATTGTTTATGAGGATGAAGTTAGTGATGGGTAACAGTCATTTAGGCATGTAGAATGTATGCAGTAGAAATAGAACACGACTGGGCTCCACGCCAGTATAAATATAAGCAGCAATTAGATAAGCAGCACTAGGATGCAGGGATTTTGACTGGTTATCTCACCCTGTACAAGTAGTGGCTTGTGCGGTCTGGTGGTTGCTCCGTTCCCGGGGTGCGGGTTGCCGCCGGTAGTTTTCCTCTGTGGGTCACCTTAACATAGGTGCCGGCGGTTAGCGATTCCTTTTCCCGTCATACGGAGCGTCCAAATACCAGAATAATGCAAACCAGACCTGTGCTAGAAACACCACAGCAGACAGCGACACACCAGGCAGGGAAGAGGAACTGCATGGGTTTTCAAAGATAGCAGGTGCCAGAATGAACACTAAGGGCCTTATTCTAGTTCACTCTTTCTGACAAAATCCTTCTTAGATGGACAAAACCATGTGCACTGCAGGTGGGGCAGATGTTACTTGTGCAGAGAGATAGATTTGGGTGGGGTTTTACTTCAAATTGAGATCTATAGTGCAGTGTACAAATTATGCAGCCAGGATTTACCCTGCACAGAAACTAAATAACTCCCCCAAATCTAATTCTCTCTGCACATTTTACATCTGCACCCCCCCCCCCCTGCAGTGCACATGGTTTTGTCAGAAAGAGTGAACTAGAATAAGGCCCTAAGAAACATTGATCAAGAAAATACAGGTAGCTACTTCACATATAATAATGTCCATTACCTGTTACGTCACACTGTAATGCTCATTACACATTATGCCTCATACTGTGAAGCCCATTCTACTTTACACCACACACAGTGATGCCCATTACACCGCACATAGTGATGCCCATTACATATTAACCACACACTGTAATAGCTATTACATATTATGAAACATAAGTGCAGCTTACCTACATGTTAATTGTAAGGGCTTCATGCTTCATGCCAGGACCTTCATGTTCTGTGCCATGGGGGATTACATGCTTGTAGCGGAGGACCCAGAGCCTATGCAGGGCCAATCAGGACTCACTCAGAGAAGCAGCTGCAGGACACAACACTCAGAGGTATCATTCATTCAGGGCAGGAGCAGAGAGGGGTGAGGGTTCAGTTCTGGGCAGGAGTGGACCCTAGGACCTGCTGGGGCAGTCGCAGCCACAGCCACAGATGGCCCACACAGTCTAGTGCACTGCAAAGTGGGCGGCGGAGGGCTCACTCAGGAGTCAGGACACTGGGACTGGGGTCTGGGACAACCAGCCTGGTGTGGTGTCAGCCTGCCCTGTGGAGAACAGGGAGTAGGAGGGTCCCGATTGGGAAGGGGTTCCTTGTTTGACAGCAGTAGTGTCACTGCCAGCCACAGGCCCATACAGTGCTTGAGTACTGCACTGGGGCTGCAGAGCCTAGGAAATCCATGCAAAATGAATACTCATTTATTTACCAAGGAGAAGCCTCATATCACCCACATCGTGTTGTTAGCTACCACATAAACAACAACCAATCACAGATCACACTACCACTAGTGTAACCCATACATACTCTGTAGAACAGCTCTAAATGGTTGATTGACTTAAATGGACAATTTTGAAACGGATTTAAACCCCACAGAAGCAGAACTCCTGGAGCAGCATTACACTGTGCTACCTACTGTGACTGCACTAATAGCACCTGGTGGAATTACATGCAGGACACTGTAGGAGATAAGCCAAAGGCACATTAGTATCGAATACCCCTTTTCCACTATACAAGCAAGGTAGCACCCAGGATTTTGTACCTGGCTCGTACCCGGTTGCGACCCAGCTTGTGACTAGCTTCCAAGCAGGTGATGTCATCGGGGACAGGGCATTAGCCGGCGCTGGGAGATGAGAACATCTCTCAGCTGTGGCTTTTGCATTGCAGTGAATGGGACCCGGGTCGCATTGACCCGGGTTACCTGTTTACACTGTCCCAGGACCCAGGAGTATCCCAGGTCCAACCCAGCAAATTACCTGGGTTGGATTGCCAGGTCAGTCGACCCACGATTTACGTTTTCACTAGCAAAAAACCCCGGTGGATGCGCATCCCCTTGCAAAATCCTGGGTTATTTTTGCTAGTGGAAAAAGGTTATTACTGGGACTGTGTTTTAGTATAGTTTATCAGGACAAACCTGGCAGGTTTGTCCTGCCCCAGCAAAACCCACCACTCAAGGGGTTAAATAAGAAAAAAAGGTTAAACATATAATAAATAAATAAACAAACATAATAGAGCCAGTACTGCACTTTCTAAGCTCACAATCTCCCACTTCATGGTAAGGCTCCTGTCTCTTCCTCCTGGCAGCTACTCTCTGGTCGATAGTGATGTTTGGGGGCTCAGATCCACACATACAGTAAATGTGGTAGAAGAAGCTGGTACACTGGGCATATGCAGCAGCTCTGCTCTGTCCCTTACACTGCATGATGTGGTGGCAGCTCTATTGATCATATTATATGTCAGTTCTATTGTTGTCATAATTTACCGGTAAATTACTTGCCAAGAGGAGGAGGGATTTTGAGCAACCAGATACCCCCCTGCATTTGCCTATAACTTTCTATATTATTTCTTTAGTAATGTATCATTTTAGGTACAGTTTACGCTTCCTTTTTGGTCAGATATTTGATGTGGAGGAGGGGATAGATTATATCTCCTTGGTCCTTCTGGACTTTATTCTCCAATGAGATTGAGTTCCTCACAATAGTCACCGATATATGGGTTTTAAATTCCCATTAAATAGATTTCGGTGAGGCAATCCGTTGTGTGAATCAGCTTATGGAGTACTTATATGGGAACTGTTACACACTTTGATTTTATTGTGTGTTTATTGTTCACCTTATAGATGTTGTATTTTCACTGTCTTTTTGTGTGTTATATCTGGATCAGCAGGTTTTTGATATTATGATCTTTATTGGTATTTTTGTTGCTGTCCTTAATATCTCTTGGTTGTTGACAGTGACAGGGATACTACTTTAATAGTGTTAAGAGTGTATATTAAAGTGTCAGCGTTTTGTGTATTTAGATGCTGTGATTCAGTCACTGTATTTTAATATACAATTTACTCTCATTCACTTCTGTGACTCTGCTGACATCTAGTGGATATTCAGCATGATGTCACTTATACTTGGTACTCTTTATTATGAATCCCTCCTTAGCGGTGATTTTGGAACATTTCCTGTTATTCAGGTCTGTATAGGTACATACTATTGGCTGTCACAGAAATTAATAAAAATAAAAAATGTATAAAATGAATAAGAGTAAATTGTATATTAAAACACAGTAAGAGACTGAATCACAGCATCTAAATACATAGAATGCGGACACCTTAATATACACTCTAAACACTACCAAAGCAGTACGCCTGTCACTGTCAACAACCAATATATATTCTGGACAGCAACAGAAAAATCAATAAAGATTAGAACATGCCAAATCTGTTGATCCAGATATCAAAACAATCATATACTTAAAGACAGTGAAAATACAACACCCAGCACACAATAAAATCAGTGTGTAACAGACCCCATATAAAAACTCCATAAGCTAATTCACACTGCACCTAAAGTGGGCTATTGTTATGTCCGTTTGTAATGCTATGAACAAACAAAAATTGTAATGCCATTATTGCAGTCTTCAAAAAGTTCATTCTTGTCCTGTTTTACCTGCACATGCGGTCTAGGGTGGGTCAGGCAATTCTCCCTTCCAGCATGCTCCAGCCACTAGTAGCAGTAATTCTGCTCATACAAAGCAGCCAATTTTATAACAAACTGGTTTATTTTCCTTAGCAAGATCAGACATATTATAAATTGAGCATAGACCTGAATACAAAGACAGTGTTGTAACAGAGAGCTCTGGCATAAGTCCAACATAAGACATTAGGGGGGCTTTTATCATTTAATATGTTAGCCGCAACGATTAAGCATCCCCCAAATGTAACTAGAAGGGACTGCAGCAGGAATCTCTGATACCCACTGCGATCCCTCCAGTCCTGCAGGCAGCCTCATCCTCCATAGCTTCCTATGGGGAATGCAATGCTGCCCGATGTACCAATATCAGGAATGTGAAGCGTATGCACAGACTCCCTGGCAGATTGCAGGGACTGGCTCCTTTTGGGGCCCCTGCCTCTACACGGACATATATCTCTCGAAGTTAGCATTGCATATTACAATGCAATACTGGGCAGTAAGATCCTGCCCAGATGCCATTGAGTAATAACTGGGCTCCTAGGAGAGATGTACTAAGCCTTGGCGAAGTGGGGAGAAATAATGTATCAGCCAATCAGCTTCTCACTGCCATGTTACAGGCTGTGTTTGAAAAATGTCAGGAACTGGTTGGCTGCTATGTTATCTCTCTCCACTTTATCACTCTCCGAAGGCTTAGAACATCTTCTTCTAGAAGAGGCCAGCTTTAAATATGTAAGCATACATATATGCACTAGTACACAGAGTTCCATTTAGCCAGTAGTTCCTAAACTGTGTGCCTTGGCACCCTGGGGTGCCTAGTGGGACTGGCAGTGGTGCCCTAGATTGGTGGTCCATGACCAATTCAAAGCATTTGCATACCTCCCAACTTTGTAAGTCTATGTGGCGGGATTTCTGTGCACCACGTAGCGGCGCGCACCCAGTAAGGGCCATAGTCTATAAAAAGGGGCGTGGCTTCACTAGAAGGATGCTCACATGGGCCATGCCTCAAAATGACATCAACAGAAATGGCAAGTCTTCATGAAGATGATGCGCACATGGGCCACACCTCCCAATGACATGATTCTTGGGGCATAGACCCTCTGTCTTAATTGAATAGGTGGGTTCCAAGACCAGCCCAAAAAAACTGTACGATCCCACGAAAAAAGGGGACAGATGAGAAGTATGCCTTTATGATCAATGTAATATAGGCAAATTTGTGACAAACAGAAGATAATCCTGTCTACCACATAACTGACCCTAATGATATAAGCATCATTTCCGTAACAATATTTTTTTCTGATTTTCTCAATGAGAAACTTTTGGTCTGGGGGTGCCGCAAACAAAATTCTGATACTCAGGAGCGCCGTGATTAAAAAACAGTGGGAATCACTGCATTTAGCTGTAGTAGACCAGTGTTATTATTAACTGAAGTTGATTAATAAACTTGATAACAGCTGATTGTAGGTGATCTGGCAAGGAGTCCCCGTCACAGATGCACAGATCCAGGAATGCTTCCAGTGATCTATGGTAAGGTACCTACAGCCTTTCTGTCTTCTTCCTCCAAGAGCTTGCACAGAAGTTCCTCACACATACACAGGCATCGTGGGACATGGAAACAACCTGGAACACAAGAGCGTGACTAAGTGACAGACATCTGGACAAAGTTACAGAGCATGTAAAGGCTCTTCGGAATAGTTATATATGGGCTTGGATGTCTGGGGAAAATAATGTTCATCAAATAATTAATAGTGCTCCTTCTAAGATTTGTGGTGGGCAGGGCGCTGCTGCTGCTGCTGCTGCTGCTTGTAGAGGCTCATGTTTGACTTTAATCATGCAGCCCTGGTTTAAAAGGGTGGTGCAGCTCTGTCTTGTAGCACTGCAAACCAAGAGCCCATGTGCTAGCAACTGTACTAAGAAACAGCAATGCTCTATGCTGGCTGCAGATTGATGAAGGCAGTGAAATCCATACGCACATTGCAAATCTAAATTGGTCCAGATCTTTTGTAACTTTTTTTTTTTTTTTTTAAATGGCACTGGGAACCTTTCCAGCTAGAACCAGCCCCGGTCCTGGTTTTAGAAATTGAGGGGTCAAAAATGTTGGGGTTCACCCCTGGATTTCTACAACCAGCACCAGGCTCAAGGACCGGTCCTGGTTCCCAAGATGCAAGGGACAAAATGAATAGAGGTCCCCCATATTTTGAGAACCAGCACCGGGACCAAACAGCCAGCAGGGTAATGCCACAGCCGGGGTAAACTATTTATATTAGCTGCCCCTGCCAAATTATTCACCCTGTGGCTGGTCAGGCCAGGCAGGGACCCTAAGGAAGTGGGAAACCCCCAATGAAGGCGGACCCACCCTCTCCAGGATACTCCCTGCCCAGCCTGAAGCCAGGGCTGTCACCAGTGCCCCAGGTCAGTTTGCATCGGACTAATGGGGGACCCCTAGTCATTTTGTCCCCTGTATTTTGGGATCCAGTACCAGCCCTTGAGCCTGGTGCTGGTTTTAGAAATCCAAGGAGGAACCTAAAATTTTTGACCCCTCAATTGCCAAAACCAGGACCAGTTCTTTGAGCCTAGGACAGGTTCTAACCATGGGGGGTGTATTTTTTTTACACTGGACAACATTGCACTGATCACTCTGATCCGTGCAATGCTGCCACTCCATAAGCATTTGGCGGCCGTATACACGAATACAAATGGGTATGAACGGTTAACGACATCGGAAAATATGAATGAGAAGAATACGACAGCTTTGTAAATTTGCCGTATTTCGGATTTGTATTTTCGGGTCGTATATGGCCGATATAGTACATTTGGTACTTGTGTAGTTTCACGGCGGCAGTTACGTAGTCAGCGTAGCGTCCTTGTCAGAATTAGCGTAGTGATCCCGCGGCCAGCGTAGTCAGCATCAGCATAGTGTTTACACCCGTAGTTTGCGTAGTCAGTCAGGCATCAGCGTTGTTTTCCCGCCCATTCGCGGCTAGCCGGAGCTTACGTAGTTAGCGTAGTCAGTCAGCGCTTATTACATTGTGTGGGAACCAATGACCATATTAACCTGCCTGACATGACAGGTGTGAATGTGTTCCTGAAACACCGCCACTATCCACGTCTGCCTGAAGCATGGTGAGCCCCGTGAGGTGACGCGGTACGCTTCCTCCCGACCTGTTCATACCCCCAATATCCACGTCGGCATGGAGTTGACTTTATAAAGTGTGGCGAGCACAGCGGAATACATGTCAAGTAATCCGCGTGGTTCGCTGCGCTTACCATACTTTATAAAATCAACTCCACGCCGACGTGGACAGTGGGGGTATTAACATAGCGTGGATAATAGGGGTTTGAAATGGAGGCATTTGCCAGTATGTAACATGGAGCACTGGCAAATGCGTCCTTTATTGTGCATGAGACGCACTTGCACACTCCACCCCCCCCCCTTTGTGCAGGAGACGCGCACGCTACTGAACCCCTAACCCTGTCCATCTCCCTGAAGCAGACACAGGCAGGGTTGCCGTACCCTGCCGCAAGAATTACTGAGACGCACAAGTGTCTGAGACACTCGTGCATCTCAGACAGATTTAGCGCCTCTCCGCCGGCATCTGTCAGCGCAGGGGATCTGGCGGTTACCGGCGCTGTGTGAGAGACGCTCACTAGGTTTACCAGGGACAGAACTGCAGCTCACGGGGACAATACGGTGACTACGCAGGGCTGCCACGGAGTCACTACGCTGACAACGTAGCTTAGCCTACACTGAAAACGTAGCATAGCCTGCTGCTGTGAAACTACACAAGTACTGTACATTTCCGAGTGGATGGTCTGACTATGCAAAGCTATGGACATGTCATCTTTGTGCGTGTGTTTGTGTAGAGCAACACCAAATCGTTCTGGAAAAGATGCCTCAAATCTCTGACATCAGAAGCAACTAGTGGAGCATATGGGGCTTTCAGCAAGGCCCCCCTCTTTTTCTGCAGGGGTCCAGACACAAAGGAGACTTCTGCAACCCGTGTTTCTACCCCACTGTTTTAGATACATCTGCACATAGCAGACTAGGCAAATACCAATCCAGTGACATTGAGAGACCCATGATGCCTGATTCCCATAAACTGTACCAGGTTTTTCTTCTAATGAATATCCTAGAAAACAGCATTGCACATTACTGCAATAGAGTATATAAAATGGTGATTTATCAGCAACACCAAGGGCAGCCTGAGGCTCAGTTACTGACAGATGTGATCATGTTAGACTGACCTTTAAATGGACCTCCTTTTATGCTGAGGGCCACCTTCCCATCCTGATTTAAGTAACCGAACCATTCACCATATTCTGGATCTGAAAACTTAAGACATAACAGAATAAATATCATCTACGTTATCTGTATAGGACATATTTGTGAAGCGGCCCCCCCTAACCTACTCCGTCCAGGTCATTAATATAATAAATAGACAGACAATTTGTGTGCACCTAACTGCTAGCCACATTGCACAGTCCTTTAGCCAGTTCCTCTGGCCATTGGTCATGGTCCTTTATGTCAGTCATATAGTATGGGCTACTTTGCTTGAACCTCATTGTATATAATGTTTCTGTGCTGTGTATCCTTTCTATATAACATCCACATTACACATACATTGCACCATTGCTCTGTATAGAGCCCCACTTTAACGTAGTGTATAACCTTGTGAAGGTGGACAGTGGGTGGAAGTGTGTCGGTGGTTTATCATACTTTATCCAAGTGGGCACAGAGTGAGAATATAATAGTGTGCCGAGCATAGCGAGGGGATGCGGGACACTTATACAGTGTCCTTGTCAACATAGGCACCCAAAATCGTGGAAACCTCATGCCAACCTTTTCCATGTCTTCCTAATGTTTGTGTCAACCTAATGGCCACGTCAACCTATTTCATGTGTCAACCTATAGTGGATGACCCATACCCATCTGTAGCTAGCTTCTACAAATCAGACACATGTTCTTCCTTGCAGAATGGGTGGGGGGCGGGATTAAAAATCCAGAAAAGATTAAATAACACAAGTTTCCTATGAAAAGACGCACTGCTTGCTATATAAGACTATTACAGTAATAGTATTTTTAACTCATTCCCGGCAATGGATGCGTGTGCGTGCGAGACTCTCGTGCATCCACGATCACTAGCGCACCAGTTGCCAGATCTGGGCGGCTGGCCCCATCTGTACAATGAATTACCTCCAAGCCCCAAATCTAATATGGTATGGCATTTGCAGACAAACTATTAAGTTTGGGGAACGAGGAGAGATAAATCTTACACAATCGGCAGTGGTTCTCAAACTGTGGGTCCTGACCCCAAAGTGGGTCCCAACTCCATGTTGCTGACCATCAGGCTAATGACTTTTCTCATCTCAGTCAGTGATTCAAGGACTCTGAAAAATCTGTTGGATTGTCTGTTATATTAGACTCCTCCCATCATTTTGTGCCTCCACAATGCTGCCATGTATGTGCTGTCTGCTAACTACCCATGTGATGTGATGACCTTCTGCAGTAATGTGCTGGGGTCCTGTCATTATTTTTATTGTCTGATGGGGTCCCACAGCAAAATAGTTTGAGGACCCCTGCAATCAGGATATACTTACTGTATATGGAGCGCAGGAATCTGGTGCAAAACATTGCAATATTTCCAAATAACAATTAAAGCTTACAGCAATGCCTTTGTTTCTACAACCTCAGAGAGTTACTCACCCGGCTGAATGCGTACTCGAAAACTTTCTGGAAATGTTCTAGAAGTTGTGGATCCCGCGTCTCCAGGTACCCAAGCAGGAAGGCAATAAGAGCCTCAGTGTGCGGCCACCACAATTTCATACTCCACTCGAGCTAGAAGAGAGCAGAGGAATTACCAATATACTGCGTATTATACAACTGCAGCTATGATGTATACAATATTCCTCTTCAACTACCTGGGATTAATAACAAAAAACACACAACATAAATGATGTCAGTAATGTCACCGGCACCGAGTGTTCTTGTATGTGACTAAGGAGAATACAGAATGTCCTAAATTTCACAATGAACACTTATGATTTAGGTTAAATCCGGGTGCCGTTAAATCCTAGATCATAGAGTACTGTCCATTATTAACTGGGTCCAAGGTGTGTCGGTGAGTGATCACAGGAGGACAGCCGCACGGAGGGACTGCTGTTGGCAGTGCCTGGCCCGGCATAAGGTGCTGCAGCACACAGGCAGCAAGGAGACACAGGAGCTGGCCACACACAACAAGCGGGTAGCACTGATCCTGACATTGCCCATGGAAGAAATGTCCCGGAGACCAAAAGACCCAGTGGTGAGGGCATATGTCACCATGCTCAGGGACGGACTCTGCCACAAGCCATTTATTGAGTCCTGTTGGAGCAAGCTACATTAAGGGGGTTATTCTGATTCACACGGAAAGGCACAATCACTCTCAGATGGTCAAAACCATATGCACTGCAGGTGGGGCTGATGTAACATGTGCAGAGAGAATTAGATTTGGGTGGGGGGTGTACTTCAAACTGATATCTATATTGCAGTGTAAAAATAAAGCAGTCAGTATTTACCCTGCACAGGAACAATAAAACACCCAAATCTACTGTAACTCTCTCTGCACAAGTTACATCAGCCCCACCTGCAGTGCAACATGGTTTTGTCCATTAGAGAGTGATTGTGCCTTTCCGAGTGAATCAGAATAACCCCCCGAGTGCTGGCAATGTGCCAAAGCTCAGTTTCTACCAACTAAAGTCACTGTGCACATAGTAACCAAATGGTACCTCATTTCTAAAGCTAAACTGCACACGGGCACACAATTTGATAGAATTGAAGATTTTTTTCACACCGGATCAACTGTGAATATGGCAATCTGGACCTAGGGTGGCAGCTATAAAAGCCTGATGATGACGACACTTATGTTGAAACATTGCTGTGTACTATATTTGGGGCTGACTTATATCAGGGGCGTCTTGAGAGGAGGAGGCCGATGTGCAGCTTCCTCGACCAGGCCCCCTCCTCTCTTCCAGGAGCGGTAGGGTCTGAGTGCTCTAGTGCTCAGACCCTACTGCGCATGCACGAAACTCCACTGCTCTGTGGAGTCTGAGCACTAGAGTGCTCAGACTCCACTGCAGCGCTCCTGCCACGGGAATCCGGAGGGTATTTCCAAAATGGGTGCAGTGTGGACCCCCACTGGGACTCAGGTGGCATGTGCAACGCGAACAACGCACACATTATAGATACGCCACTGGCCTATAAATATATATATATATAAATATATATATATATATATATATATATATATATATATATATATATATATATATATATATATATATATATATATATATATATATATATATATATATATATATATATATATATATATATATATATATATATATATATATATATATATAGATCCAAAAAAGACACGGAGACCGCATGTATTAGACCTCCTTGTCTTTTTTGATTGATTGATTGTTTTAAGTCCTGCGAGTGCCTCTGTTTTGGGATCTATATATTTCTAAACCAACATTTCAGATTTCAGCGAGTGCCAGTCTATCTGATCTATAATATATATCCAAAACTGCTGTCAAAAGCAAGGGCGTCACTCAGAGATTCAATGTGCAGAAATGTATTCAATCATGCATGTACAATCCAACAATTGTTTCGAGTGTGGTTTCTCGTCCTCAGGGATGGACGTTATCCAGCCCTTATTTCTTAGCGCAGTGTGGATATATATATCGCCTGGTGCTGCTCGGCACTCCGGACAAGGAGATTACATACCGTGGTGCCCTCAGTGGTAGAAAGTACACAATCCTATGTTCATTGACGCCTTAACCAGACAGAACAAAAAGCGGCACTCAACGGATTTGAAGAAAAAGTTCACTATTTAATATCGAAGTGATACAAGTGGCATCATTATGGCATCATCAACGTTTCAAGGCTTAGTAGTCAGGATGCGCCCAAAGTGCAAATAGTGCGAGTGTGGATAGTAAAAAAAAAAAGTGCATCAAAGATAAAGTGTCCGAGTGCCAAGGTGCTTTGATCAGAAAGTGCAGTGACGTAGGATTTAGCAGCAACACGTTTCGGAGACTGGAATAATGTCTCCTTACCCAGCTTGAAAGAGGAGACATTATTCCAGTCTCCGAAATGCGTTGCTGCTAAATCCTACGTCACTGCACTTTCTGATCAAAGCACCTTGGCACTCGGACACTTTATCTTTGATGCACTTTTTTGGAACGCACCAGCACTTTTGGATCTTGGGACCACTCAGGAATAAGCTCACTGCGGTGGTGCCGCAGACTTTTACCATCCAAGTATAGCCCACCGCAGTGCTTATATATGGTGAGATACCCATTGAATGTTTGATTGTGTGTACCCAGAACCAGAGTGAAAAATCAGTTTTCCATCAAGTATTGTATCTTTGTTATTTTCATTGTATTGCACTCATCCATGTGTTTGTTGTATTTTTAATAAATCCTGTATCAAATCATATTTGATTCTTTGAACATCTTTTAGGCAAGGTGCGCCACACTCCACATATTTTTGTTGTGCAGATTCTTTGTTTGGGAGGTGGTGTACCCCCATAATATATTGGAGTGGGCTGCACCAAGCCTGATTCATTGCGCTTTAATTACCACAACATCTTATGTCTTTCTTGGAATTCTTTGTTCTCTTTGACTACAAATGGGGATAGTAACCTGTGTTGATAGCAGTGGCAGTGGACCAAGGCACCTTGCCCAAAACGAAACACTTGAGGGGATGTGGGACACAGAAACTGGAAAAAGTAAACAAAGCAAAACCCCCTGGAACTGTAAAATGTAAACAAAGCAAAATGAATGACCTTTTTTATACCCCTTTCACATCGCACTTTTAAAACGGTACATTGCCGTTTTTTTCCCTTTTTAAAA
Source organism: Crinia signifera (assembly GCF_055691185.1). Classification (NCBI taxonomy): domain Eukaryota; kingdom Metazoa; phylum Chordata; class Amphibia; order Anura; family Myobatrachidae; genus Crinia; species Crinia signifera. The sequence continues at coordinate 44,474,210 of NC_139225.1, read as the reverse complement.
CGTTTAAGCCTGCACTGTGAATGAACCACAGCCGATTTACCGTTTAAAGTTAACTGGCATTTCGAACCGTGTAAAAAGCAGAGTCCTACACGGTTCCTTGCCGTTTTTTGTGCAATGTGAATGTGTACAATGCTATGCATTCACAGTGCAGGCTTAAACGTTTTAAAAAGGGAAAAAAACGGCAATTTACCGTTTTAAAAGTGCGATGTAAAAGGGGTATAAACCGGTATTTAAAACGGTAATCTGCGGCAATGTAAAGGCTCTGACCCGTTTTAATTACCGTTTTAAAATACTGGTTTTTAAAACGTGTCGGCGATGTGAAAGTGGTATAAGTTGACCTCTCCTACTGTTTACTTTTGTCCTGTTGATCTTTTTACTCTGTCGATCTTTCCTGTTGACCATTTGGGTCATTGATTGTAGAACTTGTTAATGTAGATCTATTGAACTATTCCCTATCCTTATTTGGAGTACATTTTGTACAAACTAAAATGCTCCATTGTACAAACAGAAACTCCATTATTTCAGACATTTTCACCTGTATTTAAAAAGCTTGGCAGGTCATACAGGAAGGTTAAAATGAGCGTTAGACCTACCATGCACCTTATCTTGCGCAATAGTACCCTCAGAGGCACATGTATTTACAAAGCAAGTTGGAGGTGCTTCTACTCCATAATTGGACTTCAAGTCTGAATGGCTGCTGGCCTTCAGGTCTTTACTTATAGCAGAACCCTGTATGTGGGTCTATGTTGCACTTTGGTGGAGTAACATATTTCTAACTTTTATATCTCCTTACTCTTGATGATAGCCAATGCCATGGAATTAGCTAAATAAGTCAGTGATACGTTCACTAGTTTGACCCCATTTAGATTGACATGCATTGGGTCGACCACTGAAGGTCAACACCTGAAATAGGTCGACGTGGCTAAGGTTGACAGCATTGGAAGGTCAACAAAAGCATTAGGCCTTAAAGCAGGCATGTCCAATCTATGGCCCCCCAGCTGTTGTGAAACTACAAGTCCCATCATTCCTTGCCACAGCTTTGCTATTAGGGGATGCTAAAACTATGGCAAGGCATGCTGGGATGTTTAGTTTCACAACAGCTGGAGGGCCACAGTTTGGACATGCCTGCCTTAAAAGGTTATGCTAACCTAAAAGTTAGCATGACAACTTATTTCAGGTGTCAACCTAAGCACTGTTGACCTAAATTTGGTTGATCGAATGGCACATATCCATAGGGCAGTATTTTAGCGGAAAACTGGAAGTTTGTTGTGCTAATGGAGTAGTACCATACGTCATATCCAAGTATATCTCCTCACAACCAAGACATTTTCCTGTGCATTTTTTGAAATTAGATCCTGTGATTATGGGCAAAAAAATAAAATAAAATCGACGCGATTTCAGTGACATGGCATACTTCCATAATTATCACACTTATTTGCCAAAATATTTTTCTGTTTTCGATTTGATTTTGCTTACAGAAGCAAAATCGAATCCACATCGAATGGTTTTTAGGACACTTTCGATCTGCATTCGATTCGATGCACGCTCCCGTTTTCTCAATATCGAAGAGAAAGATAGACTGTGCAGCCAAGGAAATATCGAATTCGATCCAGTAAATCGAATGTGTCCACTGTACTTTGAATGTAAATAGAATTCGATATCTAATGCAAAAGTACAGATCTAATGCCAAATTGAATGGGAAGATCTAATGCCAGATCTAATAAAAAAAAATCTAACCTAACATCGAATCTAAAGCAAATCGAAGTGTGTGCACACAGATTTAATTTGCATCAGATGCAAAGAGTGTGGACTATAATCAAACACGTGATCTTTTGATTCATTGGGTTTTCACCTGTGTGGGACAATATCCATCCACATCTTGGAAAGAGAAGAGTCCTCCATGCTCCTGGTCCCACCCCGACAGGAAGGGCATCACTATAAACTTTTCCACCGCAGTCTGCCCCAAGGCATGGTCGGACTGGGTGATGGCTTGGCGCAAGAGGAACCAGCCGGCTTCAATGGCATGACCTGTCAAGAGAAAAGAGCAAGAAATGGTTCCTACATGCCCAGCGAAAAGCAGGAATGGAGAAGAACAAGGAGTAGCTACGTTTCTGAAAAATAATAGTCTACAATACCTGGGTTCTGATGCCTGCCCATGCATCCTGGAAGTTCCTTTCCATCTGAAGAAACATTCTCTAAAATGGCCTTTCCATCACGCTGCAGAAGAAGAATCTAAAAGTCACCTAGGGCAGTGTTTTGGGCAACTGGACAGCGTACAGAAAGAAGACACCCGGTAAAAACACAGTACTGATTTACTCTCCGGTTAACAAAGGAAAGGTGTAGGGATACCAAATAAACCTAGGCCATCCACTAGATAAAAGGCCTGCTAACGTTTGGCATCCGGCCATAGGCGTGCGCACATTGAGTGTTAGGGGTGCACAGGCACCCCCTAATGCTGTGCCAATCCTTATGAACACCTTCCTGCCACTAGCTATACCAGCATTACCTCTTACCAAATACTTTTGATTTTTAGAACTGTATTTCAATTAAAGGAGCACCCATCAATCAATTATGTGTGTTTGGCATTGTTACTTGTACTAGAGACCATTGTCATATCACTACATACCTGCGCCATCCATATATGTTTTTGACTTTATTTGCATGTTCTGTTAATTCTGAAATAGGCAGGAGTTTATAGTGTGGCTGAGAAACATTTTATCCTGTTGTGAGTGTCAATAGATGATGGTAGACACGTCTGATTGGTGCTGTTAGACACACCCAATGGGCGATGCTAGACATGCCTAATAGGTGGTGCTAGGCACACCACTTTGACAGTGCACCCCCTAATGAAATGTGCTGCGCAATCCTATGCATCCGGCTGATAGATCTGCAGCACGGGTGGCCAAACCGGTCCTCTAGGGTGAAAAAACAACTGTTGGAAAACTATAGTGAAACCTACATGTTTTGCCTCATTAAAGAAGCAATAATGGAAATCTCCACAATTGGTCCATCCTGATTTTATTACCAAGGATTGGTTTACGGTGGACATGGCACAACAAAAGTGGTGGGATTGGCCAGAGTGGACTAACCATCCTCCATAACCAGTACCAATGAATTCTCTAAACAGTATCCATCGTACGGGGATTTCCCATCTATGGTACCTGCAGGTGCTGCAGAATCTTCTCCACACTCCACCGCCCCAGCTCTTCGTACTTCCTCGCTGCCTCATCATCCTCCTCAATTAATTGGTCCACCAAGTTTAGCAGCATCATTGGAACGGCCATAGAGTTCACTGGTTTAGCCCCTGGTAGCTGTGGCCTCCCCAAACCAGAGGGGTCCTCTCGCACCCAGTGCACAATCTGATCCATCATCTCCCGTGCCGCTTTCTGAAAACAGGAACAATTTAGCAAACATGTAACATGCAGAAATTGTGCAGCGGTTTCTTAAATTACAATTAGTTGCACCAAATTGCCATCCTATAGTTTAAGAATTGAACTGTAATCCAGGATTCTGTCTGAAAATCGGCCAGGCTATGAGATTAATAAGTAGAGCTCTCGTATTTGGTCACCAGTAAAAGGAGCATCCTCTAAAAATAACGGAATCTGCCTTGGAATGACTGGTGGGCGGAGTCAAGCGTATAATTTACATATACTGTCATAAACATAGATTGATACGCCCTATATAGATGGAACCTCCCTCTCATTATGTATGCTGGTACCCTAGGCCTAGGCTAATACACATGTAGCTCCCCTTGTAATGCTGGTAAACACATGTGTATGGGTACTCTGGTACTGGCCAGTCATACCACCGTATTGCATGTAATGAAGGCTATACAACTGGCATGTATGATCGAATGCTTGTGGATTTTAATGGAGACTATGGCTTTAGGCTACCTAGCTATCGCTGTAGCACAATGTACATAAAGTCATGGTTCCATCGGTAAGTTACATTGGCACAGCCATCTGGCAGTCACTTTAACAACTTTACACCTCCTCCCCCCACAATACATTGTGACGGGTGATGGCTAACAATAATGGAATAAATTAGACCTTCAATTTATTTCTCACCTGCAAGGAGCACCCCCAGTCCTTGCACCCTAGGCTGCAACCTAATCAGGCGATTGGTTAATCAAGCACTGGCCCCACCTTGTATCGCTCTTTATGGGTTGCCCTCCAAAGCTCGTCCATAGCCATGACATAGAAACATTCGCTGAAGATGGTGCGTTGGACCTTCACCGATCTTCCGTCACGAGTCACCACAAAGGCACATTTCAGGGAGTCAGGCGTAGGGCGAGCATGGGTAAGAAGGAACTCACCCCCTATGTAATGGAAGAAAGACATCATAATATTGAAGTATAGAAATAGTGAGGGTCAGGTATGGACATTGTAAAATATCGGTAATTAGTTTCTATCCGTCAAATTAGAGAACGGCATCATTATTCTGATCCACATACAGGGTATAGTAACATAACTCCTATTCATGCAAGTATAGGAGTTAGTCCATGGTCAATGGCTGTTCTGTCAGCAAACACTCAGAAACATTCAGGAACCTAGAAGAATGTATGGAAAATATACAATTTATTGTACTTATTAGAACCAGGCACTCACCTGCAACGGCGGCTGAAAGTATTTCTGGCCTGCGGAACCTGGGTAGCTTCCTGTAGAGGCGGCAATACATCCAAACCTAGGGTCAACAGAAAAACATAGGCCTGACTTTAACAGAACAAAAATAATTGTTTAAGGGTAGATTTATAAAGTGATTTTGATAGTTAGATAGCTAGAGACTAACTACTCCTCACCTCTATGAGGGAAAGTACTGCCAGTGACCACTCAAGGCCACTAGACGGACTAAATGACTGCTTTGCGTGACATAAATGAAAGTGAAAGCATTGTATGCAGGGGCACTGATTTGTTTTTAAACTTGATGGATATGGAGAGAGGGAGCTGTGAAGAGAGATTGGAGGTAGGAGCAGATAGGGACTGGGGGGGGGTGGAGAGTTTGTGGGCTAAAACTGTCACAGCTCAAAGTAAAAGTAAAAACTGTCACAGCTTAAAGTGAAAGTACATTGCAGAAGCTGTCATTTTGACAGGCTTTTTACTGGTTTAAAAATCAAAATTAAGTACAAAACAAGCTGGGCCCGGATGCAGGGACCATGCCATCGATCAAAATACAGGAGCCAGAATCACTGGAAGAGCCAACGCAGCCGGTATCCTGATCATAAGTATGCCTCAGGTGGGCAGGGGAGAGGGTTAGTATACTTACAAGGGACCTGTCAGGAGTTTGATAATTGGAATGCCGCTGTCGGTCACGTGTACAGTACATATTCCACTGGGCCTTAGGCTTTATTATTAGTGCTACTTTAAATTCTGAGGTCAAAGCCACCACCTTCATAGATATAGGGGCGGTACATGGACCCTTGTTTTATTACTTTCCCCAGACTTTCCCCAATATTCACAATATTTTCATCATACCTTACCATACACCAGGCATGTCCAAAGTGTGGCCCTCCAGCTGTGGTGAAACTACTCATCCCAGCATGCCTTGCGTTAGTTTTACCATTCCCTAATAGCAAAACTGTTGCAAGGCATGATGGGACTTGTAGTTTCACAACAGCTGGAGGGCCATAGTTTGGACATGCCTGCCATACGCCATCTTGTGTGGAGGTTGGGCGGGTAGAACAAGTGCAGACAGATGTTCCGCACTCCACTCAGGACGGTATAAGCAACGGTAGAGTGGAAATGTTTTGAAGTTATGGGAAAATGGATAGACCAATCAGGGTGCACCAGGCCCCGTGGGGCTGGCCATTCAGATGACAGGCCTAGAAGCTGCCAGCGCAGTTACCAGATGCAAAGACATATATGACTCTTCCACACTTCACTCTACACCAGTGATTTTCAACCTTTTTACCTTGCGGCACACTAAATAAGATTTTATATTTGCCAAGGCACACCATGAGATCCCCACAGGGCAAAAAATATTGGCCCCCACAGGAAAGAAATCCAACCTATTGGCCCCCATATAAAAAAACAATCACACTGGTCCCCACAGGTAACAAAAATAAAATACATTGGCCCATTACCTGAAAAGAAGAGACCAGTATATAACAGTTGAACTGGTGGTGGCTGTAAACTGGTTTGGGCATCTCTAGATCTGGGGGCACACTTGAGAACAGCTCAAGGCACACTAGTGTGCCACGGCACAGTGGTTGAAAAACACTGCTCTACACAGTGGACTGTACATTATAGTAGAAGTAGAGAGACAAGAATCTCCCAGCAGTAGCTGGCTGACAACCAAAACCATTAAATAGAGGGCCTGATTCAGACCTGACCGCTAATGTGACCACTAATGTGAGAATTCGCAGTGGACTGCGACGAGAAAGTCAGAGCCCATACAGAAAGAGAAAACTGCCCTTGCTAAATTGCGAGAGAATTGTGAATGGATCGCTAATCGTAATCCATTTGCAAATCCATACACAATTCCCGGAACATCCAACAGTTTTTGTCGTCTGCGCAATTGTGAGTACAGTAGATCTGAGGCTTCCCTTAATCTGCGACTGAGACAGGGTGGAAGTGGTCTTCACTGACAGCACAGAGCCTCCTCAAATATGATTAACGATCAACTCTGAATCAGGCCCATAGTCCAGTATTAATGGGATGTGGTACAGGGGTGCGACAGTCGGGATCCTGACCGTTATTAGCCCGACTGGCCGGACCCAGACAGCATGGTGAGCGCAACTAAGCCCCTTGCGGGCACGGTGGCTTGCTACGCGAGCCACCTATTCTATTCTCCCTCTATGGGGGTCGTGGACCCCCACGAGGGAAAATAGCAGGTGGCTGTTGGGAACCCGGCTGTCAGTGTTTTGACAGTCAGGATCCCGACGTCGGGTAAATGCCTGTCGGGACCCCCGTCCGGCACCTGTATAATGAATGTGGGCTATTCTTGATGCAAAGCTATAGTATAGTTGTATAGGGGACTGTGTCATTTGTGATTAGCAAGTCCCTTACCTGTCTACCCTGCAGCCAGATGTATTTCAGCTCATCATAGAGCGCTCCATCCTGACCGAGGCACGTGAAGAATCCTCTATCATCAAACAGGGAAAAAGGGGATTAATCAGAGAAATTATTTATCCTATGTTATTACGATCTGTGTCATCGTCTGCTCATAAGGTGATATATAGAGTTACATTTCTTCTTATTTGTGTCTTCATCCACCCTGGACCCCAGGTGCCATCATCTACTGCCTGGCTCTCTCAGGAAAAGCCGGCAGCCAATGTGACCCCCCTGCTGTGTCCCTTGTAACTGCAATTCACAGAATCCAACATTTTGGTGCCAAGAAATGCTTTGGCCACTGATTCGCCGCCAGGGGCTCACTGCCCCTGACAAGTTGAATAGGGTGACACGGAGGGCTGGCAGCGAATGCTCCAGGGCTCTGGAACTCTGCGAATGTGCAGCGAATCCTAAACAGGATTCGCTGCACATTTTGTTAATGTGCATTGAATACTGCACATTCACTGTTCACTTGCATCAAATTGTCTTCATTGTATAGAGCGAATTGCTTTTTTTTTTTGTTAGAAAATTCGCCGTTACCCCGGCAAATTGCCAGATTCGCTGGAAAGTACGGCGAATCAGAGGCATTGAATACTGGCCAAGGAGTGAACCAGATTAACCCCCATAGTCATGTACTTTAGCAGTCAGAGACTTCATTACATAAATATACCATATATACCTTCTCCCAACAAATCCAAGTGGAGATGAAAGTTTGTCTTTCAACAGGACAATGAGTAAAGCACACAGCAGGAGTTACACTTCAGTGGCTTCAAATGAATAAAATAGAAGAGTAGCCCAGTCAGCATCCTGCACTTAATCCCATTAGTAATCTGTGGAAACAGAACTCCAAATTGCTGTCCATCACCAAGGCCAGCTCACCAGAGCAGGCGTCAGCAATTGTGCGATGACGAATGAACAAATAAAAGTTCCATTTCTGTAGTCACAGAAAAGAGAGACTTCTCCTAATTGACTACTGGTGTTGTTCACTGCCAGGAGCAACTCTACTATGTAAGGGTGGAATAATATGTAAATGAGGTAATCCTAATTATAGGTCAACATCATACGGCTGACATGCAGGGCAGTTTCAAGAGAGGAGGAGGCCTGCATGCACCCTCATCCTCCGGCCAGGCACCCTCCTCTCTCCTGGGAGTAGCAGTGTCTGAGCACAAGAGCGCTCAGACACCACTATGCATGTGCAAATCTCCAACAAAATGGCACAGCGGACATTTTTCCAGTGATTTCCGCACTAGCAGCAGTGTGGAGTTTGAGCGCTAGAGCAATCAGACTCCATTGCGCAAAACAGCCATTTTTCCACGATTTCTGCAGCGCCGCTTCCTCTGAGGCTGGACTCCAGAGGGTAAGTATTTTAAAAATGGGTGCAGAGTGTGCCCCCTTTGGGACTCGGGGGCCCATGTGCACTGCACTCATTAGAGATACGCCACTGCAGACATAGTAAATCAGGCAAATACTTTTTCATACTTCACCATCCACATGGACTCCGATTGGGAACATCAAAGTGTGCTGAGCGTAGCAGTAGCTATGCATCTTGCCCGAAGCATGCCATCCAAAGCGAGCCATGTCGTGAGGGTATGCTGTATACTAATCTGGGGTCCATGTGTGGAAATCTACCAACTGACACCAAAAAAACTCATGTAGACTTTTTGATGTGTTGACCTCCTAACTATGGGTCAGATTCAGATCCAAATATGGCCCTGTGACCGAGTGTTGGGGTTTGTTCTGCCCCAGCAAAACCCACCACAAATCATTAGGAGCTCCCCATCCTCACCTTTGCAGCCGCCTATCATAACACAGGAGGCAGGCTCGGGGATGTTTAGCGGTGGCTCGAGACAACTCGGGCGTCTGAGTGCTCCCGAGTCCCCCCGAACATCCCCAAGCCTGCCACCTACGTCATTGCTGCAAAATGAATGGCAGCAGGCTGCTAGAGGCTGGGGGAGCGTCAGGGGTTAGAAGAGCTCTGGCGTACGATCGCCGGAGTACAGGGGATTGGGGGGGCTCAAGAGGTGGTGCGCCAGTGGTGCACACCTGGACACCACTGGCGCGCACCTATTTCATATTTGTGGTATGCCCAGAAATATTCCGGGACAGCCCGCTGCGGCTTTTTCGGGCATACCACTCAAGGGGTTAAGGTCAACAGGGTCATTAGGTCGACATGGGATGGGCTTTTTCTAAAAAAATTGTCCCGGATGTTGACACTGTCGACATGGACACTGAAACTTAGCGCCGCGTCCCTTCGAATGGCTCGCTGCGCTCACCATGCTTCAGGCACAGGCATGCTACTATACTCGACACACTATTTTATTCTCCCAGCATGCCATAGTGGATGGAAGGGCATGAAATACCACCTGTCGGCATATGTCGGCTCAAAGAAAATTTGAAAATCTCCATGTCAACCCTTTGACTGTCGACCTACCCACATGTCGACATAATGCTTGTGTCAACCTAACCCATGTCGACCTACAGTAATGTCATCCTAAATGTATATCGACCTAATTGCTGGTGACCCAATGACCGCTTCCCCTAGCCATTGTCGACCTAATGCTTGTGTCATTCATTGACACATTTTAAAAGATCCAAAGGTGACGGTATTTATGTCACTTGTGATTCTGTGAGGAGACCTGCAAAACATGCACTGCGTGGGGTCCTGAGGACCCGGTTTGAACTAATGCATACTTACCTACCTGACCCTCTCCATGAGGGAGAAAATGCTCTGTTCCTAGACTTCCCTGGTAATATATGATTGCCATCACCTGTGGTCAGCTAGTTAATTGGTAAGAAAGGTGTTTCACCACAGGTGATGGCAATCATACATGACCAGGGAAGTCTAGGAACAGAGCATTTTCTCCCTCATGGAGAGGGTCAGGTAGGTAAGTATGCATTAGTTCAAAGGTACGCAAACTGGGTCCTCATGACCCCACACAGTGCATGTTTTGCAGGTCTCCTCACAGAATCACAAGTGAAATAAATAGTGTCACCTTTGGATCTTTTAAAATGTGTCATTGAATACTGAATGCACCTGTGCACCTGCCAGGTGACCTGGAAAATGTACTGTAAACTGTGTGGGGTCTTGAGGACCAAGTTTGAGGACTCTTGCATTAGTCTCCCCCTTATCCTACAGGCTATAGCAGAGATTCCCAAGCTCAGTCCTCAGGACCCCAAACAGTGCCTGTTTTCCAGGTCTCCTCGAAGAATCACAGGTGAATTAATTAGCTCCACATATGGGTCTTTTAAAATGAGCTGGTGAGTAAAGTGACCTGGAAAACTTGAGGGGTCTGGGATCCTGTGGATTGGCACACGTGCTGTAGTATAAAATAAAAATAAAAATATATATATATATATATATATATATATATGCACTTAATAAATATTTGTTAATATTGATGATAAATCTATAACTATGACGTGCCTCAGCTTTCAATCTACTGTATAGCATCAACAATTACTAGCATCTGTACAATAATCACACAGGTTTGCACTGGATACCACAGTTACCCATATTCCTTGTCCTCTGAGTGTTTTGTCCAGAAGTTCATGACTCTGTCCAGCTCTTTGCTGACCTGGTCCCTCCACTGTTGCAGACGCCTTCTCTCTTCCATTCTGGGACCGATCTGCCTACTGTCACTCATCAATCCCTGCAGGGACTATAACCTATCACTGACTAAGGGACAGTGCTGTACCCTAATCCCTCTCCCACAATGATTTACTGACAATATTTCACCTCTCTCCCTGGAATTGTCTCTGCTTAACCCCTCATTTACCACCTGTGTTACACCCTGTTGCCGGGCAAGCCCATCCTCTATGTAAACTGTTTACTGCACACTCAGCAGCAAAGGAAGGAAGGCTGCTGTTTGCACCAGAGTCACAGTCAGCTGACTCTGTGTCATGTGATTCACTAAGGAAAGTTAAATGTACAAGGAGCGCAGGAGGGACAGAATGCTCTATTCCTAGACTTTCCTCTAACTGTATGATTGCCATCACCTGTGGTGAAGCACCTTCCTTATCCTGTTTAAAACAGGTGATAGCATGATTGAAGAGGTTTGTCCAGATGCAGAGCATTCTGTACCTCCTGGAGAGGGTCATGTTAGGATGTGCTCAGTAGTTGTGCAGAGGATGTTTATTACATTGCATAGTGAATATAATTTTTTTTTTTATAATAACATTTTTTTTTCCCAGAATGCAATGTAATGAATATTCTGCTGCTCGAGGGGTGAGGTGAGGGGGCCGCAGAGATATATGTTGCCAACATACTTGCCTACTTTTGAAAACTAGTTTCAGGGAGATTATAGTTGGTAGTAGGTTTTTTTCACATCGCCCTATTGAGGGGGCGTGTCATGCTCCACCCAAGGGGCGTGTCTAGTTCCATATATGGAGAGATTGTAAAAAAAGATTGTGCATGTGACACCTAGAAGCATGGGTGCGTACTGCTACATCTGAGAGGAGTCTTTTAAAATTACTTATATCCAAATGTAGATGAGCCCCAAAGCAGTTAGTAAGATCTACTATACTTGGTAAAGTGCTGGGAATTGGTGCTGATGATTCAATGTAAATGTGTCTGTATCTCATTACCTTTTTCCCAACAAAATGTAACAGTGTGATGTGGGCTAGGAGAAATTAGGGAGATTGGTAGAATAATGCGGGAGAGAGGGAGATTGCTACTATTTCTGGGAGTCTCCTGCAGAATGCAGGAGGGGAGGGAACTATGATGTAACAGTGTAATGTGGGCTAGGAGAAATGAGGGAGATTGCTAGATAAATGAAGGAGAGAGGGAGATTGCAGCTATTTCAGGGAGTACCCTGCAGAAGCTATGGTTGCCAGCCCTGACCATGGCAAGATGCAGCAAAGTTTAAAGAGCAGACAAACTTTAGAAAATGCTGTTTTATGAGGTTTGGATGTGCTCCGCATATGCACCAAGCCTGGATGCAGATAGATTCTCGGTCTTGGATCGGTGGCGAACCCCATCATCAGACTGCATTGCCCTATAAAAGCCTATGGTCACGCTCCCCACATTACTAGTCATACCCCTGTGACACTAGTCACACTTCTCACATTACTAGTCATTCCCCGCAGCACTGATCACAACCCCTGTGCACACCACACCCCAACATTACTTGTCACACTCCTCACATAAGTAGTGAAACCCCCGCGGCACTGGTCACACTGCTCACATTACTAGCTACACCCCTGCGGCACTGGTCACACTGCTCACATTACTAGCTACACCCCCGCGGCACTGGTCACACTGCTCACATTACTAGCTACACCCCCGCGGCACTGGTCACACTGCTCACATTACTAGCTACACCCCCGCGGCACTGGTCACACTGCTCACATTACTAGCTACACCCCCGCGGCACTGGTCACACTGCTCACATTACTAGCTACACCCTTGCAGCACTTGTCACACTGCTCACATTACTAGCTACACCCCCGCGGCACTGGTCACACTGCTCACATTACTAGCTACACCCCCGCGGCACTGGTCACACTGCTCACATTACTAGCTACACCCTTGCAGCACTTGTCACACTGCTCACATTACTAGCTACACCCCCGCGGCACTGGTCACACTGATTACATTTCTAGACACCCCCCTGGCGGCACTAGTCAAACTGCACAGATTACTAGTCACACCCCCGTGGCACTTGCCACACCCCTCTCATTACTAGTCATACTCCCCATGGCACTGGTCACACTGCTCACATTACTAGCCAAACCGCTGCAGCACTAGTCACACCCCCACACACTATCGATGGCCAGTTGCACTTTTACCATTGATGGCAACCATCGATGGCAAAGGCACCGATGGCCATCCCTAAATGCAGCCTCATTATCACCTCCCCACCCCAAAGCATACACACAGTTAAACTTTGGTAAACTTTACAGTGAGGGTGGAGCTAATCTCATCATGGCCCCACCCCTTGGTTCATTTTATTTTTTATATATTTAAAATCTGAGAGTCACATTTATTTCATTTATTCAAAATGAATAAGGTTGATAATGCATTCTACACTTTACATGGATGTAATACATTATCGAAAGTAAAAAATAAATAAATAAGCTGTTTCCTATAGAACAATGATTGTAACCCATAGAAATTCACCAAATATATTCTTACATTTCAGCTTTCTCAAATCTAGATGAGCAGTAAATTTCAATACCTGGAAGTGTTTAAAGCAGGGCTGGGCAATTGTGGCTCTCCAGATGTTGATGAACTACACATCCCAGGAGGCTTTGCATTAGTTTTTCTATGTGGCCATGCTGAAACTGATGCAAGGCATGCTGGTATGTGTACTTCATCAACATCTGGAGGGCCGCAATTGCCCAGCCCTGGTTTAAAGTGATTCCAGTGGATGAGCATATGGAAGTCTATTGGAAATAAAGGGTTAAAACCTGTTACTTTGTTTATAATGCTCTGAAAGGTGTGTCCCCCCCCATCACCACCAACCCCCGGATGGGCCTTCTATGAATAGAAACTGATCATTTTGCTCAAAGCTTTATGAAATCTGCAATAACACTGTGCCCCATTTATCCTGGCCCTCTGTGGTATTGGTCAGTTGTGGGTTATTGCATAGAACTTAAATTGGTCTCAGAAAGTTACACACAATTGTCCCTTTGTTCTGTAGAGTGTGAAGAGATCCGCAGTGATGGAGTAACGGCTAGGCTCTCTCACTAAAGGTACAACACATTCTCTTGGCCATGAGTCTTCCTGTCCGCTATGCTCCACTAAACACAAGGTGGGGCTGCAGACAGCCTGCAAAGCAGCCTCAGTGGAGCGGGATCCCTGTCATCCTATAATCTTAAAAGCAGATTTCAGCTGACAGGAGTTGGGGGGTTCTGCAGATCTCTTGTTGTCGATTTTCGGAGGTTCTCCCTCACCCTCAGGAACTCGTGGGCATTGGGGCCGTCACTGTTGGCTGATTTCTGCTCCCTCTGCAAGATCGATGGGAAGAGGGAACTTATTTTTTTGTTTATTTAACAATCAGGTGCGTGATGTCAGTGCTTGTTATTTATTACCAGTTCTTATATAGCGCACACATGTTCCGCAGCGCTTTACAGGGAATAGTTAAACAATCACATCAGTCCCTGCCTCAGTGGAGCTTACTATATAAACACCCTAACACATGTACACGCACACACATTTAGTCCATTGTTAATTTTGTTGTAGCCAATTAACCTACTAGTGTATTTTTGGATTGTGGGAGGAAACCGGAGTACTCAGGGGGAACCCACTCAATCACCAGGAGAATATACAAACTCCACACAGTTGGGGCCATGGTGGGAATCAAACCCATGACCTCAGTGCTGTGAGGCAGTAATGCTGACTGTTACACCATCTGTACTGCCCTAGTGCTTTCCATATAAAGGGCCTGATGGTACAGCTTTGTTAGCAAAGCAAAAATGTTTTGGGTGGGTTGTATCTTTGTTGTAATGTAAATATACTGGCTGCTTTTTTCTTACACTGCCATTTAGATTTCAGTTTGAACACACCCCACCCAAACCTACACATTAAATCTGCCCCACCTACAGTGCAGCATGTTTTTGCCCATGTGTGTGCTTTTTTGCTTTGCTAAAAAACTGAATCTGGCCCAAAATATGGAAAATTATACTACTAGCTTTGCTTACACACTATAAAATAACCTTCAGGTACACTAATATTCTACAGATCACTAAGGCTAAGCAAGTACTGCTTTTGAATTAGATTTAAAGACCTTATCAAGAGATAGGCAGCCAGAGTCTCTCCCTCAGTTGTGGAACCACAAGTGCTAGCATGCCTTAGCAGCAAAGATTCTAACTTCTATTATTATGAGGAGTCAGAACTTTAAAATTTATACCCCTTTTCCACTAGGAAATTCTACCCGGGTTTTTGTGCGGAGACGCACACAAAACACGGGTAGAGAGACCAGGGAATTGTACCCTGGTATCTACCAGGGTAAAACACAGCAATGACACGTGTCTGTGCGCAGTGTAAATGCACATTACCCGGGTTTTTATATCCGGGTAACGCTCTGAGGCTGTTTATTGGTTTTTCAGGGGCACCTGACTGGAAAAAAGCTATGTTTTGTGGGCATTTTTGCTTTTTTCAAAGCTTACCCGGGTTTAATGTAAATGGCTCCGACACGTGTATAACACGGGTCTATGTGCAGTGGAAACGGTGTTTTTAACAGTGTCTTACACGGGTATGGTCCGTGCTCAAAAACCTGTGTTTAACACGGGTTTCAGATGGAAAAGCGGTACAAGACTGACCTGGATACAGATTAGCAGTCAATTTAAGATAGATTTTAATAACATATGGACCTATTTATCATTGATCACACTTGTACTTCATCACATTTTAAAATGTTTCTGGTTTGTTGCTCAATCAAATACCTCCCAACTGTTCAGATTACAGTGTGACAGTCCTACTATTTGGATGCTATCGTGCTGTCCCACGGTGCCCACAGATCGTAATATATGACATGATGGTGGCGTGGTTGTGCCATGAGGCCACGCCTTCCATCTGATACCTGCCCTCTTCAATTGAGGCTCCACCCCCTTTCCTGCCGCGGCTCCCTAAACAGCTGGGCTGCCTTGGCTCCTCTCTCTGAACTGCTAGATGCCATGCGTATGAGCACATCATCTATTCAATGATCACTGGCTGCTTTTCAGGGCGGAGAAACTGAGATTATTGGCTCCCTAGGCTGTCCCCTCCACGCACACACCCTGTGGGACACTGCGACCTGCGGGTGGGACAGTGGGTCAGTGTCCAAATAACGATACTATTTTGGTCCTGAACCACCAACCTGAGGTGCCCCTGCAAGTGTATCGAGGCACCACAGGGTACTTAGACACACAGGGGGTGATTCTGGTTCACAATAGGTATCGATGTACAGGTCTTCACTGCAGGCGGCCTAGGAGACTTGCTTAGTCTGAGGCACACAAAGCCGGGGGGTCATGACGGAGGCGGTCAGGGGGAGCTTGCATGCGATTCCTTGCATTTCCTGGGCGTACCCACGAAAAAGGATGGGTGCACCCAGGAAAATGTTGGGCATCCCCATGCGAACAGGAGCGGCCACCTGTCTTCTGGGGGCAGGTAGCTGACGTCAAAGCATGTCAGCTGCCCGCCCTGTTCTCAGAGCAGGGCACCCCTAATCTAAGGCACCAGAGAGTGACAGATTAGCGAGCCCTTCAGAAATCATTTGATGGTTGGGGACCATCAAATTATTTTGGGCCCGCACACAAGCCTGCAAGTGGATGTTTATGCAAAAAGATTCCAGGGAGGGAGCCGGGCTGCCAAGCTGCTGGGGGAGTGCTGGGCACGGCCCCAAAAATTATGAAAATGAGGGTTGCGGTGCTAGGCCGTGTCCCCTTGAGCTGAGACCCCGACCACTTTGCCCACCCCTTTTTGGGGCAGCCGCGACTTGGTTGCAGCAGTAAAAGTATGATCACAGCAGAAAATGCATGTGAAGATCATGCATTTGCTACACTCTCCATTACACATTATATAAGGTCGGTGCATGTACCTCCTGTCTCCGCAGCTGCCACTTCTGCAGTTCCTCCTGTAGAGGACAGTGTGTCGTCTTAGTGTCCTGAGTTTCCTGCCACTGAACCCGTCTCTTCTCCATAACACGCAGTAGTTCAGGCTTACTGTGCAAAACAAGGCCTCTGCAAGGGGAATAGCATATAGTAATTATTTAAGGCCTGACCTTAACTATCAGCATTAGCAGCCCTTATAGCTGGGGTGAGGGGGACATGGTGATAAGTCCTCATTCACTCCTGAAGTCCTCACTCTGGTCTTCTGAAGGGCTAATGCAGAGCTTGGCTTGGGCTATAAGTTCTACTGTGTAGAGACAGAATAGGGTTGTCCATCAACCATTGATGGTTTGGTAATCATACAGTAGGTGATCAAAAAAGACTGATGAGTAGGGTTAGCCATCAGTATGTTTTCCCATTGATGGTTCCCATGGATTGTGTAATGACAATCGTCCATCGATAGTTGCAGATTGTGCAATAGATGACCAATTATAGTTTCACCAACTAAACAAATCATGGGAAAGGGGCTTCATGAGTGTCGGGAGGGGGGGTCAGAGCTATGCTCCATGGGCAGAGCTATGCACCATGGCCAAGTGCCTCTGTCCAATGGTTTAAAAACATCAACCATCGATGGTCAATATCACCAATACAATACACATGTGCCAGCTACTTTAAATTATCTGCTCAGAAAAACAGAGATATAGTCTTCTGTCTTCCTGTGCACCGGGGTGCATTTCTGGTTTGTTGAGGCCACTCCCAGAAGCTGAGAACACTCACCTTAATGTACACTGAATGGTCCTATAACAGTGGTTTATGATTGACAGCTGCCAGTGTCTTGTCTGATTACCATTTACAATATACTACCATCCATTATGTGTATTATTGTGAATGTATATATAATACCTCATGTTATAGCTGTGTGTAGAAACAATAGTTTCCATCGTATATTTCAAGGCCTTCTTTGTTTTTGGAGAGGTGCATATTGGACATGAGACACACTGTAGTTCAATAGAAAGATGACTGGTGCATATAATGTCCATCATTATTGGCTATTCACTAAATATAAGGCCTGATTCAGAGTTGATCGCTAATAACAGAATTTGCTCATGCGTACCGATCCAGTCGCACATGCGCGAAGGTAACTTGCAATAGAAAAAAAGTGTTTGGGAGTGTAAATCTGCCGTTCTCTGGGCGTGTCTGAAAAAACGCAAGCGTGTCTAGGTGTTTTTGAGGAGGTTCTGTGACATCAGCAATGACCACTTACACCCCATCTCAGTAAAAATCTTTTGATGGTTTGGGAACTGCATACGGATTTGCAAGGGGATGCCATCCATTCAGAATTCTTCTGCAATTTTACAAAGGGCGGCTACTCTCTCTATTTGGGTGGTGGCTTTCTCCTCACAGTCCTCTGTAAACTTGCACATTAGCGATCAACTCTGAATGTGGCCCATAGTTTCAATCTAAATAATTAGCACATGCGCACAGCTTCTATTCACCCGCTGTGGCAGGGTGGACTCCCAACTCCCCCCCCCCCCCCCATCCCCCCTCACCATGAGACAAATCATTAATGTCCGGCGGTATTCAGGACAGTTGGGAGTTATGTGTTCTGCAGATGGTCATCTGCAAAATCCAACTTGTTGGAAATCCTTGATTTGGTGATACTGACCCACAAAAATTATCAGAAAATGCAAGTCGACATGCTTAACTGCTGGATCGGCCCATCTGGTAATTGCCCCTTGTATTCATGGCCCACCTATCTCTTGGGCGTTAAGTGCTTGCTCTTTGATATGTGGGGTGGCTACACGTACTTCTTATATGTGAGCAGCAGTTCCCGATGCAGTTCCTGGTGGGTGCGTGATGATTTCACAGGATTGTCAGGTTTGCAGGGAGGGATGAGCTTGGGGAGTACGGAGACCGAGTCACGTGACCCTTCCTTCCCAGCCGCTGAGGAAAATGTGAGAAACACAGGTCAGCGGAGCTTCGTATCAGTATACAACATGTACACATGGAGAAGGGACAGATATTGTCTATAAGTAATAACGCCACCCGAGACCAAGGGGTAAATTTACTAAAGCTTTGGAAAGTTAAAAAAAGTGATATTGCCCATAGCGCCCAATCAGATTCAGTGTTTTATTTCTCTATTGCATCCTAGAGAATGATAGACAGAGTCTGCTATTGGCAGCATCGCCTCTTATTTTTTTAGAAGCTTTAGTAAATTTACCCATAAGAATGGAAGTTTGGGAGCAGTTGACTAAGGGGCCAATTCAGACCTGATAGCAGGGTTGCATCCGAATGATCGGTTAGCCCCTTCCCGGCCAGAGTGAAGCCCCGCCCATGTGTGGGGTTTCACTCTGGCATCGCAGCCGTGCAACGATGGAGATAACCATCCGCAATCACTCACCATCGAATGGATTTTCCCCCTACCCCTGGTGTGCAGCAGTCTAGACTTACGCTCATAAAACGCTGGGGTGCCGCCCACAAATGCTGGCCGGCTGTCAATCAGCCAGCGTATAGCATTCATGGGTTGTGTCGCTGGCTTTGGCGACACGGTTGGCTTACGCATGCTCCCTGTGGATCGTGCAGAGCTGTGAATTCGCAGCCCTGTGACGGGGTCTGAATCGGCCCCATGAACAGTAGAAAAACAGCCCTCACTCACCTTTGGTTCCTCATCCCATGAGGGGGGGGGGGGTTGCCTGTAGGCTACTCTGACACTCTATCATATTAGGTCTATTCAATACAGTAGATTTACTGTAGAATGATCAAAATTTTTAAAAAGGACAAGAAGTTGTCCGTAGCAGCAAATCAGATTGTGGTTATCAGTTATCCAGGACACTCCATAAAATGACAGAATCTGATTGGCTGCTTGGGGTGACTTCTCCACTTGATTGATACATTTCCCCCTAACTTAAGGGGTGTGCACTTGTGCGATTGCCTTGCTATTCCATCACATTTCGAATCGGGATCGAATTGCATGGCAAGCAAAACAGTCTATGTTTCTATTCAATTTTGATGCCGCAGGGCCGCACATCAGGATCGCGGATGAAAACCGTTCGATGTCTATTTTATTTCGATAGTAAAAATCAAATCAAAAGTTAGTCAGAATCGCACCGCATCATGCGGTCCGCATGACCACATGAGAATGGGAATCAACACTTCAGCAGGTTTTGATAGAGGTATACAGGAGAGAAGATGACAGCATTGACCTGCTTTAGGTCCCCCCTTGGCAGCACCCCTCCAAAATTGTCTAACTCCTCCCCTCAGTGCAGCAGTGCAAACTCCCCTCCTCAGTACATAACTCACCTTTCTTAAGGACTGGCAGAGAGGCCGAGATACCAAATGGCATACGCAGGGAGGACAAGACCTGACATTTTGCCCACATCCACAACTCCTGTGACATCCTGAAATACAGACAGTAGGGTCACAGCAGAACGCCCCGATCACAGCAGCACAGAGCAGCTTCTAGCATCTTACACCTGTTGCTGTGCTACAACTGTCAGCATGCTGTATGAGTCTTTGATACTAGGGGGGAAATTTACTAAAATGGGAGTTCTATTTCGGATGAGATGTTGCTGTGGGCAACCAATCTGATAATGAGCCTTATTCTGGTTCACTCGCAAAGGCAAATTCCTTCTCAAAGGGACAAAACCATGTGCACTGCAGGGGGCAGATGTAACATGTGCAGCGAGAATTAGATTTCGGTGAGTTATTTTGTTTCTGTGCAGGGTAAATACAGTAGGCCAATCCCACAAATGTATCTGATGGTGTCGCACCAAGTAATGGAGATTTATGTGTCAGTCTCCCATTTTTAATGGCAAAAGCTGCTTCCATAGAAAGCTTTTATTTATTTATTTTGTCGAATGTAACAAATTTTAATTATTATCTAATCCAATAGCTGATACATATAAGGGAGGTATTTATCAAATCACTAAGGGACTGATTCAGACTTTCTTGGTGAGCAGCAAATTTGGCTGGTGGGGGAGTGTGCATGCGCATAGTCTCTCATGCGCATGTGCACACCCCCGGATCGAATGCCTTCAGCGAGTGTTACACTTACCAGGGCATTTGCAAAATGATAGAGGCAGGAGGCGGTCATTGTGGTCCTTTGCAAAAAACACGAATGGAGACACACTGGCGCTTTCTAACATGCAACGTTACTTCCCTTTTGATGTAAAATACTCCCAATAGCTCCTCAAAGGAATAACGATTTATCCTCAGATGCACGTTTTCATGTATATTATGTCCATGCAAAAAAAGAGGGTACTCTTTACCTAGCACGGCGCCCATCGAGGTCATCGCGGGCATTGAATGCACTAAAAAATCGGGTGCGACGCGATGCCCGCGATTTCCCATAGGGAACAATGTTAAATTTCTCAATTGACCCGATTTTACTGTTCAATGCCTCAATTGACACGATTTTTCCATAGGAAACAATGTTAAATGGCCCACAGAGGCCAAATAGCCACCCTGAAGTGTGAAATGGCCCCCACAATTGTTAACGCCACCCCACGATCAACGTCAACCCGAAGCGTGGCGAGCGGCGGCGGTACGCGTCCTACGACCTTTTCATACCCCCACTTTCCACGTCGGCGTGGAGTTGAGAATAAAATAGTGTGGCGAGCGCAGCGAGCCACCGAGCCCGAAGCGTGGCGAGCGCAGCGAGCCCCGCGAGGGGACGCGGATACCTGTGAAGCCCGCGAAGAGACGCGTTTACCTGTGAAGGTATCCGCGTCCGCTCGCCACGCTTCGGGCTCGGTGGATCGCTACGCTCTCCACACTATTCTATTTTCAACTCCACGCCGACGTGGATAGTGGGGGTATGAAAAGGTCGTAGGACGCGTACTGCTGTGCTCGCCACGCTTCGGGTTCACGTTGATCGTGGGGTGGCGTTAACAATTGTGGGGGCCATTTCACACTTCAGGGTGGCTATTTGGCCTCTGGGGGCCATTTAACATTGTTTCCTATGGAAAAATCGTGTCAATTGAGGCATTGAACAGTAAAATCGGGTCAATTGAGAAATTTAACATTGTTCCCTATGGGAAATCGCGGGCATCGCGTCGGTCGCGTCGCACCCGATTTTTAGTGCATTCAATGGCTGCGATTTTTTTACCTGCGATGCCCACGATCAAAATCGTGGGCGCCGTGCTAGGTAAAGATTACCAAAAAGAGTACATAAAGAACTTATGGTGAAGTACGTCTCAAGAAAAGGACTAAAGGAGCCCATACACGCTCCGTTCTGCTCCGTCCTGCTCTGTCCGTTCTGTACTATGAGATGCGCGCTCCCGCGCATCTCATAGTACAGGACAAAAAGTATGTGCTGCACATACTTTTTGTACTAGCTTTGCATCGCATCGCATTGCATTGCATGCACAAGGCATTGCATGCACAAGGCATGCGATGCAATACGATGTGTACTTTAAAAGTACAGAACGGACGCACAGAACGGAGCGTGTATGGGCTCCTTCATTCTTCTTTTTCCACCCGTGTTAGAGGAAATAGTGCTTGGTTTCTCTTCCACCAGATCCACTTTAAAAGAACGTGATGCGTACCAAACTCACATCAAACATGGGTGAATAAAACCTATCAAGGTATCTTTTGGTGAGATCATACCAATAGATACCTTGATAGGTTTTATTCACCCATGTTTGATGTGAGTTTGGTTGGGTTATGTACTCTTTTTTTGCATGGACATAATATACATGAAAATGTGCATATGAGGATACATCGTTATTCCTTTGAGGAGCTATTGGCAGGGCCGGATTTGTGCCTAGGCACGTGAGGCACCGGCCTCAGGGCGGCACCAATTAGGGACGGCAGGCAGGCTGACATTCTGTTAAATCGCAGCATGACACAGCGGGTGAGCAGCAGCGAGTGACGAGCGCCGCCACCGCAGACATGAATTATCATGTGTAGGCAGCAGCGCCGCTCATCACCCGCCACTGCCCACCCGCTGTGCCTTGCACATTAGTGGCTGGGTCCGACGGTCCCCCTGCGCGTCCGGAAATGTCTCAGACTCACTGCTGCTGGCACCCGCCCACTGGCTACTCTACACACACACACACACAGTCTATTGGCTGCTGTGTATCCAGCAGCTGAGCAGAGTGGTGTGCAGATCCTCCCTGCGCTCAGTCAGTCACAGTGTGAGAGAGACTGATGGAGAGTGAGACACACTGTGCTGTAAAACACTGTACTAATAAGTGCCTCCCTCCCTCCGGGTCCTCCGTACAGTGAGCAGTCCAGAGAGAGACTGACTGAGACACTGTGCTAATCACTGTACTAATAAGTGCCTCCCTCCCTCCGGGTCCTCCGTGCAGTGAGCAGTCCAGAGAGAGACTGACGGAGACACTGTGCTGTAAAACACTGTACTAATAAGTGCCTCCCTCCCTCCGGGTCCTCCGTACAGTGAGCAGTCCAGAGAGAGACTGACTGAGACACTGTGCTAATCACTGTACTAATAAGTGCCTCCCTCCCTCCGGGTCCTCCGTGCAGTGAGCAGTCCAGAGAGAGAGACTGACGGAGACACTGTGCTGTAAAACACTGTACTAATAAGTGCCTCCCTCCCTCCGGGTCCTCCGTACAGTGAGCAGTTCAGAGAGAGACTGACTGAGACACTGTGCTAATCACTGTACTAATAAGTGCCTCCCTCCCTCCGGGTCCTCCGTGCAGTGAGCAGTCCAGAGAGAGAGACTGACGGAGACACTGTGCTGTAAAACACTGTACTAATAAGTGCCTCCCTCCCTCCGGGTCCTCCGTACAGTGAGCAGTCCAGAGTGCTTAAAAAAATATTAAGGTGGGCTACAGTTAAATTTTAATGAAATATATAAATAATATTGTATATACATATATGATTACATTAAAATAGGAGGGGGGGGGACAAAAATGTTGTGCCTAGGGGCGGCCTGACCCCTAAATTCGCCCCTGGCTATTGGGAGTATTTGACATGAAAAGGGAAGTAAAGTTGCATGTTAGAAAGCGCCAGTGTGTCTCCATTTGTGTTTTTTTGCAAAGTGTATGTTATTTGAGGAGAGGTGTCTCCTCATAATTTGTTGAGGCTAGATTGGCTCCTGCGCCAGAAGGCGGTCCACTGTTCCATTCTTTCTTGTATTGGTCACTGTGGTCCACCCACAAAATGGTGGTTGCGCCCACAGAAAACACTGGCCCCTAATTCGGACAAAATTGGCCATCATTAATGTAACTCTATGCTTATTTTTATATGCAAATAGTCATTCAGTGCACTTTTTTCCCTGTCGCGCTCTGCCCCTCCCTGTCATCCTCTGTCTCTCCCTGTCACCCTCTGCCCCACCCTGTCACCCTCTGCCTCAACCTGTCACCCACTACCAAATTATATTTTTGCACCTGGGCTCACCACCCACAAGTTCTGACACTGGCAAGGGCGCAAGAGTGATTCAAATATTTTGGGTTCTGGGAGTAATTACACATTATAATTAGATTAATAACATCCCCATCATATCTAATATCATCACCTTTCATTCTCTGGCATATATTCAATGCCGTGGGCGAGCGGTGACTGCGAGCAGGACTTTTTGCTCGCAGTCACCGCTCACCCTGTCAGTATTCAACTGACCCCCCTCATTCGCAAATTCCCCCTCGCTCCGTTTTTTGAGCGAGGGGGAATTTGCGAATGTGCCTCCAAAAACTGGGAGAATCGAGGCTAATTACAGCACTAGCCGCAGCTCTCGCAGTTTATGGGGAATCCTCGCCGTTCTGTGACTGCGAGGATTCCCCAAGAACGTTGCATAGTGCGAGCGGCCGGCGCGGGGGTTAAACTGCGAGGATCACTGGTTTTCTTTGATCCTCGCAGTTTAACCCCCTCGCCGGCCGCTCGCATCGGCATTGAATAGTAGTAGTAGTAGTACGTTCATTTATAAATACTTGCCACTGTGTGGACAGGAGCATGATGGGACTGGTTCTGGTTAATAGGTCAACACTGAAAGGTTGACATGCACTAGGTCTACATTGTCAAAAGGTCAACACAAGCAAAATGGTAATGGTCGACCCATGAAAGGTTGACACCGTTTTTCACCGTTTTTTGGGGGGGACTTTTTCACATTTCCAATGCACCTGGACTACAGCTAGGAATGGTAAAGTGTGGCAAGTGGAGAGAGGCACCATGAAGGGTACACATGACACTATTTGAGGTCAATATATGTCAACAATGACACACACAAGTAAACCAGTTAAAAATCATGCCGACCTTTTCCTATATTGACCTTTTGTCCATATCGATGTACTGCATGCTGACCTTTTGGGTGCAGCCTACTGACCTTTCAATCAACACCTTTTTTTCAGGCTTCACCTGAAACCCGTTATCTTTATGCAAGTATTAGGGATGATTATGTTACCTGCACTGTGGAGGGATTGGTGGCTTCATCCTCCATTGCTGGTCACTGTGTAAGGCACAGAAGAAGAAAGAGCAGAGGTTTAGACATTTTATTATGCACCTCCCCAGTCCGTGCTGGGATTATCTCTGTGTGGCAGATACAAAAGCAATTCAGCTGCGAACATTTATGTGTCTAGGAAACATCATCCAGAAGTTTAATAATGAATAAGGGAGGTTCTGATCTCCAGTTTCACAGCCATTGAGAAACACGTTCTGCACAAGGTATTTTAACCTCCTCCTCCTCACCAGAGACTGAAAATGCCATGTATATACCCAGGGCTATTTTTCAGCAGGCTCCAGCAGGAACTGAGGCCCTTATTCTAGTTCACTCTTTCTGACAAAATATTTCTTAGATGGACAAAACCCAGGGCCGGTGCAAGGCACCGGAGCGCCCCAGGCGAGTCGGGGTGGGGGCGCCCCGGTGCCGGGGGGGGGGGGGGGTACCTGTCCTACGGCGCTGTGTATTTAAATCTGGCGGCGGAGGCAGCGGGGGTCCCTGCAGTCCATTAGAAATCACGAGCGATATCCGCCGGGCTATGCGGAAGCGCTTCTAGTGTGAAAACACTGGCAGCACGCTGATTGGCTGAGATCAGCATGCGCCGTGCTGCCAGAGTTTTCACACTAGAAGCGCTTCCGCATAGCCCGGCGGATAGCACTCATGATTTTTAATGGACTGCAGGGACCCCCGCTGCCTCCGCCGCCAGATTTAAATACACAGCACCTTAGGACAGGTACCCGGGCGGCACAAAATGCCGCCCTCCAGTGGCCGGCGCCCTAGGCAAATGCCTAGATTTGCCTAGTGGTGGCGCCGGCCCTGACAAAACCATGTGCACTGCAGGTGAGGCAGGTGTAAAACCCCACCCAAATCTAATTATCTCTGCACAAGTAACACCTGCCTCACCTGCAGTACACATGGTTTTGTCCATCTAAGAAATATTTTGTCAGAAAGAGTGAACTAGAATAAGGGCCTCAGTTCCTGCTGGAGCCTGCTGAAAAATAGCCCTGTATATACCAGTTATACTACAAACCATCACGCCTTTCATTTATCCTAAATTAATGACAGAAATAAACACTGCACGGCATGTTCCTGCGACCAGCGATCACTACAGGGGTAAAAACGGGAGCACGCACCCGGCGATATATCGCCGGTGCACACTCCCATCGTGGGCAATATGGTCGCTTAGCGACCATATTTCCTGCGATATTGAACAAAATCGCCCCCGTGTGTACGCACCTTAAGAGGAAGATGTACTAATCCTTGGAAAGTGAAGAGAGATAGGGGCCCATGTTTTTATTTTAACAGTGAAGTGGTCACACCCGCTCCCTTAGACCATGCCCCTTTCCTCAGGGCTGACGTGAGGGTCAAATCTACGGAATGCTGTGCATTCTGGATATCGGCTCATATGACATGGGCCAATATCCAAAAAATTAAACAATAAAAAAAATTCCTTGTATATATTTATAGCTCAGATGGGCATAGCAGGCACTCCCTCACCTCACCTGTTTTGTCTTTGTTGTCTGCCGCAGGAGCATCTTACTGATGCAGTGCTGGCTCCCCTGTATGGGCAGTGCTGGCTCCCCTGTGCAGCGCCGCCAAGTATCCCAGGTCTCTGATATGGGGGGCGTTGTCCTAAGGGTGGCTGGTGTCCTCCGGCTTCTCAGTATCACGCCAGTCGCAATTGTGGGGGCTTCCTGTGGGGGCTCCTGGCTGTCCTGCTGCCCACTCTCTGCTTTAATGTCCGAGGCAGGTAGCGGGCAGTGGGTGGCAGGCGCTGCTGGAACCTGGAAGTGGGCTCCGGCCAGGGGGCTGAATCATGCTGTGCCGGCGGGCTGCTGACATAGCATAGCCCACCGATGTGATGGGGATTGGAGGCCACTGACCAGAGGGTAGGGCCCGGCTGTGGCCGGCGGCTGTGTAGTGAAGAGGCAGGGGGGTGTTGAGGGGCCTCCCCTCCTGTCAGAGTGACCGGGCCCGGGACACTTAGACCCCACCTGTCGGTGGCCCTAGACACATATGTCAATATGTTACAGCATCACATCACCCATAGAAACCTATTTGACATGCGGGTGCAGGCAAGACTGGAGGGATTGCAGTGGGTGTCGGAAATTTGGGAAATGCTAAATAATGGCGGATAACCCCTGAAAACATCCATTTAGCTGCAAACATTGAGTGATAAATGGGCCACATAAAGGGGAACCACAATGTAAAAAGTAAATAAAATGTGGAAAAAAAACATACCCAACCAGGGTCTGGTCATTGGGGCTCCCGGCTGCAACATGACCTGTTTATCGGTTTCTACTGTAAGTCTAAAATTTCTAGGGTCACAGTCTCTGTTATGTATTGGTCTACAATATCTAATATACAGACTGCACTTGAGCCTTTATGTGTCTATAGGACCCCAGAGATTCACCCTGTCCCAGGGGCCTTTAGGTACATTACTATCGCAGACCACCAATTTATGGGCTGAACCAATCTTCTAGTGACATCATTGAGGCATGATACACTTTGAGCCACTTGTGATCAATGAACAACTATTTGCTATGGGCCTGATTCCGATGTAGTCGAAGTAGTGGTTAATGCTGTGTACTTGCATGACCGGACCCATACATTACCCATACACAGCATCATCAGACTTCATGTGATTGACAGTCTGATGCCATTTGGGAGCGAGGAGTGGGTGGGAGCTGCCATTTCTCCCTATGAGGAGGGACTCTGTCAGATGGCGGAGATTTTCTGGCCTCTAGGTAGAAATTAGCATGAGCAGGGCCGAATTAAGGGGGTGCTCAGGGGGTCAGTGCCAATGCAGCCGGCACTCAGTGCAACTTAGACCAACTTGCTCCCCGTGCCAGAGAGAGTAAACAGGTAGTAGAATAAATTGTATTGAAAGTTACATGGGGAACGTTTCGGGGGGTTAGTCCTGTCCTCAGCCCCAACAGGACAGAACTGTTCCCCATGTAACTTTCAATACAATTTTTTTTCTGTACATCGTCTCCTGAGTGCCGTTTCTTCCTCTTGCGGGAATTGGACACATACATATAGATAGATATATATATATATTTATTAATCCCCCCCTGCAGTTACTCATTCTCCTATGCAGTTTGCAGCCAGTAGTGATAAGTGGGAGGGGGCCCCCTGTCTAAAGTGACCCGGGCCCCCCAAAGGTTTAATCTGGCCCTCTGGGTCATCATGGGCTGGCGTCAGTAACACTGCCCCGACTGCATTACCATATTAAAGCTATGGGTGCTGCTTCTATGTAATGTACAGTATGTTGACCTTCATATTGTCGACCTAGCGACTGTATCCCTCAGCAGCAATATACTGTACTCCAACCACATCTGAATGAGGCCCTATTCCTCTTTCCTCCATGAAGAAAATAGTGAGCATCAGCGGTATAATCAGGGCTTAAAGTGGTCCTGGAGAGGTGGTGGAACTCATGTCGTCCCCCCGTCCCCATCCCCGTCCCCCCAATTAGACAGATCGGGTCAGTGCCAGAGTTTTCGGCAACCCCCACAAACTGCAAATTTGTGCTCTACTTGCCAAACTTTATAAAGGGACAGTGGTCTCACAAGGGAAGGGTGTGGTCACACAATAGTGCCCCCAATTCAAATTATACCACACATCAAAATCATACTGACCACATGTAGTGTTCCTGATTCATATAATACCACATAGTAGTCACATTATAATATACAGTAGCACCACTTATTCACATTACGCTACACAGTAGTATTCATTATACATGTATGTCACACATGCATGTATAAAAAGAACATAGGACCTTATTCTAGTTCACTCTTTCTGACAAAATCCTTCTTAGATGGACAAAACCATGTGCACTGCAGGGGGGCAGATGTTACTTGTGCAGAGAGAATTTGATTTGGGTGGGGTTTTACTTCAAAGTGAGATCTATATTGCAGTGTAAAAATAAAGCAGTCAGTATTTACCCTGCACAGAAACAAAATAACTCACCCAAATCTAATTATTTCTGCACATTTTAAATCTACCCCCTGCAGTGCACATGGTTTTGTCCATCTAACAGTGTTCGCGAAAACCCTCAAAAAACATGGGTCCCTGGGACCCCTCACTTATAAAAATTGGGGTCCTACCGGACCTTTTCTGGGTCCCAACAGAAATGAAGGTTCTAAATATCTAACAACTTAAACAGAAAGAAAGGTAAAACTGTTTTGTAAAGCAGTACTGCTTTGGGGGGACAAAATTACGTCAGTACCAACACCGGCATCCTGACTACTGCCAGGAGATCAGAGCTGGCATCAGTGAAGAAACAGGCGCCAGGATCCTAACTGCCAGGATGCTGATTATGCGAGTATGCTGGGGCGGGTTGGGGTGAGGAAGGAGAGTTTAGGTACTAATGCTGTGTACACACGGGGGCGATAGGGGCTTTAATCGCTGGGAATATGGTCGCAGTCGACCATATTGCCAGTGATGGAAGTGTGCCCCGGCGATAAATTGCCGGGTGCGCGCTCCCATTTTCTGCCTCATTGTAATCACTGGTCGCAGGACACACTGACATACACACATACACACATACTGTTCAGGGTCTAGGGGCACACTGACAAACACATACTGTACAAGGTTTAGGGGCCCACTGTCCACTGTACAAGGTATAGGGGCAGACTGACACACACACTGTACAGGGTCTAGGGGCACACTGACACACACACTGTACAGGGTCTAGGGGTACATTGGTACACACACACACACACTATTATAAAGGAACACTGACACACATACAGGGACCAGAGGCCTGCCTCCCCCATCGACGAACAGGAATAGGAGAAGTACCTATTTGCTTGGTGGGCTAGCAGGGGCTGCAAGCAGCTGCTGTCGCTGGCAGACAGAGTGATAGTCTCCGGTGCAAGTGGCGCGTGTTTAAGGCAGTGACTAGTGACTGGGGGGGGAGGGGGGGCAGCTTGGGCCCCATAGCCGCTGCATCCCCGTACTTATGCAGTGTCAGTCCCCCACATAATGTCATTCTATAACACCTGAGCCCCCACAACAAAAATCCAGCAGCTGCCTCACAGCACAGGCACCACTTCACTTTCCTCCCCTTAAGCCCCCACACATCCCAGCAATCATTAAGCCGCGGCCTCTCTCCTTCCCCCCAGCATGCCTCCTCCTCAGTCTCCACAGCACAGACAGTGTCACTGGCTTCCCATCATTAGCCCCTACCCCCACTTTGTATGTGCATACCCGGTCACAGTGGTTAAGACGATCCGGAGCTCCAGGAGGGGGTACGCACACTGAAGTGCTCAGCACGCGGGAATACAGCAGACAGTAAACTTGCCATTATCCCAGCAGCGGGTCACCTTGGCAGAGCGGCAGGGGGTGTCCTGCGCGGCATCCTCCGACGCTTCCTCCCACAACGTTTGCATACGCATCGTTGACTCCGCCCTGCGGCATGCTGTTGGCCTTTAAGATGGTCTCCTACGCAGCCGCATCACCACAGAGCCAGCAATTGAGGATCCCTCCTCCATAGAACATGCTAAATGCCGGGTCGGGCGGAGCGCATCCCAGGGGACGCAGCCATCTTTGAAAAATGAGTCCCCACTATGCAAAAGTGCGAACCCTGATCTAAGAAGGATTTTGTCAGAAAGAGTGAACTAGAATAAGGCCCATATTGTCTTCAGCATGCACATAGCCTGCTTCCTTTAGTGCCAGGAAAGGAAGAGGCTGGGACAGGCTTTTCTGTTGGGATAAAAGTGCTGTTTTGTGGTGGAGGTGGAACTAAGTTCCCCCTGCCACTAGAGGTGGTGGAACTCAGTTCCACCCAGTTCCCCCCCACTTTAACCCCTGGGTGTAATATATATTAGGCTGCATTCCAAAGCTCTGCGCACACACATGACTTCTCCTCACATTCAAAGAGCAAGTTGGCGTCACACATAGAGTCTGCACATCACACGCTAAAGAATTCATCACAATGCTTCCTGCAGTGTTCAGCTGCTTATCCCACCTATACAGGCAGTGCTAATCTTCTGCATATAAGACCATACTCATTTCTCTAACCCCTGACAGAGATTTCAAATACAGATTTCGACAGTTGTTCTGGGATTTGCTGAAACTGCTGTCAATCAACCAGAGAACTATTTTATTTGCATCTGCTGATTGGCATAACTTACTTCCACTGGCGTAACTAAGCTACCGCAGCCCCCGCCGTGGCGGGGAGGCGCAGAGTAACTATGGGCGCCGGGGGGGCTGCGGTGCTATAGTTACCCGCTGCGCTGCTGCCCGGCCGCATCTTCGGTCACTGTCCCGTCACTCGCTCCCGGCGCTGGCTCCTGCTGATAATGAAAAGTGACACTTAGAAAATGGCTGCCCCCGTATTGCAGACAGTTTTGGCAGCCATTTTCTAAGAGTCACTTTTCATTATCAGCAGGAGCCGGCGCCGGGATCGAGTGACGGGACAGTCACAGTGACCACAGATGCGGCCGGGCAGCAGCGCAGCAGCAGAGACTGGAGCAGCGGAGCTGAGGGAGACTGGAGCTGCAGATGCGGCTCTGTTAGGTATGGGGGCGCCGAAAATTTTTTGGCGGGGGGGCGCAACTTATATAGTTACGCCACTGCTTACTTCTGTTGGCGAGTCGAGTACCCATCACAGGGGTGACTGGAGTTCTGTCTGGGACTGGTATTTGGAGTTTATGGTTCACTGTATTGTAATATTTTGAGATTTGGGACTGAAGCAATGTTCCCTCTAATTTTCCGAAGGCTGTGTGCGGCTAAAGATTTTGGCTGTGCAACTTTGGAATGAAATTAAAAATTTTGTGCGTCACTTATATATAACTGGAAAATGACATTCAGCATTTGTGTTAACTTTACTTTAAAATGATATTAAACATTTAAACATTCAAAACACAGCACACAATGTAGGTAATGGGTGAAACACACATTAATTGAGTCCACAACTGCAAAAAGGGACCACTGCTGCTTTGTGCGCTCAGTTGTAATGTCTGTGCACACGCTCCTCAAGGTGTGTGTGCGCACACAGCTTAGAGGGAACACTGGACTGAAGGTCTGATGTATTATGTGTCATGGAACCTGAGTTTGATGCAGCGGGAGGAACCTTGCTGATCATGAAGGAATACTGGAAAATACAATGTCAGCAGCACTAAATCTCTTTCTTCCTATTACATAGTTAAATTACTCTTCATCCCCCAGATGCCCGATGATCCTGAGAATGGTGAACAAATGCCTCAAACAATACAGTCATAGTCCAGTATGCCCTAGGAGAGAAACGCCTTCGTCACGTGTGCTGCTACCTGCTGACAAGTCCAAGTATCAATAAAGCCTTGGGGTGTTTCTAAAAGATGCCCATTTATTATTTATTTATTTACAGTTTCTTATATAGTGCAGCCAATTCCATTGTTGACAGTGATAGAACTAACTGGGTAACAACAGACAGACAGAGAGGTAGGAGGGTCCTGCTGCAAGCTTACAATCTATAGGGACATAGGAGGGAGGCACCAGTAATAGCATAATAGTCCCACCAAGTCAAGAAGGGAAGCTATATAATACATAAGTGCCTCAGATAATTATGCGTGTGGAACTTAAATATGATAGGCTTGCCTAAAGAGGTGACACCATGCCAGGAAGAGCATGCCAGGGTTATCTGTGCCAATTCCAGTTCTTATGGGAGAGCATGCCAGGGTTATCAGCACCAATCCCAGTTCTTGTTGGAGAGCATGCCAGGGTTATCTGTGCCAATTCCAGTTCTTATGGGAGAGCATGCCAGGGTTATCAGCACCAATTCCAGTTCTTGTGGGAGAGAGTGCCAAGTTATCTGTGCCAATTCCAGTTTGTGTGGGAGAGAGGCAACCCCCTATGGAAGCTGATGCTTACTAAGGCTAGCTGTTAGATCCAGGACGTCTGTGATTGACGATGTATACCCAGGATACAGCACGCCCTTTAAATGGGGATGACTTGCCTCAGTTTTAAAGAATGGTGCTGGGAGCAGACCCCAAAATTCCGCAGCTTTATAAATCATCATTGTCATCATCAGTGCACTTTCCCCAGGCAAACATTTCATGTGAAAACAGCTCTCACACCTCCAATCAGCCATCAATTCCATCTCTAGGTTCTCCCTTCTGTTACTGCAAGTGGAGTAGTGACCAATCACTATGTAACATTACTCACCCATAACCAGGGGAGGCTCCAGTAGAGTTCAAAATTAAAACAGGGGAGAAACACCAACTGCCACCAACTGCCATTCCAAATTGGTGCGGCTCTCCTATTTGAATCTTGGACTGTGCCGCAGCCCTACCTCAGGAGCTGCCACTGTCCATACTTCCCTGGAACATGCGCAATGTGAAAGCATGTCATATTTATCTGCAGAACTGCATCGGCCACTAGATTACATGTCTCTTCTATGTTTCGGCTTCACATGTGTATTGTCCAGTGACTGGCAGCTAGGTAGCCGTGGCGATTAGCATGACAAAATCATGTCAACGGCAGGATGACAACAAATTGTTGAATAGCATAATGGATGGATCATGTGGACAGGGATACAGGGAAAATCCCTGGAGGGCCCTCCGCCTGGGCCTCCACCACCTCCTCTAGGGATCAAGTGCCAGACCTGACTTGAATTATACATATGTCACCTTATACTGTACAGGACTATGGTGTATATTCTACAGTGCATTGCTCTTATTAATCTGGCAGATTAGCATGCATGTACTAGCAGGATTTACTATACTTCACATATATTCACATATATACTATATATAGGACTAATGGTTAGTCATGTCTATAAGCATGGGCTCCTACTACTGCTTTAGCCACAATGGGCTCTTCATGCCCCAGTCCAATACTGGAGGGGCTGAATGTACGGACACTGGCACAGATAATCTTTCTGTGCCATAATGTTATTTTACTTCTAATTTCAACCTTTCCAGATAACGGCAATGGGCCTAATTCATGTTTATATCCAAACCCTTAACCAATTTATGCTATTATAATTCCATATGTCTTATACAGGAAATGTTTCCCCTGCTGCCATAGGTGTCGGAATGGAGTGTGTCTGTGTTTGGGGGGACTTTTGCAGCTGCCATCTAGGGTTACTATGGGTAGTGTCAGGATGGAGACAATCCTCGATCACCTCCTCCCTTCCCACAGCTCATGTCCACCTACCTAAAGGGCCCTCCGCCCCCTTTACACCCAGAGCTAGCACCTACCATCCACGCACCCACTTTCCCCCAGATCTATCTATCTATGTCATCAGATAGATGGTGTGGTGGGTTATACCAGCAGGAGGTGGCAAAATAAAATTATATATCCCCCCAAAAAGACCAAAAAGTTGTGGTGTACTTGTGTCCCCTATATGGGGCATTTGAACCAACTGCAAATAACTTTTTAAATAAATTTTAAAGCATTTATGACAAGTGATATTGACTCTTTAAAACATGCGCGCAAAAGGACACCATGCCATATATATATACAGTATATATACAGGAGGGCGGCGGCACCCGTAGAAAAAATGACACAGCCCAGTTTCCCCTTGTAGGGACTGTTGCCTATATATATGATTGCAGGTGTGTTTTTCTTGCTGAATATATATATATATATATATATATATATATATATATATGCCATAATTACACTAATAACACAATAAAACATATGCATAAACAGTAGTTGTATTGTGGGATTATAATTGCAGGAATAAGAGTTAAATTGCTACATCCTAGTAGCCATGTATATACATAGCCAGGGCCGGCGCTACCCACTCAGCAGCTCCTGCAAAGCAGGGAGGCGCCATACTGAAAAGGCGCTGTCTCCCTCCCTGCTCTGCTAAAGCTGCATCAGCCCTCACTGTCACTGCATCCTGCACACCGCCCACAGCGCCGGTCTGAGAGCGGGCGGCAGTATGGAGAGGCGGAGCAGCTCCCTGCACCGCGCACACACTGTCCTCCTCCTGCGACCTGCCATCTCTTCCTCACGGACACTTGCGCTGAGGCATGTAGCGCTGTCTGTGAATGCCTTGATGATATGTCATGTCAGGATCCACCCCCCTACCCATTGCTCCCTGCGCCTGTCAGCTGTCAATCAAATGACGAACAACAGGCAGCAGCACCGCCTCTCTTCTCAGTGTGCTGTGCCAGTGCCAGTCCTCAACACTCCGCCCCCTCTATCTCCTCCCCTCTTCTTCCATCTCCTCCTTCTCTCCCCTCCTTTCCCCCTCAGTCACGAGTGCTGCACATACTTTTTGTACTGCTTTCGGATCGCATCTCACACACATTGCATGCATGCCCTGCGATGCAATCTAGCCCATAATGTATGCGATTCTCGCAGCATGTATGGGCACCTTTAGTGCCTGCAACATTTTGCGGAAAAAGCACTGAGATGGTGTATGCATACATGTACATGCACCCGAGATCCTCCATAGGATCGCCTGTTGCATACACTCCCACAATCGGGCTGCAGCTTGTTGCAATGGCAATGTGAAAGGGCGCAAAATGCATGGTTTGCAGGAGGGCGCCGGACACCCTAACACCGGCCCTGTACATAGCCATTTCCTTACATTATAGCTAAAATACTGGGTAATTAGTTACAATTCAAGTAACAATTTATTTTCAGATAAGTTATGACACAGGTTCTTAAAGTTGGCCCGCAGGACCCCCAGTGTGTTTTGCAGGTCTCCTCACAGAATCAAGTGAAATAATTAGCTCCACCTGTGGATCTTATAAAATGCGTCAGTAATGAGTGCACCTGTCAGGTGACCTGGAAAACGTGAACTGTGTGGCGTCCTGAGGACCAAGTTTGAGAACTACTGAGTTATGACATCAAAGATGTGCATGATGGGTACAATAATACACAGGTGCAAATAACAGCACGATTGCAGGTGTGCACAACTACATCAATTACACTTGGAAAAAATAAATTAATTTAACTGTACAAATACATTTAGATTATGTTTCTAATATCAGTTATTCTTGTACAATAAATAAGCCCCAATGTTCATTTTCTATTTTATTGTTATTTTTTTAAACATGCATGTCATTAGATCTTACATTGTCTTGGCGTGGGTTTGTTCATCCGGAGTCCGTGACATCACTGGATATTCCCGGGACCCTCCAGACAGGATACAGAGTCTAGTTAGGAAGTGTCTGAGCAGCCGACACAGCAGATCCTAAGCTGCTCTCATTTCTGGCTTCATTTCCAGTGCAGGTTAATTATTAAATACCTCTGATTGTCTTTAATCCACAGGAGACTCAAACACACCAGTCATGTCTGTAAAGCCTGAATGGAACTCAAAAAGTCATCTCATGTCATTGAATATTCTACAGTGCTGCATATGTGTAGTGGACACGGCAACGTGGTCAGATAACACACCATAGTGGGCCCATGTGTGGCGTAACACTGTTGATCAATGTCCAGAGTTGTCCAGGAGTGATGTAGCAACATTCTTATACAAGAGAGTCACTGATGCTTGGCTGACGATGTTGCAAAACACTGTCTCAGGTGTCGTTCCAGTCTATCCCCTTGATTGGTGTTCTGTGAATGTGATACTACCTTCGTATGTTCAAGGTTGACCCCATTGGCTGAAACTCTGAAATCATAGATTTAACTGGAGGTGTTTCCAGAGCCAATATGATTTTTTAATTTTTTATTTTTCTTTCTTTCTTCTTTCTTTTTTTTTTTTTTTTTAAATCACATTTTATTGAAAGTTTGTAAAAATTACATGTGTAACAAAGAATATTACACAGAACAAGTCGCGTTTGGTTATTTGCAGTACATCCAAATCTAGGGTTCGGTCATAAAGATATGTCCTAAACAATCTGGTTATCGTGTTGGGTTGGGTCAAAGCAAGTCCCATCCTGGCATTTTCACCGTTCCACCTTAAATTCCGAACCTAGGGAAATGTGAATGATGCATCGTCCTCCAATATAAATAAATTTTAGTTTAACAATGTATGAGTAAATGAGGAGTAAGACATAGAATCATATATCAAAACAAGGAAATTGGCATAGGACCAATAAGACTTTGATACAATATAATTCAAACAACCTCGCAACCTTATTCATTCAAAACAATACAACACAATATTCTTATTAATATGGGGGGTGAGAGGGGAGGGAAAGGTTGATAAAACAGGGGAGACAAGACAACTTTTGCCTGACTAGAATTGCTTATTAATCTGGATCTTAAGTAATATGATGCAGCATAAACCAAGTAGAGTTCTCAAAGATCTTCTGAATTGAAGCCTGCACCTCAACATCCAGGGATTGTAAATTTCCCATTTGGCATAAAAGCGCGTCACACCCTTTTCAATATCGCATAGTGCTGCTTGGCGCTCAAAGAACAAAATCTTAAGGAGGGAATTCTTCAATTCAGTCAATGATGGCGCCGTCCGCACTACCCAATGAGTCAAGATTATTTTTTTGCCTATAACCAGTATTAGTGTTATGAGTGAGATAATTTACTTTCTATTGGGTCCTAGATTCCAGTTATTAAAGTATAGGAAGAGCAAGGGCAGGGGGTCGTAAGTAAACTGTAGGGCGAATAAGGTGTTCAGGAAACCCACCAGTTTCCTCCAAAACATTTTCATTTGCCCACATTCACAGAAATTGTGGAAATAAGGGGTGCCTCTCATCTTGCACTTCAGGCAGAGACCCATATCCCCTGGGATAAAATGGCTCCTCTGCTGTTGGGATACATAGGCCCTGTTGAGGAACTTGAGGTGGGTCTCCTGAAGTGATGCTGATTGTAAATGTTTGAGAGTGCTTGGGAGTTTTTTTCATGTTTGAATCGGTGGAAGGGTAGGGATATCTGTTTTCCACTTAAGCTCCAAAGTTTGAAGCAGCTTGCCTTTTGGGATAATTATCAGGTATTGATATAGATTTCTGATCCTATATCTCAAGATATTAATCTGGGCTATCAAAGACATAATTGGATCTGGGCCGACTGGAGTAACATATGCTTTGGGAATAGATTGGGCATAGTGACACGCCTGCAGATACATGTAAAATTGGGTTCTGGGAAGATGATACTTCCCAGCCAAATCTGTAAATGGTATGATTATGCCACCCGGGTCAAATATGTTGCAAATGGCCGCTATTCCCTTTTGCCGCCATTCCTGGTACAGTAGATTATCTAAACCCGGTGTGAAACAAGGGTTACCCCAGAATGTTATGTGTGGATTTCTGCCAAACCATTTGTTTATGGAATTCCACATTTTGTATGTTTCCCGAAACAAGAGATTATCCTTGATAGTATCGGGAATTGTGCCACGTGGGGCGTGGAGAAGCGCTGCCGGCGATTCGAATTACTTTTAAAGAACTGATTATAAGGATTAAATGCAGGCATGACCTATTGCAGAATGATAGTTGTATGATTAGACTCAGTTCAAGGATCAGGTATGCTTTCAGATAGTTGAATAATAAGCAGTTAGCAAGAAGCATGGTCTGATACTGTCCAAGGGTCTGGTGTACTTATGGGCAAAACAGTAACAAAGAGATTCCAAACAATATCTTATACATACAATGGTCTGGACCACACCTGGCCAACTTGTGGTTCTACAGCTGTTGCGAACCTACAGATCCAAGTATGCTGAGCAACAGTTTTAGGACTCCATAATAGCAAAACTGGAGCAGAGCATTATGGGACTTCACAACTGCTGGATAGCCACAGGTTGGCCAGACCTGGTCTGGACCTAGGCCCACTTGGTACCTGTACTAGGTTTGTGGGGTGTTTGTAAGGGCACCTGGCAGCCTGGAGAGCCAGGCGGCATTCCTTATTATATGGCTGGTGCGGCGCCCAACTTCCTCCTCCCAGACTGCTTTTCTGTGTCATCATGACAACACCTGCTACAGCACCAAGTACTTGGAAGCAAAGCAGCATCAGTAAGAGGGAAGTCCAGGAACAGAGCATTGTGTCCCTCCTGGAGAGGGTCATGTTGGGAGGTATGGGGGAGAGTATTTAGTAAACACAAAGAGTTCAGGTTGCAAAACTGAACAATCATTGAAAAAAGTGCACCATCACGAAACGTGTTGTTCCCGTCCCGCTGCGGACCCCCTGTCATCGCCTGTCATCTCCTGCATCCGTCCAACTTCAAGGGTGAGATTTAATAGGATGAGAGATTCAGAAAGTGAAAGATTTGGTAAGAAATCTCCAGTTTTTTAAAGTGGCAATCATTTACACTTCAAAATCAAACTGGTAAACTTAGTCCTTTGCCACCCAAAAGTGACCTGTTTTGGAAAAAAAAACAGAACAGTCAGCAGCAACAACAGCTCTTGCATCTCAATACTGGAGATTAGTACAGAGCTATCACAACAAGGACTCATAATTTAAGGTATTGCATTAAAGGAGTAGTATATTTATATTGCAAACACATTTAGAAAATAAGCGTGAACTTTGTTTATTGTTGTAATTAAATTGGTGTTATTGAAATATTTTCGTAATTTGCTGGTATCATTATTTTGAGACGTACAGTATGTGATTGCTTATTGTAGACTAACCATTATTCCTAACTCGGAATGAGGCCTATCCAGTTGCACTATAATAAAGCATTTGTTTTGTGTTTATAGAACTGTACAACTTTGCTATAATAGTGCATTGTGTATTGTCAGCTGTATTGTTATTAATAAAACTTTGTTGAACCTTCTAACTAATGTATTTGTCACGATAGGGGTTTTGGGGGCCCAGTTGTGATCGCAGTGAACCCGTGCTGGATACCTGTGACACAGGAAATCTGGATTTGAGGACTCTTGGATTTTACTAGAGCTTGAGTCCGAGAATGCCGGAATAACTTTGAAAGCTGGACCTTGGAGTACTGAATACCTGAAGGATACCTACTTGGGTAAACTGAAATTATAACTTGCAGATGGACCGCCGGCACTTGTGTAGGAACTGCGACTGGTTGAAGAATTCCTGAGCAGCGTAGGAGCACTGGGAGAGTGCCCTACAGAAGCTGGTGTACAAGCTGGAACTGGAGCGGCTGGTGCAAACTGGAGCGGCTGGAGGAGGTTGAGGATCCGCCTCTGGCAGCAGTCCTGGAGCAGGCTGCGCTGGTGGTGCTTGAAGCTTGACTGGTAGTATGTAGGAGCTACACATAAAATCTCAGGCAGTGAGTATTGGCTGAACTCCTTGGCGAGGGCGTGGAATCTAACTGCCCAGCGGTCTTCGCCAGGGACCCCCGCAAGAGGGTTTGGATTTCGCTGCGTCTGGACAGCAGGTTGCGGCCCCTCACTAGGAGAACTCACTGGTGGCAGGAGAATAACTGAACGGATAAGTCAGGACACAAAGGTTTGGGAATAGATGATAATAACGCAGAACAGATCTGGCCGACTTGGCGTGGAGACTCCGGGATAGTAATGGATAACTCAAAAGGCCGACTTGGCTTCAGAAGAAGGGAAGTTAAACAGCAGGATAAATTAAAGGACCGGCTCGGGGCGGAGACTCTGGATGGGTATAACTGGAACTTAAACGGCCCACTTGGCTTCAGAAAACGGAGCAGGATAACTTAAATGACCAACTTGGTTGACGGAGTACCGGTACTGGTGGAGCCACAGGGTTCAGCAGGAACAAGGTCCAGGGTTTAAATGCAGAGGCACTGGAACAACACCTCCACACAGGAGCTCTGGAGGTAGCTGCAGAGCTGTCTACTTGCATCTGAGAAGCCAGGGGCAGCTGGTGACTGTCAGTGGCTGGGAAGCCGCAGATGACTGGATACCTGCTGGGATACTGGAGACCAGAATGCAGCTGAATGCTGGGTACGGATGGAAGCCGAATCACTGGATACGTCAGGAGAGCTGCTACAGGCTGGGTAACAGAGCGAGATAGCGAAGTTGCTCAGAGCAGCTTCTGTCTCCTTGAGCCAGGCTTTTAAATCCCTTGCCTTTCCATGATTGGATGAATGCTCTTGAAGTTGCCTGTAATAACAGTTATGGATTCTGGAGCGAATGCCAACATGGTAGAATGATACTGAGAGTGTTATTGCAGGAAACAGTAGTGCAAACCCAATGGTGCTGCATAGCTAGCAATCAGGCACTTGAGAGGTTAATAGCTGGTTAGTATCCTCTGTAGTAAGCTGGACTACCATAGGTGCACAATTAGAGCTGAAGCATTGCAGAGCAAGGCAGATGCAGTCCAAATGAAGGCAGGCTGGGAAGTTCTCAGAACACTGCAATCCATGGCATGTACTCAGGGAGCTACAGTCTGAACTAACAGGTGTGAGAACATAGAACAGGCCACTGAAGGGTTACAGATTATCTAGCTTCAGCCTGGATTCCTTCCAGGTGCATAATCAATGAACCAGTAATGCACAGACTGACCTTATATAATAAGTCTCCCCCGGCTGTGGCATTACCCTGCTGGCTGGTTGGGTCTGGTGCTGGTTCTTGACCCCTAGTCATTTTGTCCCCCGTATTTTGGGAACCAGCGCCGGACCTTGAGCCTGGTGCTGGTTTCATTAAATCAAGGGGACCCCTATTTGTCGGGGACCGTGATTTTATGTCACAAGCACCGGCTCAATGAGCCCTGGGCTGGTTATGCTCTGGCGGAGGACCCTGCGCAGTTGTTTTTTTTTTTTAAATTGAGATTTCCTGCAAATGTGCGATTTTCAGACCTGAAAATTGCACATTTTCAGGACTAAAGAAATCGCATCAAATCGTACCTAGTCGCACTATTTGGGCCGTTTTTTCGCATCTCATTAAATATGCGAAAAACGGCCCAATCTTGCGATTTTCAAAAGTGCGATTAGGTGCGGTAAAAATCATGCGGTTTTTACCGCTACACATAGAATGTCACCCCTAGCATTTAATCTCTTCTGATGATTTGACAGTCATACATGCATTTATATCATTCCAATTAGACTACTGCAATGCCCTCTACCTTGGTCTTCCAACCAAGGCTTGATGAAAGGTTCCAGGGCTAATACACATGTAGCTCCTCTTGTAATGCTGATAAACACACGTGTATGGGTGCCCAGGAACTCGCCAACTTGCCATGTTAAGGAGAGTTTGTAGGCTGCCCAGCTGGCGACTTAGCACAATGTACATAAAGTAATGGTTCCATCAGTAAGTTACATTTGTACAGCCATCTGGCAGTCACCTTAAGAACTTTACCCCCCACAGTACATCAGGATGGATGATAGCTAACAAAAAGAATTGTAACATTAACTGCTGCCAGACTATTAACAAACCAGCTTGAAGGACTTTTAGACGTACTTAGAATCTGAGGGGCAAGCTTTTATCCATGTGGCTCAATTAGACTCTTGGAACTCTCTTCCCGCACAGTGCGAGAAGCCCACACTATAGTATCCTTCAAAAACAGACTCAAGATTTTCCTGTTCTCTCAGCACTCTCGTATTTGTCCCTTTAGTATCTCCATGCTCTCTGTATTTTAGTAAAAGCTTTTGTGCTCTTCAGGCCCTGACTAAGGTTCCAGCCACCCAAGGCGAATACAGGAGTGGCTGAAGAAAGTGTGCTTTATAAATACAACTAAATTTAGCAGTGAAAGTTAGAAGCTCTGTGGCCTTGCCAAGCATGATAAGCAGGTAATGCACTGGAACACTCCTATGGCATCAGTCTGTGTGGCAGTCTAGTAGGAATGTGTTTGAGGAGACCAGCCTCACACATGCCACACGTTGCAGGTTATCTGCAGCTTTGTCGCTCATGTCAAACTCATTTCCACTTCACACCTGCTTTGTCCTGCGCTTAGAATGTGTGTGGGCATCACAGAATGTGCACTCTTGCCCTTTACTGATAATGGGTTTCCATTGGCATTCCAGGCTGGCACCACACTAGATAGGTCACACATGAAACCAATCATGAGCAAGTTGTGATGTTGTGGTTACTGTAATTAAACACATCTCAGCTACTATCACCCATTGTTCAAAGTCACTAGGTCTTTGCTTGCCAACATATTGTCCATAATTAGAGTCAACCAGTCCAATATTTTTATACAATTGTGGCATAAGATGTCAATGTTCAAAATGTTGATGTGAGAATGTTGACATACTCTGAAATGAATGCTGACAGCCTAAGTTTAATATTAATGTATACATGCATGGGGGTTAAGTCATACCTCATCGCTGGGCTGGTAATCTTTGGTGCCCAGTGATCAGTTAGCTTCCGCACCACCAGAGTGAAATCCCACCCATGTGCACAGCTGTGAATTCCATTGCAGATGTCCGATTATGGGCAAATCCATTCGCATTGATTTACCATCAAATGATCCCCCCCATGTGCAGTGGCTGAGTAGCCTTAGACTTACTCAGAACTGCGATGAAGCTTGGGTCATCGGGCCAGAGCTGATATCAGAGGTCCTCACATTAAACGCCGGGGTCCATCTTCTTTTTCCCTGGACACTTCCTGAAAAGGGCCACATTTTTCCTCCAAACACTGTCCGCCTGTCAATCATCCATTGTTACATAGACAAAACTTGCTTTTTTATTGCAGGGACACCTCTCACATGCGCACTACAATCTGTGCGCCTGCGCGGCTGTTTCATAATCGCTGGTGCTGTGAATCTGCAGCCCAGTGTATGGTTCTAAAATAGGCCCAGAATGTCCATATGTTGAATGATCAAGTCAACATTCTGAACGAATATGCCGACATTCTGAAAGTCAGCATTGTAACTTCATACCTTTTTATACATGACCCTGACCATGCTGGGATGTTACGGAATGAATTAACACAACTATGTGGAAGTCCTTGCTGCCAATAAGCTTGGTGTTTCGACATTACAGAGGTTTTCCAATTTTGTCCACCGTCTGTATCTACACTGAAAACATTTCAGAAAGAACTGAAGGGTTGGGTATAAAATCCTGGCAGGTAGGAGACTGACAGTGGAATCCTGGCCGATCCTGGTAAGCAGGGGCGTAACTATTTGTAGGCTCCTTAGCCTAGTTTGTAAGGGCCCCTATTATAAAATCCAATTGTGATAAATGTATATAACACATGAAACTTAAACAAGGAAGGTGGGGCCCCCCTCAGTTCTGGGCCCCATAGCAGCTGCACCACCTACAGAAGTTAAGCCTTTGTAACCCTTACCTCTAACTTCCTTCTCTTGCAACCTATCCCTAAATGTCCCCTTCTGCAGCCTACCCCTAATTGCCCCCAACCCTACAGCCTAAAGGCCCCCATACACTATGCGATTTTGGGACGATTTCGGCACTTTGTGC
This sequence comes from Crinia signifera, assembly GCF_055691185.1. Classification (NCBI taxonomy): domain Eukaryota; kingdom Metazoa; phylum Chordata; class Amphibia; order Anura; family Myobatrachidae; genus Crinia; species Crinia signifera. Next base: position 44,430,102 of record NC_139225.1, on the reverse strand, counting down.
CGATAATCGGGTGAAATCGGCCCAAAATCGCAGGTGTGTAATATCTGATCTGATCCGATGCGCAGTCCCGTGCGCATCGGACCGGATCAGGGAGGTCGGACGGTCAGTACATACGATCACCTCTGACCTCCCTGTATGCATATGCCTGCCCACCTGACAGGCATATGCATGCAGACACCGGGGGAGCAGTGGGGCGGGCAGCGGGTCCCTGAGAGCTTAGCTTGCAGCGCCGGCGAGTGCTGACCTGGCCAGGCGGTGATGATCAAAGATATCAGCAGCGCTGCGGGAGTTGGGACGGGACGCGCAGTGGCGGGTATTCGATTTTAAAATACCTGTCAAATGACTAGCCGTTCTCTGATTGGCTGAGCTCTCAGCCAGCCAATTAGAGAACGGCTAGTCATTTGACAGGTATTTTAAAATCGAATACCCGCCACTGCGCATCCCGTCCCATCACAGCGCTGCTGATATCTATGATCATCACCGCCCGGCCAGGTCAGCACTCCCCGGCGCCGCCAGCTTAGCACTCAGGGACCCGCTGCCCACCCCACTGCTCCCCCTGATAAGAGCACCACCGCCCCCTGCGCCCCGACATGTGATAAATCGCAAGCGATTTATCACATGTCAAATTTGGCTCATCAAGTGCCAAATTGTGTGTGAGTCTTACGGGGAGCTCCAGGGCGGCTCACAGGAGCATTGGGTCCGACTTGTCCTAAGGACAAGTCGGCCTAATGTATGGGGGCCTTAACTCTACAATCCCCAGCACCTGCAGTCTGACTCTCCACTTGCTGCCTAACCCTTAAGATGGTCATACATCTACAGATCGATTGTCAGATCTGGCTGCTTGGAACAAAAACCTGGTAATATCTGAGTGACAGATTTTGGCAGTTTTCCAGCATTTCAAAGCAAATGGTCAATTGCCATTTGCTCTCATCCATTGTCAGACTTTTGTTCCAAGTTCCAACCAGCCAGATCTGACAATCGATCTGTAGATGTATGGCCAGCTTTACTCTTACCCTAGTACAGGGGTAGCCAACTCCAGTCCTTGAGAGCTACCAACAGTTAATGTTTTCCAGATCTCCTCACAGCATCACAAGTGAAGAATTAGCTACACCTGTGGATCTTTTGTATCGTGTCAGTGAGTAAATACTACACCTGTGTAGCTGCTAGGTGAGCTGCAAAACATGAACTGTTGGTGGCTCTCGAGGACTGGAGTTGGCTACCCCTGCCCTAGTATTTACCTCGTGCATCATCACATTATGACCATCGGTATTTCTCTGTCAGCATTCTGATTACTGATGTAACTACTGTGACTGCAATAGGTGCGGCTGCTATGGGGCCTGGACTCCTTTCTGTGCCCACTTTCCCCCTACACCCATACACGCAGTGACCAGACAGACAACTCAGATTTACCCAGCATTCAGAATGGTCATCTAATAATAATTACACAGATTGTCACTGCAGAAAATAATGCATGTATATGTTTTTTTTTTATGGCAAAATGTTGGGTTTTGCCTTTAGAAAACAAAATTGCTTCTTTCATCTCTGTGCAGAAAATCTGTGATCTTGGACAAATTGCACTTCTTTCAATAAACTTTTAAATGTTAAATTATTTCCTTTAAAACATTAAACTTTTATCATGTCTGTACCAAATTATCTTAAATATTTGTTTTTAAACTAAGAAGTAATTTAAAAATAGAAAAACAAAAACAAATCTTGTCAGGCTGTAACTCAGGGGTGTCAAACTCAAATTCATCGGGGGCCGCATCAGCAGTTTGGTCACCCTCAAAGGGCCGGTCGTATCTGTAGGTCCCCCTGTATAATTATAATGCCATGACACCCAGAGGCGGAACTTGTGGGTGCTGGGCCCAGGTGCAAAAATATAATTTAGGCCCCCTTCCTCCACCTCAACCCAAGTTTACAATATAGAACCCAACAGTGGGGTGATAGGGAGAGGCATGCGTAGGAAGTGGGTGAAAGGAAAAACAATGGGTTACAGAAGGAGGGTGATGGGGCAGCAGTGGGCCCCTTAGTCTTAAGGGGCCCCGGTGCACTGCACCTGCTGCACCAATGGTAGTTCCGCCTCTGATGACACCACAGGCTGCTCCCCCTGTATAATATAAAATGAATGCCATGACACCACAGGTTGCTCCCCCTGTATAATAATAATGCCATGACACCACAGACTGCTCCCCCTGTATAATATAATAAAAGTAATGCCATGACACATAAATGATTATACAGGAGGAGCAGCCTGTGGTGTCATGGCATTATTATTATTATACATGGGGACACCTCAGGAAACAGCAGATATATATATTTTTTATTGTGTGTGATCCTCATCCTCACTTACTGTTTCTCAGTTTGTCCTGCAGCTGCTGCGGCTTCCAGCTTTTCTTCACTGCTTGCTGTGGCCACACTGTCCCCGACTCCCGGTCCAGCTTCCCTGCCTGCTCCTACTTCTCTACAGATGCATGGGCGGGCGGCGTCATCGTCATGACGTCCCCACCCACTGTCTGTCACTGCCGGGCATCAGAGGGAACAGGCAGTCGGGCCCTACTCCACGTAGCCGTGGAGGCCGGCGGCCATGTTTCTGTAGCCGCATACATATGTGCCTACAGGAACATGGCCGCCGACAGTGGAGGAACAGGTAAGGCGGCCGCGGTGGGGTGGGTGAGAGGAGGTGGCCTAGGCAGGAGCTGGGACACACTGCCCTGCGTGCTATCTCCTCGCGCGGGCCACATGACGAGGTCTGGCGGGCCGGATTTGGCACGCGGGCCTTGTGTTTGACACCCATGCTGTAACTGAACATAAGCTATTTATAATGTGTAGTACTGACAGTTGAACACTGGGTGGCAGCACTACATTTTATTGTATTTAGCTGCACAAATAATCACAAACTAATTAAGAAGTATATATTGCTAGATAAGTAAATATTGGGATATTAAATTTGGGTCATTCACTGTCTTTGTTAGTTTTTGTTTCCCATTCCCCAATGTAACATAAAAAGCACTGATAAATGGAATTGAGCCATGTGAGCCTCATCTTTTGTTTGGGTTGGGATCATTTGGTCTACAGCAGGGGTAGCCAACTCCGGGTGCCGGACGGGATCCCAACTGTCAAAACACTGACAGCCAGGTTCCCGACGGCCGTCGGCTATTTTCCCTTGTGGGGGTCCACGACCCCCATAGAGGGAGAATAGAATAGGTGGCTCGCTTAGCGAGCCACCGTGCCCGCAGCATGGCGAGTGCAGCGTGCCCGCAAGGGGTTTTGTTGCGCTCGCCATGCTGTCTGGGTCCGGCCAGTCGGGATCCCGACTGTCGGACCCCTGTACCACACCCGCCAACTCCAGTCCTTGAGAGCTACCAACAGTTCATGTTTTCCAGCTCATCTAGCAGCTGCACAGGTGTAGTATTTACTCACTGACACGATACAAAAGATCCACAGGTGGAGCTAATTCTTCACTTGTGATGATGTGAGGAGACCTGGAAAACATTAACTGTTGGTAGCTCTCGAGGACTGGAGTTGGCTACCCCTGGTCTACAGCATGATGGTCCACATTAGGTTGACACAGAAAAATGTCGACATGTGAAAAGGTCGACATGGTTATAGGTCGAAGGTCATTCGTTCGACAGGTCGTTAGTTCGACAATGTCTAGGTCGACAGTCAAAAGGTTCACATGGGGTTTTTCACAGTTTTTGGGGTTTTTTTCACAGTCTGAATGTCAACACAGTTGACATGGACACAGTTTAAAGTGCACCACATCCCCTCGCTACGCTCGGCACACTATTTTATTCTCCCACTACGCCCTAGTGGATAGGGCATGAAATACCACTTGTCGGCACATGGCTCAAAACACAGTGGAAAACTCCATGTCGACCTTTTGACTGTGGACCTTGACACTGTCGAACTAATGACCTGTTCGAACTAACGACCTGTCGAACTAATCACCGTTTGCCCTAGAACCATGTCGACCTTTTCCCATGTCAACCTTTTCCTATTTCGACCTAATGACTGTAGACCAAATCACTGCATCCCCTTTTGTTTGTACATAAGGCAGTGGTTCCCAAACTGTGTGCCGTGGCTCCCTGGGGTGCCTCGGAGTACTTGCAGGGGTGCCCTGGGTTGATAATCCAGAACCAACTCAAATTGTTTGTGGACCATGTAATAGGCAAAAACTGTGCTTGTGGCTTCCAATTAGAAAATATGTGGATACGCAGAAGTTCATCATTTGTCTCACCACATAACTAGACCAAAGGATGACATATAAGCACAATATATTTAATTTAATATTGTTTTTCTGAAATTCTTGGTAACAAACTTTGCACCTAGGGGTGCCGTGAAAAATATTCTGATACTCTAGGGTGCCGTGATATAAAAAAGTTTGGGAACCACTGACATAAGGGATTAATTGACTAAAATGGAATTTCTATTGAGGATGGGATGGTGCCCATAGCAACCAATCAGATTCTATCTATTAACTTCTAGAAGGTGCTAAAAAAAGAAGTAGACTATGATTGGTTGCTATGGGTAACATCCCATCTTCAATAGAACTCTCACCTTAGTAAATTTACCTCAATGTGTGCAGTTTCTGTATTCTGTAAATACTGCTGACTGTATGCCTGCAAGGGATAAATGTAACCTGCCCTATTACTTCAATGGCAAGGGTCCTTTCTACAGGCGGTCAAGCCATGAAACCGCACAGGGTGCCGCGCGTGCCACCACATGACTGCACGGCTTGTCCGCTGCTGACTGCCTCCCGCCGACCACGTCCCTCTACCACCTCTTACTGCTGAGTGCATCACCGTCACCCCCTGACCAACTCCCGGTGCTTACCGATGCACTGTATGCAGAGCAGCGTGCATCAAGATAGCGCCTTGGCCTACATCCTCAAGTTTCTCTCCATCGGCCCTAACTTCACATCTACAGATCCCAACCAATAGGCTCCACAAACTGGGGGGTCACAGGTCAGCCAATGGCAGCACGTCCGACTCCCCACTCTCCAGATGCGTCTGCCTGCGTCCTCGTGAGGCCTCCCATATTTGATGCTGACCTACATCAAACATTAAACCCTGCAGCATCAATGCACCTCTGTTATGCTGAGTTGGGCTGGGCTGGACTGTGAGGAGCACTGGGTCTGGCAGATTCAGAAAGTGAGAGATTTGGTAGGAAATCTACAATTTTTTAAAGCAGCAATCATTTACACTGTAAAACCAGTTTGATTTTGAAGTGTAAAGCCCCGTACACACAGGGGGATATATCGCTGAGTGACCAGAGATGTCCGCCGCATGGCCTACACCACATTGCATGCCTACCCACCGTGGAGTGACCACGCCGCCGCAATCAGGCAGGGAGCGCTCCGGTGAATGAAAATTTTGTCGAAGGCGCTTGCTGTGCCTATGCGCATGCGCTGTCCCCCACCATCAGAGAGGGTACCAAATTCAGACCTGTACGAACAGGTCTGAATCCGGCCCCTAGTGCATCTAAACTTAAATAAAGCCACTGATAAGCCCGCTCGAAGCAAAAGCTTCGAAAGCAAGTCTGCTACCTTCTGTGTTTGTGCATGTGTGAGAAAGAGATGTAGTTTCACTCTCTGGCAGCAGATGGCAGTGTTTCGGAGACTCACAGACACTAGATATATATATAGATGATCAGTTACTGAGAAGTGAGAGGAAGAGGAGTAGTGCTAGGGCTAGGAGATTGCCTCACCTACTAGTATAGACCAGCCAGTTTCTCTACTGTTTGTTTCTCTCACTACAACTCTCCTTTTCAGGAGTATCAAGGCCAATAACTGGGGCAGCTAATTGTTCCCTTAATACCACCACAAATCAGCCAGCTGAAAACACCTGAAGGCCCCTGGGAACATCCAGATAACACCTACTCTGTATAATAATACAAAATTTCAACATCACATCCTGCAAAAGGACCACAAACACCAGGCTTGCTAGCAGCACTCTATACAGAATTGCTTGGAATGCATAATTATTATTTATGTATGAACAGTTTCTTATATAGCGCACACATATTCCGCAGCGCTTTACAGAGAATATTTGCACACTCACATCAGTCCAGGAGCTTGGCAACACCGGCATGACCACATAGCAAAACTAATGCAAAGCATCCTGGGATGTGTAGTTCAACAACATCTGGAGGGCCGTGTTGCCCAGCCCTGCATCAGTGCCTGCCCCCAGTGGAGCTTACAATCTATATTCCCTACCACACGCACGCACAGACATGCTAGGGTTAATATTTTGGGAGCCAATTAACCTACCAGTATATTTTTGGATTGTGGAAGGAAACCGGAGTACCCAGAGGAAACCCACGCAAGTACGGGGAGGATATACAAACTCCGCACAGTTAGACACATTATTCTACACCTTCAGTTTTTGTGACCTACAGTATTTACAGTGATTAAAAACTCTTGTACAGTATATAAATTATTAAAGAATATACGGGAAACGATCATTGGGTAACCAGCATGTTGGTCGACAGTCATTAGGTCAACACCATTAGGTCGACATGCAGGAAGGTTGAAATGAGTCTAGGTCAACATGGGTTAGGTAGACAGGGTCATTAGGTCAACAGTCAAAACAGTCGACATGGGGGTTTAAAAAGAAAATGTGGAGCCAACATGTGCCAACAGGCGGTATATCATGCCCTACCATCCACTAGGGCGTGGTGGTAGAATAAAATAGTGTGCCGAGCGGAGCAAGCCATGCGAGGGGACGTGGTGATATGTTTCAGACAAAATAGTGAAAAACCCCATGTTGACCTTTTGACTGTCGACCTAATGGCCATGTCGACATAAATGTGTGTCGACCAACATGCTGGTGACCTAATGATCCATACCTGAATATACAGGGGACTAGAGAGGGTCAGTCTGCTGCAGCTCCATGAGCCAAAAACTGTAGAGGGCACTGCTCAGCAGAGGATGCAGTGCAGGGAGGTTGGCTACTGGCAGGTCAATACATCAACACCATATGGTCGATATGGTCGACATGGTCAAAAGATCGACAGAAGCAAAATTTTGACATGTTCATTTTAAGACCTCACGAGCAGGGCCCTCTTTCCTCATGTGCTTTTCTTAGAATGTATAGATCTCTGCCCCCCTAATAATTATTTCAGTGTCCTGTCCCCTGATGCAAATGTCTATTTACCATGGGTACTTGTGTATTTTGGCGGCGCCCATCGCATCGCATACCATAACACATACGATGGTATGCGATGCGACGCGATATCGTACGATAGTGCACGATGGCATACAATTTTGAAATTGTATGCCATTGTACATGGCATACGATGCCATACGATGCGATGCGATGCGATTAAACATTGTATAAGCACCCTAATTGGTGCTTATACAATGTTAAGCACCCAAATGGGTGCTTACAATGTTAAATGCACCCCCACGCCACCCCCCACTATAAACGTGAACCCGAAGCGTGGCGAGCGCAGCGAGCCCGCGAGGGGCGGCGGTACGCGTCCTACGACCTTTTCATACCCCCACTATCCACGTCGGCGTGGAGTTGAGAATAGAATAGTGTGGCGAGCGCAGCGAGCCACGCGAGGGGACGCGGATACCTTCACAGGTAAACGCGTCCCCTCGCGGGCTTCACAGGTGTCCGCGTCGCCACGGACACCTGTGAAGCCCGCGAGGGGACACGTATAACTGTGAAGGTATCCGCGTCCGCTCGCCACGCTTCGGGCTCAGTGGCTCGCTGCGCTCGCCACACTATTCTATTCTCAACTCCACGCCGACGTGGATAGTGGGGGTATGCGCTCGCCACGCTTCGGGTTAACGTTTATAGTGGGGGGTGGCGTGGGGGTGCATTTAACATTGTAAGCACCCATTTGGGTGCTCAAAAGCACCCTTTAGGGTGCTTATACGATTTTTGGTCGTATAGGGGGTCAAAATCGCATCGCATGCCACCGGGTGCATGGCATGCGATGCGATCTGTTCGTCGTACGACGGACATCGGGGGCGCCGCCAAAATACACAAGTACCTTACCATGTACTTGTCCTAAACTGTAATCCGTTGTTTGTTTGTTTTTTGTTTTCTTTATTGCAAATCTATGTATTATCCAGTGCTGCTGAAACCTTGTGTTGCCATATAAAGAAACAATAATAATTATGATTCTGGATCATTTGAATAATAGGGAAAAGTGGCTCTAAATTGCACACCCTCAGTAATGAAAGGTGCCATCTGCTGAGAATAAAATGGTTTACACAGAGAGAGAGGGTGCAAATGCACTATGCGATCATTACATTATATAATAAGAGGTTGTTGGTATATCATTGGCCAGTGATATTGGCCTGCCCACCAATCGTCCAGGTCACCTCTTGTCGAGCAGGTCCCTAAACCCACAAGAGGTGACCTGGACGATTGGTGGGCAGGCCAATATCGCTGGCCAATGATATACCAACAACCTCTTATTATATAATGTGATGATCGCATAGTGCATTTGCACCCTCATTTGAATAATACACTGGTACAAAGGTCAGGAAGATCCTCCCCTCTCACTAGCGAGCACCAAAAGGAAGAAATGTTGAGCTAATTGAAGTAAACACATGCACATGATTTCTTTCAAGTATTTATTACTCAACCATTATGTCCAGCCATGAGATCTTATGTACCCTTGGGTTCAAAGTACACAAAGCCAGGTCATATACTGTATTTGTAGAAGCAGGGTCAGGTCAGAACTCTGCTGGCTAGTGTCAGATAACCAACTAACAACGGTCAATTGTGCCATGTACTTAGGGATCATTATTGTTTTCAATCCATATTTTATCAGCTGCTTCACTGCAACCCTCAGCACACTTCCACACTAAAGCGGAGTACACACGAGGGCAATTTCAGCACATATCTGAGCGACCATATTGTCAGTAATTTCATGTGCTGTGGGAGATAAATCGCTAGTAGCGCGCTGCCGCTGCCAGCCCTTGATGGTCGCTGGTCGCAGGAGCATGCTTCTCTGATTATGGCTAAAAATTGCTGGTCGCTGGTGCACAATGCACTGTGCCCAAGCGACTTCTAGTCAAAATGAGGTAAGGTGCGTACACACGGGGCAATATGATCGCTGGCAATATATTGCCCCGTGTCCCGTTTTCATCTGCGACCAGAGATGGTCGCAGATGAAAATTTAAAAAACACTGCTGTGTGAAGAGGCAGGGGATGTCGCTGATCGGAGGAGCATGTTCCTCCGACCAGCAACCATTCAGGAGCTGAAAACGGGAGCGCGCACCCAGCGATTTATCGCTGGTGCACATTCCAATCACTGGCAATATGGTCGCTCAGCGACCATATTCCCAGCGAATTCAGCCCCTATCGCCCCCGTGTGTACACAGCAGTAGAGACAGAATAGCTTGCAATTTTCAGCAAAAATCGCTGGTCGCCGATAAAAACTGTACACTGAGCAATATATTGCTGAGAGATATTGCCAGAACACTGTGTGTACACAGCTTAAGTCTGCCAATCATCCGATATGTATCATCACCTGTGACGGCATAGACTGGATTTAGCAGATTTCTGATTTTTAAGTTTAAGGGGGAGGAATAATACTAGGTCAGGTCATTATCTGCTTAAAAGCCCTATTGGACATGGGTTTCAGACATTGCATAAAGCACAGTTGGTATAGTGGTTAGCATTACTGCCTTACAGTAGAGGTCTAGCATTGATTACTACCAAGATCTGGTTGGTGTGGAGTTTGTATGTCTTCTCGTTTATACGGGTTTCCTCCCACAATCCAAAACACGTGCTGGTAGGTTAATTGAATACCAACAAAAATTAGAGTTCTAGGAGAGAGGACGCATCTGAGGATTTGTCTGATGAGCATATGCTAAAAGAAGGGAGGGAATGGACCACTGATGAGAGACTTGTTGGTAATGTAAGGGTTGGCGGGACAAGCATACCTCCCAACAAGACCCTCTCCAGGAGGGACAAAATGCTCTGTGCTAGGCTTTTCTCTTAATTGAGGATTGCCAGCACCTGTGTGGGACTGGTTAATGGAAAAGAAAGGTGTTTTACCACAGGTGATGGCAATCGTACATTACCAGGGAATTCTAGGAGCAGAGCTTTGTGTCCCTCCTGGAAAGGGTCATGTTGGGAGGAATGGACAAGGGATATGGGGGCAAAATGGGCAGTGAGTTGATAAGTGCAAATAATGTTACTAGAGAGATCACAAGGTCAATCAGGGAATATATGGCTGATCTCTTAATTCAGACACATCAGGCCTCAGGTGGAAGTTAGGCTGCGGGAGGCTTCATTTAGTCCATGGGATAGAGATAAGCCATACCCTCCAACATGACCCATTGCATTCGGTACACAATGCTCTGTTCCTGGACTTCTCTGGTAATGTAGGATTGCCAGCACCTGTGTGGAATTAGGTAATGGACGAGAAGGGTGTTTCAACACAGGTGATGACAATCATACATTACCAGGGACGTCCAGGAACAGAGCATTGTGTACCGAATGCAACGGGTCATGTTGGAGGGTATGGATAAGCCCCGTGCTGAGCAATACTGTTCAGCACAGATCGCTCAGCACATAGTGATGCACCAGTAATATGTGCTGAAAGAACACTGGCGATGACTAGATGTATACTGCATGCACAGAACTGCACATTGCTGTTGCTGTGGTGCCTGCACGTTGCAATCAGTGCTTATTTCCTAAACAATCTTTAGTCAGATTGCATAGAAATAGGGCTACAATTGCCCCGTGTGAATGCCACATTAGACTGCAGGTGTAGTCAGGCAGCAGGATGTTTAGTAGTTGCCAGGGGCCGTTAGCCTGATGCCCTCCTGCAGTCAGGGGCAAACGCAGGATTTTCAGAAGGGGGTTTCCAGAGGGGCGGAGCAAAGCATGGAGATAGACACTTAGGTGACCCAGTACATGCCGGGTCAGTTAAAGTATTATAGATAGACCAAATGTATATAAATAATAATAATAATTACACATATATACACACACACACACATATATATATATATATATATACATATATACAGGGCTATTTTTGTGCAGGCTCCAGCAGGAACTGTGGCCCTTATTCTAGTTCACTGTTTCTGACAAAATATTCCTCAGATGGACAAAACCATGAGCACTGCAGGTGAGGCAGGTGTTACTTGTGCAGAGATAATTAGATTTGGGTGGGGTTTTACACCTGCCTCACCTGCAGTTCACATGGTTTTGTCCATCTAAGAAATATTTTGTCAGAAAGAGTGAACTAGAATAAGGGCCACAGTTCCTGCTGGAGCCTGCACAAAAATAGCCCTGCATATATACAGGGACAGCAGTGTAGACCCCTGGGCATAGCAATGTATTGGGGCCCCTACCTATCCTCCAGCGGTAGGGGTGGGGGGTGCTATGATGTCCTGCAGGTGCTAGGGGGTATTATATCAACCACTCAGCATGTAGGGCCTGGATCAGTAATTTCCACTAAATACCCCTTTACTGCATGGGGTGGGAGAAGGGGGCATTGGGCTGAATGAAGGGGCCCTGATACATAACTTCCAGAGTGGTAGAGGATGTTTAATATGCAGAGGAGGGGTGAATAGTGGAATGGGCTTAATATTCCTAATTTTCTGGTGGGAGGACAGCTTGCTTGACTGCAGATATCTCTAGTTCCCGGAAATAGATTTCTTAGATTTTAATGGAATTAAAAACTAGAGAATCCCACCTACCAAATGCTATTGGGCACTAGGGGATCAGAGTTCAGGAGGCAGAGCAATCTGCCAACGAGAATATAAAACTACATACCAGGTGTGTGGAGCTGGAGCAGTAACCAGCCGCTGGAAGGCCAAATATCTCTGGTTCTGGGAACAGTAGAGACAAGCTACTAGTGTACATCAAAGGGGGGAGAGTCTCAGCTTTTAGAATATATCCTCAGAAAAACTATAAGTCAGACAGAACATGAAATATGTGACTGGGAATATCAATTAACAGGTTTGGATGGGGACCACTGTTTTGAAGTCAGATATCTCCGGTTTCCAAGGGCCGATTTTTAAAATTCTTGTACCCATGGAAAGAGGGGACCCTCAGCTTTCAGCCTTAGACTCCTGGGGGGGGTTCTGGGTACTCAGAAACCCCCCCTGCGTGCGCTACTGGCAGTCTATCAGAGTTTAGTTGGGGGTGGGAGGGGAAGCTATTGGGATGTACCACTGAAAATTCAACATGGTGCAGGAACCAAGAGTTCCAGAATATCAGTGGTCTACCTGTAATAGATATCTTGGAGAATTGAATCAATGAAGTCTTTTTAGTAGGTGGCCCGTCATTAGAGCTGGATTCTGGGGTGAGAGCAAACTCAAATCTACAGTAGCTATCAGTGTAAAACAAAGCTGTAGTACCATAAATTAGCGTTATATTCATACAAGACATTCATACAGCTGGTTAGCTGCTATATTTTGCAGTCCATGCTTCAAAGAGCGCAGCAATTCCCAAACTTTTTTAAATCATGGCATCTTAAGGAACATCAAAATGTTTTCAAGGCAACCCTAGGCCAAATGTTTCTTATTGAGAAATTCAGGAGAATTTTTTTTAAATTAAGTACACTGTGTTATATATCAGAGTTATGTGCTGAGGGACAGGACTATCCATGTCGGCATGGAGTTGATTTTATATGGTGTGGCGAGCGGACGCATAAAACTAAGCAAATAGCTTAGTGGGTGCCCAACTAACATAAGTACCGTTTGGCCTGTTACATTGCCCATAAATAATATGAATTGATCCTAGTCCACCAACCCAAGGCATCCCTGCAAGTGTCCTGAGGCACCCCAGGGTACGTAGGCAGTTTGGGAACCCCTGCTGTAGCGTATGTATATTTTGTTGGCTTATGCATTCTGAGTGCCTTACATGGGTAGGCTCTGGCATCTAGACCAGTGGTTCCCAACCCTGGTCTTCAAGTACCCCCAACAGTGCACGTTTTCTAGTTCACCCGGCAGGTGCACTCGTTATTCAAACACATTTTAAAAGATCACAGGTGGAGCCAATTATGTCACTTGTGTTTCTGTGTGGAGACCTGGAAAATGTGCACTGTTGGGGGTACTTGAGGACCAGGGTTGGGAACCACTGATCTAGACGCTTTGCCTTCATCACTTTCCTAGAGTTCTTACTTGTTTCTTTAATACTTACTACTCTTCTAGCTTCGTATATCGTGGGCCTAAATGGCGCTTCAAGTTACCCATTACCTAACGATCACATTGAAGAGGGTTTTAAAGTATTAAAACTCACAGGCGATGTGTATGAGTCTTGGTGTGCACAGATCGCTCAGCACACAGGGCTTTCTAGATCAGTGGTTCTCAACCTCAGTCCTCAAGGACCCCCAACAGTGCACTTTTCCAGGCCTCCATACTAAATCACAGGTGAAATAATTATCTTCACATGTGATCTTTTAAAAGAGGTCTGTGAATAATGAGTGCACCCATGCACTTATCAGGTGACCTGAACGACGTGCACTGTTGGGTATCTTGAGGACCAAGGTTGAGATCCACTGCGCTAGATCACCCATACACATGTAGTGATCTGTGCAGACCAGTTTTCTCTGGTTAGAACTTTGATGATGTGACTAGAACATACAGTAACTACATGTAGCAGGGATCTAGTTAGGACATAGCAATGCACAGGACTGCACATTGCCATAGCTCAGGGGCATACACATGGAGCAATTTGTGCCCAATTTCTAAGCAATCTAATCAGATCATTTAGAAAATAGGCTAAAATCTCCACCTATGTGTAGGCCCCATACCAGGAGATACTACTTGTATCCTTTAATCTCTTTATGACAGGATTACCTCCAGCTTCCTTTCCTTTTTTTCCCCTAAATGTACCAAACCGCTCATTCTGCATTATGTTCTGTTCTCAGGATTGTGGCATTAATCCCTATGTTTGCATGCACTCATCTTTTACACAGTTTTAATTTTGTGTATTAATTGTCAAACCTCATAAGCACAACCAACACAAACAAAAAGAAAGTGGCGTTGTGCACTACATGCAAAAGCAGCCAGAATTTACCCTCCATGGAAAAATAAAAAAAAGTATATGTACCCCTTACAATGTGACATTGGGCCTGATTCAGAACTGATTGCTGGGCTTCAAATCTTTGAAGCCCAGCAATCCGTTAGCCACAACCTCTTTCCACCCCTGTGAACAGCAGCAAACCATTTGCAATCGCTCACCATGGACTGTTTTTCCCTCTGTTCGCAGCCACCAAGTCCATCCAGACTTCTCAGCACTGCAATGGCCATGGGGAGAACATTGCTGACATCAGCTACCTGCCCTCCCAACCCCTTCAGTTTCCAAGGCACTCCCAGAAACCGCTAGCTTACCACCCCCCCCCCCCCCCCCAAACACCTTTCTCTTCTTTTGTGAACAGCCATCACTGGCTTTGTTAACATGGAAGGCTCACGCATATACACTGCAGCCCGTGCGCATGATTGCGAATTTCACAGCCCTATGATCTGGGCTGAATCTGACCCAGTGTGTGTGCAAACCTAATGCCTTTTTCAATTTACATAAGAGAAAAGTAAGTTTTAAAAATACAATATATGTTTCAATAGTAGACATTAGTACACAAATAGGGATTTGATTATCACATCACATTTATATTAAGTTTAAATCTTTTTTTTTTTTTCCCTCATTCTCTTATTCATTTTTGGAATAGGGCTCTGCTACTGTACGTGATATTGAATTTGAGATCTTAAGAAACCAAATGTAGTTCCAGATATATTGGATTATGGGTTAAGTCATTCCAGGTTAAGTCAGTACAGTGCATAACGCAAAATTTATTTAGACTAATTGGACCTTTGGGGAACGAAAATATATCTTAAATCGATCAGCAAGCTCTGGTAAATCAACACAAGATTCTCCTTACACGATGGTCCGCAATAAGCCGTCAGGGTCTAAGACGACCTCATCTCAGGGATCAGCGAATGTGCTTAATAGCACAGGCAATTCACAAACAGAACAAGGCGTTATAGTGGCTCCGGCTTCTATAGCTGAAATGGTAGAAGCAATGACTAAGCTCTTTCTTCCTCAAATTTATAAAAAAATTGAGGCCATTCAGGCTTCTTTAGATGCCGTTATTAGCAAGGTGGATTCTAACACCTCGCGTATTTCCTCTTTTGAACAAAGACTTAGTGATGCGGAAGATCGTGTTCGCAGTCTCGAACGAATGGTAGATCAAAGTAGAGCTAAAAACCATAAGTTGTTAGAGGCCCACAACTTATGGACTATATTTATCTGCTAAAATCCTACAAGCTTTAAATATGACAACCGGCCAATCCCTGTTACAGATAGAGACACACAGAATTGGGCCGGAGAGAGATAAAGGAGAACGACCACGTCCTGTTATTGCTCGCTATCTAGATTTTAGAGATAAGGATAAATTGTGGACAGCGTCAAGGAAACAATCTCAGTTATTGATAGGAGTGAGAATATTGATTTTTCAAGATTTTTCCGCTGCGGTGGCTCAGAAAAGAAAGGCCTCCCCAGTATGTCAACATCTTGCTGAGAACACTTTTAAATTTGCATTACTTTTTCCTGCCAAATTACGGGTAGACATAGATGGTCAAGTCTATTTTTTTTATAGATCCAGAGAAGGCTAAAGCAAAATTTCTACAGTCCCCATAACAGTCATATATTTTCTGTTAGAACTTACAGATATACATGGTAAATATAATGGAATGATTATAAAAATAGGGTATACATGATAATATTCGAACCTGGAATGACACCATCATATTATATGCTAGAATATAATAATTGGTATAGGTAGGCACGGGTACTTAGTTAACTCTATAGTTATTTTTTGTTGTTGGACAATATCAGGGTTGTCTATCTACTGTTTGGTAGAGACCACCCATGAAAATGGAGGAAAAAAAAGTCTAGAAAAAGGTGATATAGTAGCATCTTTCTGTAATATATTTTGCTTTACAATTTTGGGTAGAAATATGGTATTGTTATATATATATATTTTGTTTTCATCTTCATGTGGATTTTAGGAAGTAAAAATGTTATTCATGTAAGTGTTTATGGTGGGACATGCCACGTGGGGCTTAATATTGGGGTGCTCCTTCCTGTAGGCTGGGGCAGGGAGGGGATCTCATATAAAAAGAGTATTTGTACCTGTGAAGTTCACTCCTCTGAGGGTATAGGGTAAAGTTGGCTACAGTAGCACAGATCTCGTTATTAGATAATCAGACCCCATCCTTCAAGTTAATTTCGTGGAATGTTGATGGCCTGAACACCCCCATAAAGAGAAAAAGGGTCACTACATACTTGAAAAGAGCAAAATGTCAAGTTGTATTTCTACAGGAGACTCAATGGAGAGCTGGAGACGATTCAACCTTGCGGGATAATTGGATACAGGATTGTATCTCCGCTCCCTATAGATCAAAGTCTAGGGGAGTGGCAATACTTTTAAGTCGGGATTTGCAATATACAATATTAAATCAACATTTAGATCCCGAAGGGAGATTTATATATCTGGATATTGATATTTCAGGGACAAAATATACACTTGTAAATATCTATGCGCCCAATAATCCTCAAGAGTTTTTATTTGAAATATCGCAATATTTGGCACATAGGGATACATCCAACTTAGTAGTAGGAGGGGACTTAATACGGTGGATGACCCTAATGTAGATAAATCCCCCCCACCAGCTTATCCCTTTCTTCCCATGTGGCATATTATGGATAGATTTAAAACCAATAATGGACTATTGGATCCATGGAGATTAGAGAATATTGGGGATAGATCATATACTCCTTTATCAGCGGTCCATAGAACGCTGTCAAGAATAGATTATATCTTAATAGAGGAGTCAGTTTTCTCGAATTGTAGAATCATCTGTGGGTGATATTGTTGTGTCGGATCATGCCCCAATTAGTATTACGATAAATTACCCCCCCCCCTCCCCACAGCGACCCCAATCATCGACTTGGCATTTTCAAACATAGATGTCGAAATCTGAAGATTTTAAACTATCGCAAAAACGGAATGAGTTTTTGGATGATAATATTCTACATTTAAATAATCCAAGGCTGTTTTGGGAAACTTCCAAGGCAGTGATGAGGGGATGTATACAAAAAAAGGGGGGGAAGGGAAACAGTAGATATTGGGTGGGTGCACTCTGCAGATCGCTATAAAGGGGCGTCCAACTGATTAGGTATTTTATTAAAATTCAACTTTTATTGGGTATGCTTTAAAAGAGAAGGAGTATTCTAATTACTGATTCTCATTATAACAAGTATATAGAAGTGCATAAAGGTTAGAAAAGTGATTAAAATTGATCGTGATGTAGATGCTTACTTAATTGCTTTGTGTTTCTGTCTCATGTAATTTTCTAATCTGTTATTCAATGTTCATTAGTTAGATGTTATTTCCTGACTCGGTATATCATTAAAGGATTTTTTAAACAATTTTTTGGTATAAGTACTTCATCCAATATTGTCAGAAAAAACACCTTTTGTATTTCCGCAATTTTTTGCTTTGTTATTAATATGCCAAATCACATGTGCACATAAATTTATCATCCAAGGGTGACAGTATACGGTATTCTTATAGTTCTAGAGATACACTCTGCTACACTCGTATTTTTTGAATTGGCGTTCCGTGCGGTTATTTGCCGCTATATACGCTACAGTGTTTCACCAATAATTTGCAGGTAATTCTAGGCACCTCATCTGGTGCCGATAACGAATCTTCTAGACTTTAGTCTATTAATGAGCAGCGTTACACTAGTGTATTGGGCAAGAAACAATTCTCAGCCGCGTACCGTGTATGTTAAATAAACGCTGGCTGCTTCCCTCAGTGTCAGCGCTATAACCCAAGTACTGTATACAGGTTAAGTTATTGGTAGTCACTATATTAGTGCTCATTGAAACAGTATATTGTCACAATTATTTATTGGGCGATCTTTCTGTATTACTTAGCGCACCAATTTATTAGTGTGTACACACCATACAATTTTATTGTAAGAGACTTTTATCCCTATCGTTTCATAAGGCTTTATTGCTAGTGTTTAAATCACTTGTGCATATAGCCTTCAGAGAGTAAAAGTACAGGTCATATGGGGATCCCAGGATATATCTGACAGCACCAATTTGTTATATCTCAGACTTGTGCGGTAACTTGCCGCTACATATGCTGTAATGTTCAGCAGTCATTTATAACAAATTAATCCCCTCAATGTGAGCGTCTAATCTGGTGCAAACTAGATGTCCTCCATATTCTAGTATAATAGCAAGCAGCGCTGTACATGTATATTGGGTAGAGACAATCTCCTGCCGCGTGCTGTATGTACTTAGCAGACGCTGGCTGTCTTCTCTCCGTGTCAGCGCTGCAGCTTGCACATATATAAATTCAGGATCCTATGTATTCCCTGTATTCACACTCTATGTGACAGTGTGTTGTCACAGTATGTTGGTGGTGTTCCTATATTGCGTTGCGCACCAGTGGGTTGGCGCATACACACCATCCAACTTTATCAGAGACAAAAAATTTTCTTTTCATTCTCTGCCGTTTTTTATGCTTTATTATTGGTATGTTGGATCATATGCACATATGAATTTGGCAGTCACAGAACAACAGTATACAATACATATATTTATTATAGTCACTGATAGCGCTACACTGGTATGCTATGCAGCTATCAGCCGCGTGCTATCTGAGCTGAACACACGCTGGCTGTCTCTCTCCGTATCAGCGCTGTGGCTCCAGCGTCTGAGTGAGACTTCTATGCATGCAAGGTAGTTTTATGAGACAGTATATATACACAATATTAATAAGGTGGCATTCCTATAATGTTTAAGCTAATCTACATCACGCGCCTATGCGCATTTCACCGGCTGTGCCGGCTTCCTCAGGGCAAAGCCGGCACAGCCGGTGAAATGCGCATAGGCGCGTGATGTAGATTAGCTTAAACATTATAGGAATGCCACCTTATTAATATTGTGTATATATACTGTCTCATAAAACTACCTTGCATGCATAGAAGTCTCACTCAGACGCTGGAGCCACAGCGCTGATACGGAGAGAGACAGCCAGCGTGTGTTCAGCTCAGATAGCACGCGGCTGATAGCGCTACACTGGTATGCTATGCAGCTATCAGTGACTATAATAAATATATGTATTGTATACTGTTGTTCTGTGACTGCCAAATTCATATGTGCATATGATCCAACATACCAATAATAAAGCATAAAAAACGGCAGAGAATGAAAAGAAAATTTTTTGTCTCTGATAAAGTTGGATGGTGTGTATGCGCCAACCCACTGGTGCGCAACGCAATATAGGAACACCACCAACATACTGTGACAACACACTGTCACATAGAGTGTGAATACAGGGAATACATAGGATCCTGAATTTATATATGTGCAAGCTGCAGCGCTGACACGGAGAGAAGACAGCCAGCGTCTGCTAAGTACATACAGCACGCGGCAGGAGATTGTCTCTACCCAATATACATGTACAGCGCTGCTTGCTATTATACTAGAATATGGAGGACATCTAGTTTGCACCAGATTAGACGCTCACATTGAGGGGATTAATTTGTTATAAATGACTGCTGAACATTACAGCATATGTAGCGGCAAGTTACCGCACAAGTCTGAGATATAACAAATTGGTGCTGTCAGATATATCCTGGGATCCCCATATGACCTGTACTTTTACTCTCTGAAGGCTATATGCACAAGTGATTTAAACACTAGCAATAAAGCCTTATGAAACGATAGGGATAAAAGTCTCTTACAATAAAATTGGATGGTGTGTACACACTAATAAATTGGTGCGCTAAGTAATACAGAAATATCGCCCAATAAATAATTGTGACAATATACTGTTTCAATGAGCACTAATATAGTGACTACCAATAACTTAACCTGTATACAGTACTTGGGTTATAGCGCTGACACTGAGGGAAGCAGCCAGCGTTTATTTAACATACACGGTACGCGGCTGAGAATTGTTTCTTGCCCAATACACTAGTGTAACGCTGCTCATTAATAGACTAAAGTCTAGAAGATTCGTTATCGGCACCAGATGAGGTGCCTAGAATTACCTGCAAATTATTGGTGAAACACTGTAGCGTATATAGCGGCAAATAACCGCACGGAAAACCAATTCAAAAAATACGAGTGTAGCAGAGTGTATCTCTAGAACTATAAGAATACCGTATACTGTCACCCTTGGATGATAAATTTATGTGCACATGTGATTTGGCATATTAATAACAAAGCAAAAAATTGCGGAAATACAAAAGGTGTTTTTTCTGACAATATTGGATGAAGTACTTATACCAAAAAATTGTTTAAAAAATCCTTTAATGATATACCGAGTCAGGAAATAACATCTAACTAATGAACATTGAATAACAGATTAGAAAATTACATGAGACAGAAACACAAAGCAATTAAGTAAGCATCTACATCACGATCAATTTTAATCACTTTTCTAACCTTTATGCACTTCTATATACTTGTTATAATGAGAATCAGTAATTAGAATACTCCTTCTCTTTTAAAGCATACCCAATAAAAGTTGAATTTTAATAAAATACCTAATCAGTTGGACGCCCCTTTATAGCGATCTGCAGAGTGCACCCACCCAATCTCTACTGTTTCCCTTCCCCCCCTTTTTTTGTATACATCTAGTTATTAGAGAAGGGTAGCACCACGTTTTACTCTCTCTTTGTACCAAAGAAAGGTCAATTTAAGACCAATATAGATGAGAAAATGCAGACATAGCCTATAAAGGGTGTATCAAAAGGATATATCAGTGCGGAATAATTCCCTTTCCCCTCTTCCTTTACATTGGTGATGAGGGGATATATTATAAGCTATATTTCAAAAAGACGTATTGAAGAAAGACTTAAATATCGTACTTTACACGAAGCGATGACATCGACTTTTAGACAGTATATTGATTTTCCAACTAAAGAAAACTTTGTGATATATAAGCAGGCCAGACGTCTTTTGGAGACCTATCTGTTATCCCAAGCTAAATATAAATAACAAATATTTTAGATGGGGAAATAAGCCAGGTAAATGGTTAGCTTATAGGTCTAAAATAGGACGACAACGGAATTATATCTCTGCAATTAAGAACCAAAATGACGGGAGTAGAACACACAAAATCCTCAGAAATTGTGACTAATTTCTATTCGTATTATGAACAATTATATAGCTCGGTTTCATTTTCTGAGCAATTACAGGAAAGTCTTCTGAATACAGTCAAATTACCTGAATTATCGGAGGATCAGGTGAAGTTTTTAGAGAAAGATATAACAATGGAGGAATTACAAGACACTATCTCAGGGCTAGCAGCCAATAAAGCCCCAGGCCCGGACAGATATACTAGTGAATATTTTAAAATACTTAAATATGATCTTGGTCCAATTTTGCTAGATTTACATCGCCTAATTCATAGACAATCTATTAGCTTTCCATCATTTAACTCTGCAAATACTATATTTTTGATTAAACCAGACAAAGACCCACAACTCATATCGTCTTATAGGCCGATTACTTTGTTAAATCTTGATTTCAAAATTTTGGCAAAAATAATTGCCAATAGATTGCAGACTATCCTTCCAGATCTTTTAATCCCCAACCAGCTGGGGTTTGTAAAGAATAGACACTCGGGTAAGGGTATAAGAATAGCAATAGCAGCAAAAATATCTTCATCACAGGATTTTAATAACTCTAATATGCTATTAAGTCTAGATACCCATAAAGCCTTTGATACTATATTGTGGCCACATCTATTCGAGGTATTACAACGTAGGACTTTTGGACAGGACTTTATTGGTTTGATTTAGATATTTTTAGGAGTCCGCAGGGACAACCTTGTTAGTAAATGGTCAGCATAGCACCGAGGTGAGAATGGGCAGAGGTACCAGGCAAGGATGTCCTCTGTCCCCAATGTTATTTAAATTGGCCCTTGATCCTCTCCTACGGTTAATACAACAGGATGAAAACATTTATGGCATCAAGATTGGCTCTCAGGAAATTAAGATTACAGCTTTTGCAGACGACATTTTGATATATCTGTCCTAATCTAAAAATTCAATAACACACCTCATGAAGTTAATAAAAAATTTGGCGACATCTCTGGGCTTAAAATTAAATCAGGAAAAAAATCGGTAGCGTTGTACTTACGACCAGGAGCATATCGACCCTATTGGTATACAGGGGTCCCGTTTACTTGGGCGAAGTAATTACTAAAAACCCTTCATTTCTATATCGAAAGAATAGATTAATAGCTATCAAAACTTTGATACGGAATCTGAGTGGGTAGGATCGTCTCCAGCTCTCCTATATAGGTAGGGCAAGCCTCCTTAAAATGGTGTCCTTCCAAAGACTATTATATTTATTTCAATTTCTCCCTCTTTTATTAACGAAGGAAGACACAATATTAATTAATTCATCTTTCGTTAAATTTATATGGAAAAGAAAAAGATATAGAATAGGCTACAACAACCAGTGCTTAATGGGGGAATCAATTTCCCAAACTTAACACACTATAATCATGCAGCATTGTTAAGACATCTTATAGCTTGGTTGCATAATACCAGTATATATACCGGAAGGTAATTTTTTGCAAGGTATTAATCTAATTTCTTTTCTCCATATGAAGGACCAAGAAATAGTAAGGGAAATTCGAGAGAATACCTTATTATGGTCAACTCGTAAAGTATGGCATATCTTGAGATGCAAGAAAGGTCTGAATGCTCACATCTTTATTTCTTACATGGATGCATAATCCAAAATTTCAACATGGTAAAGGAGGGTACCCCTTCCAGCAATGGTCTACGAGAGGGCTTAATTCTATAAAGTTGCTTGGTAGATGTGGCTACTAAAAAACCTCTTACATGTCAACAAGGAATTGAAAAATAGGAGTTTTTGTCAGAATACAGAATATGTCAATTCTTGGATCAGGATTGGTATAATAACTTAGAGAAGTTATTGTCTACTTCGCCATCAGAAAGTGAGGCGATATCTAGAAATTATAAAGTAATACGAGATCTAATTGAATATAAAAAAGTTAAGACAGGCCTTCCTCAATGGCTTAAAACATTTTCCAGAATTAACGGTAAAATCCCTTTTAAAAAATTTATATAGATCTTATTGTATAATACCTGTTAGCACATAGAGAGTTATTTTTCAATATTTATCAGAACTTATATAAGCCCTCATAGGGCATATTTAATGGGTTCATCTTCCTCGCACAGTTGCTATAGGTGTCAAACGGACAATGCCGATATTTATCATTGTATGTGGGCACACCCAAAAGTTAGGATATTTTGCCTTAAGGTTCGGAAGTATGCCCTAGACAATTTAATAAATTATGTTCCTTTCACCCCAGAATGGGCAATCCTAGGAATTTTACCACCGGAGCAACGGGTTTCAAGACGATGTCGAAAACTATTGTTGATAAGTTCAGCTGCTAAAAAGACCATATTACAAGTATGGAACCACTCAGAAATACCACCATTCTCTCTATTCAAGGAAAAACTTTTCTTCTTGTTTAGAATGGAATGGATTGAAGCATCTATGACAAAAGAATCAAAAAGTGGCAAGATTCTTTGAGCAGTGGGAGAGTTATATTGCAATTCTCCCCATTTCCACTAAAAGTTTCAGACACATCTTGGTATGACAAGAGTAGCGGCTAATGATCCGCCAATAGAATGAGTCTACTTTTTGGTGGGGGAGGGAGTTGAACGTGGCATGTCCCACAAAATTAAGGTTATATGGATGGGAATCTTCTGTATAGATGAATAAGCACATTTATAGAATTGGATATATTTGGAAAAAAAAAAAAAAAATATATATATATATATATTTTTTTTTTTTTTGTTTGATTAAGATCATGGTGTGTAAGATGTCAATACAGTATAATGCACAATGTTCAAATTCGGAAAGTGTGAATTGTATAATGTTACTATATCACCAATAAAATTATTTTCCCCAGCACACTGAATATCAGTAACTAGATTTAAGTATTACATAATAGAATTCAGAGATCTCAATTATATACACTATGTCCCTTAATCTGGTTCACTCGCAAAGGCAAATTCCTTCTCAAATGGACAAAACTATGTGCACTGTGGGTGGGGCAGATGTAACATGTGCAGAGAATACACACAGTGAATATTTTGCGGCTTTCTAAGTGAGCTGTCTAAATCGGTAAAAAAAAAAAAAATGAAGCTCGAAACGCTCATTGTGTACAGCCCATAGTGACGGCAATGCAGTCCCATGTTGCGCCATCGCCCGCTCAGATCTTTAGCGCATGCAGTCAAAATCTAGCTAGATCCCCTGCATGTTGCGTAAAGAACATGGAGTTAGTGCAGATCGCCCATAAACACCGGCACATGTGGCAGAATATCCCTGAACACAGAAGGATCTGGATTATGTGCCTGATTCAGACCTGTTCACTAGGCTGCAGATGGTCCCAGCCTAGCAAACAGGTAAATACCGCCCGCCAAGTCAGTCTAGCCCAGTGGTAGCAAACCCTACCCCTCGAGAGCTACCAACAGTTCACATTTTCCAGACAACCTAGCTGCTGCACAGCTGCACTCATTAATCACTGACATTTTAAAAGATACACAGATGGAGCTAATTAGCTCACTTGTGATTCTGTGCGGATACCTGCAAAACATGCACTATTGGTAGCTCTCGAGGACTAGGGTTGGCTAACCCAGGTCTAGCCTATGGCAGTCTGCAGGGGTACGCCCATAAACCGCTGGGACTTCCCCTGCCTGCCCCTCTTGAAGTCAACGGCCCTGCGATTGTGAAACTCACCAACGCAGCTCACTCCAACAATCACTGCGCGCGGGTCTGAATCAGGCCCTGTGTGCTTATAAATATAAAATGTGGAAAAACACATTTGTTTCTACAGTACGCCATGCCCTGGGAGAAAGGACACCTTTAACCCAGACACACCATAGCCAGCCAGGAACATTTCGTTTCCTCCCAAGTCTCATTACTGAAAGCAGCACATTTTTGGCTATTAATGAGCTCTGTAGATGTACCAGAACTTGACATACAACACATAAGAAAAGAACACGCACATATTATCGTAAACGTTTATTTTGTATGCTTCCCACTGTACAGTTTGCTCAGGGTAATGGGAATCTGAAGCTCCGACGAACCACACGGAGTAACAAGTATTCTCATTGGGTGGTATCGCTTGTACATCTAAGAAAAACATTCATGGGAATTATATCCCAGCAGAATATAAAAACAAAACCTAAAAATGAGAGTAAAATATGGCAGTTGTACTAGAATGTAGTCACTGCACAGGGTTCCACCTACTCCAAACATTTACTCACCTAGGACTCTGAACTACATTACTAGATATTAGTCCATGTGAAGAGTTTACTTATTACACTAATACGCAGCTCGTATTTCCAAGCAATACCCTGATCAACCTCCTACAAAAGTCACATTCATTTTTTCCTTAAAAAAAAGCATCCGCCTTCCATATGACAAATGCTTATTTGCTCCTTAAAAATAAAAAGTTGTGCGTAATTCTAAAATTCATCCATAAATGCGTTACTGAATCGGCACGGTCTTTTTTTTGTACCGTCAGGTGCACATCACACTGATTGCTTGTCCAGATCCAGATATTAGGCCCTACACAAGACTAAACCCGTCACAGGCATAGGGATTTGACATTGCCGTCTCAATGCATGTTGGCATTATTCCGCTCTCAGTTTTCAGCAACAATGATCAGTTTCTAGCCGCATTTCAGTATTACTTAGTCTCAAACTCCACAATAGGCGCCCACAGTGTTAAAACAAAAGCAGATGTTGGTTGGGGTGGCAAATTCCCAAATATTTCACACTATGATATGGACGCGTGCAGTTCAGGCACCCAGCGACTTTTGTTCCAGAAGTTTTTATTTTAATCCAGAGCGACTTTTGCCCGAGTGTTAGCGCAAGGATAACAAAATGAGCCGCAACAGAATGACTGTCCGTGTGTTTTGTGTCAAGACGCAGCTACTGTAGTACTAAATCTCTCTATTGTAAACAAAATGATCTCTTTACTCTTAAAGTGACATGTAAAGAACCTTAACAGACCGGGAGGAATAGATTCTCAGGAAAATAAAAAACCCTTGTAGCAGTTACTCACTTTAAACAAACATGTAAATCCTCTGCCTGCTGTTCCCAGAATACTGCCCTCTCCTTTGTGCAAACACCAGAACTTAACAGAAAAAAATTAAAATGTTAGGACAGTAAAATGAAGTTGTCGGTCTATATGAGGTGGTCTTGCATGTTTAGCGGATGTGGGCCATTTCTTCAAGGAAGGGAGTTTTCATACACCCGGTGCAGAGCTGATCCATCCAGAGGGGTGCCTCGTGCTGTAAGGGGGTGCGCCGGGGGAAGAAAGTGTAACTTAAGTCATAGTTCAGGAGGCAACTGGCCGAGGCCATGTACAGATCAGAGAACCGGCAGAGTCGGCGGGAGAAGTAAGTGGGGTTGTGGCAGGTGCGGAAGATGCTACCAAACTGGGGGTTGAAAAGGTTCTTGGTCATAGCCCTGAAGGTAAAAAACATTTCTGTTAGCGAAAAAAAAAAATGCTAATTACTTACTAAAAGGTAAACAACTTGTGTGTTCAAAAACCATATTAATGTACAAGACCTTAATGTAGACATTCTTCAAAGTACCCGGACAGTTCAGGACACTCATGTTTGGGCACATACGAATTAAACCTTCAGCCAATTTGATTTGTGCTTAACCTTAGACAGCCTTAAAAATTGGACTGTTGTGGTTCCTTGAGAACGAACTTTGGTCTCCTCAGCCTTAATATGTTAAGATTATGGCCTTTATTCAGATCTGATCGCAGTGCAAATTTGGGTACTCGTTTCCTAGCACGGCGCCCCCGATTTTGATCGCAGTACATCTTATACAATCGCATCGCATGCAATATAGCGGCATGCGATGCGATTTTTTTATTGTACAAGCACCCTGATGGGTGCTTTCAATGTTAAATGCACTCCCATTGGCAACGCCACCCCCACTATCAACGCCAACCCGAAGTGTGGCGAGCACAGCGCTATGCGTCCTCTGACCTTTTCATACCCCCCATCCACGTCGGCGTGGAGTTGATTCTAGATAGTGTGGCAAGCGCAGCGAGCCACCGAGCCCGAAGCGTGGCGAGCCCTGCGAGGGGACAAGGATTACTTTCCATGTATTCCGCGTTCGCTCGCCACGCTTCTGGCTCGCTGCGCTCGCCACACAATCTAAAGTCAACTCCACGCCGACGTGGATAGTGGGGGTATGAAAAAGGTCTGAGGACACCCTTCGTGGGCTCGCCACGCTTCGGGTTGGCATTGATAGTGGGGGTGGCGGTGACAATGGGGGTGCATTTAACATTGTAAGCACCTATCAGGGTGCTTGTACAATTAAAAATCGCATCGCATGCCATTTGCTGGCATGCAATATTTCATTGTACAAGCACTCCTGTTAATTTAACATGAATATCACATACTTTTAAGTATGGTATGCGATGCGATGAAACAAGTACCCAAATTTGTTTGGAAAATGGACAAAACCATGTGAACTGCAGGTTGAACAGATGTAACATGTGCAGAGAGAATTAGATTTGTGCAAGTTATTTTGTTTCTGTGCAGGATAAATACTGGCTGCATTATTTTTACACTGCAATTTAGATTTCAGTTTCAACACACCCCACCCAAATTCAACTCTCTCTGCACAGGTTACATCTACCCCACCAGCAGTGCACATAGTTTTGCCCATTTTCCAAACAAATTTGTACTGCAATCAGATATGAATAAGGGCCTATGTCCGTATGTTCAGGAAGGACTTATGGACAGGAGATAGCTGTTGCCATCTTCTTAAGTACATAACAAGCCCTTGCCTCTGCTTACAAGGGGCAAGCTATAAAAGATGAAGTGTCTTTGTTATTGTCTTTTTTACTATTCCCAAGTGTAGTTTTAGTTTGTCGCAGTATTGTAGATAGATGTGTGTGTGTGTGTGTGTGTAATGATCTTTGCTTATGTGCTTTTCCTCCCCTTTTTACCATTTTACTATTTTCAAAATGTTTTTGTTATATGAATCTAATAAAAATCTAGTATTGAAAATATGAAGTCATGTTTCTACAAAGCCCAGCTAGAATATATGTGGTTGGTACCTGAGCTCATGCCGCTCCTTTATCCAGTCTTGGAGAATCTGTTGGGACTCTGGGTCACGGAAATTCTGCAATGAAACAAAAACATGTATTATATAGAGCTGCCACATCCTAGGAGGCTCCTAACATACAATTCATAAGCAGAGATTGAGATCCACTCCCATGTATGCAAGTTACATGCTGGAGCAATTATGTGAATTCTAGGGACTAGCCACAGAATTCAAGTGTAACCATGCTGACACTGCAGGTTCAAATCACGTGGCTGAGCCAGTGCATCACTACCACTAGTGCACACTATAAGGAGGATACTGAGCAATTGGGTACCAGGTAAACCACTCAACAACATAATAGGCCAATTAGAATACCACCAAAGACAAAAACAATACAATAACTCACAGCGACTTCATATAGTTTTATTATACAGTACTCCCTTCTCCTTTACCTGCATGCGCTCCAGAAGTCCAGTCAGAGCCTGCAGCCAAGTCAAGGACTGGGAATACTGCTCTGTATTTACAATCTTTGTTTCTGTCTCCAACTCTGGCACAATAGCTCCAGTCCTCCAGCCATGGCGAAGCATCAGGTCCTGCGGAAAGAGCAAGAAGACTGAGTGTTAACCAGTATCACATGCTCAGTCACACTACATCTAGAGTGTAGAATACTTACTGCAAGGTCACTGTATAGGTGGTCCCCAAAATACAGCACCTTAGAACCGCGCCAACCTGTCAGCCGTAGGAAGTCAAACAGGTTACCCTGCAGTAGCAAAAAAAATAAAAAATATTTAGGTTCAGACTTTCAACTGAACTACCTGTAAATAATGCAGCATAAAAAAGATTGTAGCCCTAAATTAGTAATTATTTCAATGTCTCAGCCAATACTATGAACCTTGACACATACTGATTAAAGCGGAAGTCCAACCCTCCAAGTGGGGTGAACAAATGGCAGTTACACAATTGATATGGTTTGCCGATCAGTGGGAGTGAACAACTTCATGCAGACATATCACATCGGCCTTACAGGACAGCTGATGCCTGATACATCAAAATGTCTGGTTGCGTGTACAGGGGACCTGCCTAAACACTAGCTGCAGGGGATCACTGGTGACATCTCAACTGGACCTGAGGTTGTGATGTCAGACTGATTGAAGCCCTTAGTGGCAACAAAACGAGTTGGTGCATATCTTGGGACCCTTCTGCTAATTGCTGGTACATCTACCTACTCATTTATCTGGACAATACACCCGGAAGTCTTGCCACAACACAGGGTGCATTCTAAACACCCTGCCCGGCAAACCACTACGGACACAGTGGCTGCTGCAAAGTGACGCCAGCTCCCATCTGCACGACGGACACACTGCCGACACCCACCACCTGATACTTACCGCTGGAACCCGCCATTTGCAATGCGATCCCGTGGGATTGAAATCCTCTAACGGCGCTGGGTAACTATTAGCCCTAATTTGGACATTGTAACTGATCCAACTTGCTCCAATTTGTACCAGTAGTTCATTATTTACAGATTTGAAATAAAGACGGGACAGTCACTAACTAACTATCTCTCTCTTCTCCTGCATAAAGTTACTAATCTGGTCCAGATCCACCCAGTAGTGGTGTGGTGTGGTGTGGTGTATATATACATATACATACACACATTATTCTTGATACATATTTCTTATTGTCAGAGGTCATGTGTTGTCTTTTTATATTTGTATTTCAATGATGTTATTAAACTTATAAATCGTTCAAACAAGCGCCACTTTTTGTATTTTCCTTTTCTTTGGTATTGGGATTGACAACCCCTTTTTCAAGTGGCAGCTATTAGCTTCCATCTCTATCGTTTCTCATGCATCTGGACATCTGCGTTGCCATTCATTACTTTGGAGTATGTACCATCTTGGACAATAGGCGTATAATAGTGAGGACTCACTGTACACCATTCAGCCTCCCATTTGGAACTATCAACCTCCAACAGCACCAAGTAAATCAATCTTTACTCCACAAACGAGAAAGCCTTTCATCATTCCAGTGCAGGTTCTATCACCATTTATTGCCCAAAGTGTCCCAAGCCCATGTTTAGATAATTTTTAAACCTTTTTCACTGTGAACCCATTTTTTATGTGTGCTATTAGTGACATTAGATGACAAGGGAACAGTATAAATGACTAACGGCTACTCAAATTGAGTCAATAGCCCTGGCAAGCGCTCAGAACAGCTTAGTCTGTCTTTCTCTTCAGACTTATTGAGTGGGTGATCGGTAAGTTGGTTTGTCAGCCCTACAGCAGATAGATTGGTCAGGTGTGTGTTGAGCTAAAGAATAGGAGGTTACTTCATGTAGAAGAACGATCCATACACTAAGGGGTGGAGTTCCAGCTTTCTGCATCATAGCAGAGAAGCCGGGTTACCCCGTGATTGCCATAGACCACAGGTCTTCAACCTGTGGCCCTCCACATGTTGTGGAACTACATGTCCCAGCATGCCCTGAGGTTTTTTGGCATGCACTTATAGGAAAAAAGTGTGGCAATGCATGTTGGAACATGTAGTTTCACAACATCTGGAGGGCCACAGGTTGAAGACCCATGCCATAGACAAAGCCAAACAATAAAACACAAGTTGATTAGCCTTCTTCATATTTAACAAATAAAACGTCATGTACCAAGTCCCCCACGTGGGAAACAGATGGCTTCGCATTCCCTATGAGATTGCATCCTCTACTTCAGAAAACACTTATCTCAGCATATCCTTCCTGCCCTTTGTAAAACCCTTTAATGTACCAGTAGGTTTGCGGTGTTTCAGTATCCTCCAAAGCCAGACAGAGCCAGATCCTAAATGTAAGTTTGTAAACCCACTGACAGGTGCTAAGTCTTGTTGTCATGAATGCCTGCTCTGACATTAACCCTCTTCTTGCCAAATACAATGATCAGATGTATTACACACCTAAGTAAAGCGATACATTGGTACAGGGACATAATTTCACAGAAACAGAAAACAGTTCATTCTAGGTTAGACAGAATTTTTTTTCCAGTCGACCTCTATAGTAATCCTGTAGCATGCATATGCAATGGTGAGAAAGTTCAATGGGCTGGTGATAGGACAATATAGCAAAGCCAGGATATTTCCCATCAGTTTAGTCATAAAAACATCCCCTTCTAGATGCATAGAAAAGTGCTCATACGGATCACTTGGCTGTAGCCCAGGATAAGCTTGAACAGAGTAAATACAATGAATGACTATTCATGGACTGGGAGGAGAAAATTGGGAACTTTCACAGTTGCACAACAAATAGAAAATCAGCAAAGACTGCAAGAGGTCAAATAATTGTTTGTTTAATAGCTTTGCTTAAAAAAAAAAAAAGCTAAACTCAAAAACAAACCAAGATCTATTGACAGGTGTCCCTAGGGCTGCACTGCTAGCCTCAAGCTACTGCCGGTTTTATTGCTTAAGCCACTTTCCTGGCTACATCAGTTGCAACCACACTAGACTTCGGCACATCTGAAAATGCCCGCTAGATGCCAATCTCAGAAGGATCTCCCAAGTCCCTCCTCTTCCTGGCACCAACCCTCCAGGACTTGCAGTTGCACCAATCAATGCTGCCAGCCGAAAGACTAACCACCACCACTTTGTGGTTGAGGAGATCCCAATGGTCTATTTGACTCTTCCTCCCAAAGACCGGTACCCAGATTTTGGGTTGACCATTAGGTTAACAGTCAATAGACTGACCACGATCATGTGACATGCCCTAGGTCATTATGGTCACAAAGTTGATAATATTCGACATAGCATATGGTCAACATGAGTTTTTTTCATACTTGGACTACTATTAGAAACCATAAATAAGTGTGCCAAGCACATCGGTAGTGGAGCAAGGCACCTGGCCTGGAGCACTGGTGAGCCATGCACAGGGACGCAACACTGAACAGATATCCTATTCTTATATTCTACTAAAAAAATAAAAATAAAAAAAATAAAGTCAACCTTTCCATGTGTCGATCATTTCCATGTCAACCGTATAAAGCTTCTAGTCACTGACTAAATCCTCAGAAACAATCCGCTGTAGCAGACACATGCAGGAAACACTGTCTATGCAAAAAACAATAGCCTTCGTCTGCCAATAATATCAACTGCAAAGTTAGACTTTAAAATAAAAAAAAAAAGCAAAATACCCTAGCACAGAGCTAAATATAAAAGGTATTCTAATACAGAAATGCTTAAATTATCCTCAGAACAATGCTGGGTTTCCCTCTCAGTGATCAGTCTCTTTCCTACAGACAATGAAGTGCTCGCACTGTACACTAGCACTGTCTGGAATATTTTGTTCTATGGTCTGGACAGTGGCCAAAGCTTCTCTAATCCCAAGAGGAAGGAGACATCCTGTAACGTGCTGGACAGTTGCAGGGCAAACGGCAGCTAGGTCACGTATACAGACCATTGACCCTTTCCTGCTGAGTTAGGACAGTGTGAAGACCAGTCGGCCGTGACCACCTCAAGCCACACAGTAGAAAACAAAATAAAGGGCAGAGTTTGGACCATAGGGTGAGACACTGGCAGGTGACTAAACTCACTCCAGCCTCTCAGCTTGAGCACAGAACTAGTCATGAGACTTGGCAAGTTTGTGCCAATGAAGGTGTACATTCCTTTGTGAAGTGTTTCGGCTCCAACAGCAATTAGTATTGAAGTCAGAAATACGAGGGGGAAAACAAAAAAGCCAATTCCTCGGATACAACGCAACGATAGATCATAATGTGTCACAGAAGAGATCCAGCTTTGTACAAGCACATCCATGGCAACTGATCAAGATCAGAGTTGTAGTAACCCATAGCAACCATTCATTAATGACCTTTGAATAAGTTGAGCAATGAAAGTTATGCCTTTCATAACGTTTGCAATTATTGGCCCGTTCGTCAATCATGGTTGGAACACATAGGGGTATTTGTTTTGTTTTTGAACAGCTAAATGGAATGGGTACCTACCGGAGCAATGCAATGGTCCCTTACCCTTAGGGGACAAATGCAGCATATCTGCATACTTTATTAGTAGGCTCAGGAGCGCAAATTGGCTAAACCTGTCTAAAGTGCACGTACTTCTGGCAGATTTTACCTCACACCTCAGGAGGCTGCGAGCGGCATGCTGTCCCCCAGTTGCTTGTGTGCCCAAACGGAGCAACAATTAAATTGCTCTGTAGGGTGCCATCTAGTAAAAGCCAGGGGGGAACCAACTGATTTCTCTATAAAGATTGCAAGCAGGGCCCTCCTACCTTTTTGAAACTACCCAGTTTGTTTTATCACCGTTTCCATTTGTAATAATTCTTCCCGTATTGTAAATACACTACAACCACAACTTATCCCCCAACAGATAATTTGTGAGTGCCACTTTGGATGTTTTATCTGAAGGGGTAACCAAATTGTTAGTTTAACTCACTTAGTATTACATTGCAATTAACATTAGGTAAGGAAAGGGAAGAAGAAAATAAATAAGTCACACTTTATGGCAGGCTTGACCAACCTATCTCTCCAGCTGTGGTGAAACTTCACATCCCAACATGCATTGCCACAGTATTGCTGCTAAAGGCTGATTAAACAACGGCACTGCATGCTGGGATGTGTAGATTTAAAACAGCTGGACAGCCACAGGTTGGCCAGGGCTGCTTTATGGCTTTAAAGCCGGGATGGGGAACCTTTAGCCCTTGAACTGCACATCCCAGCATGCCCTGCTATAGTTTTGCTAATTGGCCGCTAAAAAACTTTTGCAGGGCATGCTGGAATATGTAGTTCAACAGCTGGAGGGCCAAAGGATCCCCATCCCTGCTTTAAAGTACCTGTAAGAGAAGGAGACTGGATTCTGAAAACCATCCCTACCTGTTTGTATACATCTCCCTTCTCCAATTTTGTAATCTTGTCCCACTTCAGGTCTCCATTTCCATCCACCTGGCGGAAGGGCCTACACAAAAAACAGTGGTTCATTGCATTATATTTTGTACAGCATCAAAAACAGAATTCAATTGTCACAGCGTATGACTGCAAACTCCCCCCTCCCCCCCCCTTCTTTCCATAAGAAAAACAAAAACCCTACCAACACAGAAACCTGTGGGTCAGCTTTGCAGAAATGAGTAGAAAAACCAGTTCCACCTCCAAGCTGGGCAGGAATCTGCTCAAATTACACAAGACCCTCTATTGTCTGCGACTTATGAATGGCTCTCATGACACAGCACGGTCACAGGGAGGTCTGGTACTAACAGAAGCTCCTTATCTGTGCAAGGTACAGTATTAGCCACATGAATAGATATATAGATATGGTTGTAGAAACAACAGTCAGGCTCTGTGATGGGATATGATGTGAAGCTGCTACTAATAAGGGATTAAGGGTCCCTTAAGCAAAAAAACAGTAGCGCTAGACAAATATTAAATTTAAAAAGAACAATGAATTTAATATTGACATTAAGACATAAATTCCCATACAGTTTAAAAATTATAATACACAGGCACCTCTATTGCTTTGCTACTTAAAGTGGAAGGTCCATTCCTAGTATACCGCTATGAATCCTTATCTGTTAACTTCTGTAAAAAGCAACAGTCTCTGATTTGGAGAGATTGGTGTATAATTACCGCAATGGATGGCCAAATGAGGAATGAATCCGTGTAGGATACCGCTACTATTTTTTTGTATTAGACACATGAATGATCACTAAGCACATTCTGCTAGACTGGGGTTCTCAAACTATTTTGCTCCTGGACAATAAAAAAAACAAAAAAAAAAAAACACAGGATCCCAGCAAGTTACGGCAAAATGGCCACCACATGTGAGGTAATTGAAGTGAAGTGAGTTTGTGTGACAGGGAGGCGGTGGGTAATGGAAGGATGGAAAATAGAGACAATTGGTGTATACTTAATGACTTAACCTGTCCCACCTCAACCCCCCCCCCCCTCCTCCTTCTCCACAGACACATTAGCCTGATGGTCAGCAACATTGAGTCGTGACCCCCTGCTAAGGTGGCCGGGACCCACAGTTTGAGAACCGCTGTGCTAGACCATACAGCTCAGCTGAGGTTACACAATCACCTTCCAGTGCTAGGAACACACAATTCTGATAGAGTACAAGGCAAAGTGTGGTAATAATTCAGTGTAAATTATTTATGCTGTAACTCTGGTAATGACGCATCCAAGGCCCAATCATTTATAGTATTTAAGCAACCTGACCGAGGGATTAGGCAAATATCCAGAACTTGGCTATGAATTGTTACAGGCCAGGCAGAAGTATACAATATGTCTGAGCGATGCAAGCAACTGGGACCAGGCATCTGTCCAAGAGGTTTAACGCAGGAAGTTTATAGCTAAGCTTTGTGTACACATCTGTCTAGGGATAAAATATAGCAAATCCCAATGCCTGAAGAAGCACCAGGAATCAAGCCACTGTCCTGCAACACACTGCATGGACGCTGGGACATATATACATACATATACATATATATATATATATATATATATATATATATTTATTTATTACAACAGCATATAAGAACCACTTTGCCCATCTAGTCTTCCCATGTACACACGTGTTAATTTATTTTCAGGAGCCAAATTAACCTAGCAGTATATTTTGGCGTTTGAGAGGAAACCCACGCAAATACAGCTGTGGGGGGGGGGGGAGAAGAGACATATAAACTCCACAACATTCAAAACATGGAGGGAATAGAACCCATGACATGACCTCAGTGGGATGTTACACTAGTGTGTGCTTTATTCATGATTCTAAGGATTGTGATACATTTTTGGCCACTAAGGTATTAAATATTATACTGTTTATTTTTAAAAAGCAATGATTGAGGAGACTCATCTCTGGATTCTAGTATTTAATTATCACAAGTGGATAGATGCAGATTATTTTTTAACAGTGAGAACAGATACTATCCCCCCCCCCATTTTTCCTCAAACACTAAACCACTCCTCCTTTCATATTTATTTTTATTAACAGTTTCTTATATAGCCCAGCATATTCTGTTGAGCTTTACAATAGGAGAACGTTCTACAACAAACTAGGTATTTACAGAGAGTCAAAGGTATGAGGGCCCTGCTCAAAAGCTTACAATTTATAGTGAAATAGACATTAGTTCCACCAGAACGCGAAGGTTGATGCTGAGCTCTATGATACGGTGACCCAGCAGTTTGGCCAGGGGTTAGGAAGATGGAAAATGTGAGATAGGAGATAGAGTGGATATATGTGGACTGTACAGTGGGGATGTTATTAGATAGGAACTGCATATGAAGGTTTAGTGGCTGGTTCTGGAATTTGATAAGCTTGCCTGAAGAGGTAAGTTTTCAGGGAACGCTTGTAGGTTTGGAGCCTGGAGGAGAGTCTTATTGTGCTTGGGAGAGCATGCCACAGAGTGGGTGCAGCCTGACAAAAGTCCTGCAATCGAAAATGGGAGCGAGTAATGAGTGTGGATGAGAGACGTAGATCTTGTGAGGAGCGAAAAGGTCAGGTTGGAAGATATTTTGAGATAAAAGAAGACATGTATGTTGGTGTGGTTTGGTTTCAGGCTTTGTGTGGGAGTAAAATAATTTTGTATTGAATATGGTAGAATACAGCTAACCAATGAATTGACCGACAGAGTAGCTTTGCAGACATTGAACATCTGGCTTGGAAGATTAGCCCCGCAGCTGCATTAATGATGGACTGTAGTGGTGAGAGTCTGTATTGGGGAAGGCCAATACGGAGACTATTGCAATAATCAATGCGTGAGATGAGAGCATGGATTAGAGTATTTGCAGTGTCTTGCGTTAGGCAAGTGAGAATTTTTAATGTTTTTTTAGGTGCCGTGGCATGATTGACACAGATTGAATGTGGGGAACAAAGTTCAGAGTCAAGAATGAAACCTATGCAGCGAGCTTAAGTGGTAGGAGTGATGGTCATATTCTCAACAGCTATAGTGATATCTGGCTGGTAACTATTGCTGGAGATATAATTAATTTTGTTTAAAAAATATCCAGTTTGAGGTGGCGAAATAACATCCAGGATGAAACAGCAGAAAGACATTCAGAGAGACACAGCCCAATACAGATGGGGACAGGTCCGGGGATGATAGGTAGAGCTGAGTATCATCCGCATACAGAGGATACCGAAATCCAAAAGAGCGGATTAGTTTGCTTTTCTCAATCTATACCTCATCTCTTGGCAGAGAACCCAAGACTAAACCCTGAGGGTACTCCAACTTAGAGGTAGCGAAGAGGAGGTGGAGTCAGAGAAACAAACACTAAAGGAGCGGTTAGATAGGTAGAATGAGAACCAAGAAAGGGCTGTGTCTTTAAGACCTAGGGATTGTAGCATTTGTATAAGAAGTGTATGGTCAACGGTGTCAAAAGCAGTAGAGAGATCTAGAAGAATTAGTAGCAGTAGTGGCCTTTAGACTTGGAAGCTGCGAGATGGAACAGTAGTTTGAGAGAACGTTTATGTCAGAATTGTGTTTTTTCAGAATTTAATAACTGAATGTTTGAACAATGAAGAAAAGCTACCAGGAGAGAAAGAGGTTACAGATTTTAGTTAAGATTGGGATGAGCACAGGGGTACTCTTTACCTAGAAGGGCGCCAGCGATTGAAATCGCGGTCGTCGGGGGTAAAAATCGCGGTCATCGCGGGCAAATCGGGATGGCCGCGATGCCCGCGATTTTCCCATAGGGAACAATGTTAAAAAGGCAGATTGACCGCGATTTGACTGTTAAATGCCTCAATGGACCCGATTTGGCCCTAGGAATCAATGTTAAATGGGCCACAGAGCCCAAATAAGCACAATTAACCCTTAAATGTCCCCCCCAATTTTTAACGCCACCCCACGATCCACGCGAACCCGAAGCGTGGCGAGCGCAGCGAGGGGCGGCGGTACGCGTCCTCCGACCTTTTCATGCCCTACTATCCACTAGGGCGTGGAGTGAGAATATAATAGTGTGGCGAGCGCAGCGAGCCACCGAGCCCGAAGCGTGGCGAGCGCAGCGAGCCCCGCGAGGGGACGCGGATACCTTCACAGGTAGACGCGTCCCCTCGCGGGCTTCACAGGTGTCGGCGTCGCCACGGACACCTGTGAAGCCCGCGAGGGGACGCGTATAACTGTGAAGGTATCCGCGTCCGCTCGCCACGCTTCGGGCTAGGTGGCTCGCTGCGCTCGCCACACTATTATATTCTCACTCCACGCCCTAGTGGATAGTAGGGCATGAAAAGGTCGGAGGACGCGTACCGCCGCCGCTCGCCACGCTTCGGGTTCGCGTGGATCGTGGGGTGGCGTTAAAAATTGGGGGGGACATTTAAGGGTTAATGGGCTCTGTGGCCCATTTAACATTGATTTCTATGGCCAAATCGGGTCCATTGAGCCATTTAACAGTAAAATCGGGTCCATCGCGCCTTTTAACATTGATTCCTATGGGAAATCGGGAGCATCGCGTCGCGGGCATCGCGGGTACATTTATGGCCGGCCGCGACGCGACCGACACGATTTCCATGTTTAACATGGGTTTCAATGGGAAATCGCGGGCATCGCGTCGGTCGCGTCGCGGCCAGACATAAATGTACCCGCGATGCCCGCGACGGGCGCCCTTCTAGGTAAAGAGTACCAGCACAGGAGACAGAGATTTACTTATTTCAAAGGGTATAGGGTCAAGAGGAGAGGTAGTAGAGTGGGAGGAAAAGAAAAGTGCAGATACTTTATCTTCATTCATGGGATCAAATTAAGTAAATATGTCAGAGGACTCCGGTAGGGAATAAAGAAGATCACCGAGTCCTAAAATACCAATTCATCTTGGATCTTCGCAATCTTATCCCTGAAGTAGGAAGCAAGATCTTGTGCATGGATAGTGGCTGGTGGCTTGGGTGAGGGAGGGTTAAGAAGTGATTTAAATGTATTAAAAATACGTTTTGGGTTAGAAGCTTAAGAAATGGTAGTTTGGAAATTTCCATGGCATAACTATAGGACTGGTAAATAGTCTTATATGTGAGGAAGCCTCACATATAGAGCCTGCGCACTCTCAGTGAGAACTCACTTGATGCAGTCATTGAAGAAATGGGGCTTGTCTGCTTGAACAATCACAACATCAAAAAAGTCCCGCCAGTCCTTGCCCACCATATACTTCATTCCTTTGTCTCTGTGGGAAAAAAACAAAAAACCAGAGTACGAGAACTCATTAAACATTGATATTTATGGAAAATTAGCAGATTCATTGGGAGACACAGACCCACACCCAGTGTCACTCGCTCTGCTGTCAAAACCACCCTATAGGAAGGGCAACACACACACACACCATTCTGGACCTTCTAGGCAAATGTATGCAAAAAACCCTATCCATTTATGTAGCTTGTATGTATTGTATGTCAGAAGCAGATCATACACCAGGACCCACTTCTTATAGGAACCTAACACAAATAAAAAGGGTACTTATATGTAAGTACGCTCATACTCCCACTATCCATGTCCTCGTGGAGTTTATTTTATATAGTGTTGCGAGTGCAGCGAGCCCCGCAAGGGGACGCGTAAAACTAAGCAAATAGCTTAGTGGACGCCCAACTAACACATAAGTACCATAAAAAGATTAATCACGTGATTAGACCTCACCTGGATTAACCCTGTTAAAACCATCCATCCAGCACAGAACTTATTAAAGGTCTTTTTACAAAT
The DNA here is from genome assembly GCF_055691185.1 of Crinia signifera. Classification (NCBI taxonomy): domain Eukaryota; kingdom Metazoa; phylum Chordata; class Amphibia; order Anura; family Myobatrachidae; genus Crinia; species Crinia signifera. Next base: position 44,390,305 of record NC_139225.1, on the reverse strand, counting down.
AACCACAAGATATCAACTTACACAAAGCTAAAAGGACTGTTTGTGATGAGGAAAAGCTTCTTCCCTTGACTGGCTAAACGATGTAGTACGGCATAAGTCTCGTCTCCGCGAAGGATGTATTTTTCTAAGTCACATGAGAGAAACAATAAAAAATTTATAAAAAGGCAACTCAAAAGCAGAAAAACCTTTAAAAACTAAAGCAGGCAATACTCAGGTAAATATATCGTAGTGGCATGGGCGGAGGAGTAATCCAATATGTTTGGACGACATTCACAGACCTATTGTGTTGGCTGTGCAGCACAGCCGGTTGTTGATATACATCGGTGCATTGTACATTGTGTGCTGGCAGTCTGTATACTATGCGCACATGTGCTGCAGAAGCAGCCGGTAAATGACATCACTAATGTTTGCGCACACGTAAATTCCGCCTAGGCACAACACATCTGGAAGATGATCGATAAGGCTTATATACTTAGGAGCCCCTCTTCTATAATATGAAATCCTAACTAACTAAAATACGATAGAAATAAGTCCTGGTGCGGACGGTACCCCCCCTCTATATGATCTGAATGTGGCAACCCTCCAATCAGGTGCTATTGGTGGTCGGGAAGAACAGGCAACATCCAACAATGGGAGATCGGAAAGGACGAGCTCAAGTGTAATTTGGTGCACTGGAAAATCCTGTCCATTGTGTTAGCATGTAATCCCATAAATGCCTACACACAGCATCAGCCACGTATACTGTCAAGTACAGTGTGAAAGGTCAATAAAGAGACATCAGGAAGAGACTGGAAACTGCATGTAACTGATATGGTAGGAAAATAAGACCGAGAACTTGATTTATTACAACCAGAGTGACCAGCAGATGTAATAACTTAAGATAAACAGTGGGCAGAACCCCGGACTCCAGGAACAAGTCTTACAGATGAGAGCATTGCAGATGGGCATTCACTGCATATACCTACTGGGCAAGAAATATAAATAGAGCCAAAATGTCCAAAGGAAAATTGCCCAGTACTTTACCTGTCTCTGGAAGGATACTTACATTGATTAATGTATAAACCGTTTTCACCCTTTATTTATAAATTTGTTTAATGATGTATGAAACCACCTCCATAATCCTGCTATATACCGAATACAGCCCTAAGGTTATTGGGTCCTGTTTCCACAATCCTAACTGAGTGAGGTTTGTATGTTCTCCATGTGTTTGCATGAGCTTCCCCTGGGTGCTCCCGTTTCCTCCCACCATCGAAGACTTAATTAGTTCCCAAAACCAGTATAGGGGTAGATATACCCCTTATGATTCATAACTACAGCGTTATACCAGCGTTAAACCGAAGTGTAACTGAAGGACAAAACAACAACGGAGAAAACCAAAGTCTGCTTTGAGTGTGTTAAATTCATTCACACAACATACTACTCCGGGCTGCTTAATCTGGCAATTCAACCATAATATCAGCATTTTACATCTGCAAACAACTTTTACTATCACTGTTAAAGCTTGTACTTGCACCGTCAGTTTTGAAAATGACCAGCTGTACCTCTAATGACCTCACCTCTCCTGCTCTTCCATTGATAGTAGGTGTCCTCTTTCTCTATATATCCTCTCTGGGTGAGCTTATGTGCTCACTCGACTTCCGCTATCACATCTATGCTGATAACACTGAAATCTACCTCTCCTCTCCTGATCTCTCTCCCTCTATCCTCACTCATATCTCCAACTGTCTCTCTGCTGTCTACTCTTGGATGACTCAGCGCTTCTTTAGACTTAAAATATCAAAGACTAAGCTGTCATCTTCCCACCCTCCTGCATAAAACCTGACCATCTCTCATCCTAACCTACTGTTTATGCCCACTTCTTCCCCTTCTGTGTCACCCCTGTCTGTCTAACCCTCCCCTTTTAGAATGTAAGCTCTCTCAGGCAGGGCCCTCTCTCCTCATGTGCCTTTCTTAGAATATATAAACCACTGCCACCCTGATGATTGCTTCAGTGTCCTGTCCCCTGATGCAACTATCCGTATTAACCATGTACTTGTCCTAAACTGTCTTGTAATGTAATTTGTTATGTGTTTTTGATTATAACTATGCTCTGTAAAGCGCTGCGGAATCTGTGTGCGCTATATAAGAAACTGTTAATAAATAAATAAATATATGAAGCCTGGTAAAGTGATAATGCACCAGCCAATAAACTGTTAAAAAAAAAAAAATGATCAGCGTTGATTGGCTGGTGCATTATGCCCTTCCACTTTACCAGACTTAAAACAGCTGCCTATGTTTTGTGTGCGGTCAGTTCTCAAAGGAAAGAAACAAAATCTAAAACCTACAGTAAAAGCAAACTTCTACACAATACTACTGTATACAGAACAAGACTCTGCAGCCCCTCCCCCTACCACAATACAATAGTCCTGTTGCACAGGACAGACATGTGATGCTAGCAGGAGTTTCAAAGAGTGGTAAACTAAAAACTGCATTTTTTTTGGTCATGTGTCTTTGTGACCCTCTCGGCCAAAGTCACTTCCATCCTAAGAGCTAGTGGATAACCTTTGCTAGGGATCAAGCGAATGTGCTCCTGACAGGCTACTCCATCACTGTAGACTAAAGGCCCCACCCCCCTCAACAAGCCTCATCAGGCGTCCAGCATAGAGGGGAGGACAGGGCGAGGCTATGCTCTAGCCCAGGGATAATACATTCCATCACAGGACAGTCACTCACCAAGGTCCTGCATAATCCATTTGTACATAAAGCCTTTGACATGGACATCACGGATTGCATCCTGCAAGAGAAGAGAAAAAAATAAATAAATATCATATTACCAATTGTGGACACAATGCAGCTCTGTCCCATAGCAAACTATAGGAGAGAAGCACTGCAACTCCTATCAGGACAAAACAGTAAACAACTCCCATCCCCCAAACTCAAAGCCGACAGTGAGAAGTCCTGGAAGAATGGACAAGAGTTTGTAACAAAGAATGGAAGGCGGCACTGAGAAACGAACTCTGCAAGGCTCTGGTCTTATTCCACAAACACTACAGGATAATAATGTTAAAGTTCTTATTAAAAAGGTGTCAATATTTACTCACATTTCATAATATCTCAGAGTTCTATCAGTGCCTACCCACAATGCAATATGTGCTTTTCAACATGCAACATTCAAATCGCATGTGATATGCTACAACGGGTGCAATCTGAACTAGGGCCCTTATTCTGATCGGTGCGGAAATTCCCGCATGCGGACGGACCGCCGATGTTGATCGTCTGCGCATGTGCAGAGGTCACTCTGCGCATGTGCAGGCTATTTCGCCACACGGATTCTTTATACGCCGCACAGGGGGCGTAGAGGGGCGTGAGGGGCTACTTAGCCTCATTACCCTATGCATACGCCCCGCGTTTCATGGGCGTTCCCATGCAAACGCGGGGCGTATGCATGGTAATGAGGCCGTGACGCGTGGGTACGGGGCGGGCATCTGACATCGCCGGATGTCAGCTGCCCGCCCCCATACATGATTTCACACGGACAAGTGTCCGTGTGGTCTGGTGTTGCGGGACCTGGTGGAGCGTGCGGCCCTGCATTCGATGTTCAGCGACCATCGAATGCAGGGGCTGCTCCCAAGACGGAGGAGGCGTATCCCCGTCCAATTTCATGCGGATCGCCACATATCCGCGTACGGACGGCAGGTGGCGATCCGTATGGAAGGCGGGGATTCGCCTGCACGGTCGCGGCCGCATATTCTGATCGGGCCGCACCGATCAGAATAAGGGCCTAGATGTGATGCGATCTAGTACAAAAAGTACTGCCTGCACATACTTATTTCGGCTTGCCATAAACCAGGCGGGAGCACCAATCGCAAGCCAAAATACACACATGCACTTTTGAACTACAAGCGATGCGTTTTAGATCTAAAAATTTGCACTGTGTGTGGTCATCATATGACCTGTAAGCAGTGCTATTTTTCAGCAGGAACCAGCAGGAACTCAGTTCCTGAACCTCTTATTAAATATGACATCATCAGGAACTGAAAATCTACTTTTCCATAAGATAAGTTTTATTTTAAAGTCACCTGTGAGTGCCTTTGTTTGTAAGTACAATATATACATCTATCTCTCTCTCCCTCTCTCTATTATATATATTTTTTTTTATTTAATTGAACCGCCCCCAGACCTGGAGTTCCTGGACCTATTTTTCCAGAAAAATAGTACTGCCTGTAAGACATCACAAGTCGATCAGGGGATGCTCATTCCCTTATATACACCGTATAACAGCACATTGGGGTAGATGTATGAAGCAGTGATAAGAAAGGAGAAGAAATCCAGAGGAAAAGTGGGCCATGGCAACCAATGAGCTGCTCTGTATAATTTTATAGTATGCAAATTATTAGTGCTGATTGGTTGCCATGTAGCACTTCTTCCTCATCACGGCTTCATATATATCTGCCACCTTCTCTCTTATTTGTGCAGACTTGTACGAGATCGGGCAGACGGTGTCCAGCTACATGCAGCCATCGTAACTGCTTGTTGCCAAAATAAACCAATGGTTACAGTCTGTTGCAAGTAGGGTCAGGAACACAAAACTAGTAAGCAAGGGATACAATTACGAAAAATTCCAGGGCTAAAAAAGGATCAAATTAAAACTTCTCCTTAAAGCAGGCGATTGACAAAAATGGCAATGTCCAGCACTACAACAGTTCCAGTACCCGCTGACTTATTTTTTATTATAATTTTTTTTAAATCAGGTGCCAATATCAAATCTGTGGCAGGGCATGCTGGGATATGTAGTTCCAGAACAGCCAGCATAACAAACATGGTCTATCCCTGTTGCATGTGAATGTTCGCACTTGCCTCCCACAAAGTGTTCATGCAACAATCACTGGAGAACGCACAGCACAATTACTGCTAGTGCAGTCATGAAATCTATATTTATTTATAGTTTCTTATATAGTGCAGCATATACTGTTACGCTTTAAACAAATTGGGTAGAAACAAACCAACATAGGAGTTATGAGGGCCCTGCTCGCAAGCTTACAATCTATAGGGATAAGATTCCCACACACTGCGTAAGGCAGTTCTGGAGATAGGACTTCACCTAAAAGTCCAGAATCCCCAGTAATCCACCTCTCACTTTACTTCCACATTGCCCAATAGCAATGCAAAATAGGTTTTGCTGTTATGAACCCTGCTCCTTTCCAGTTAGCCAATTACCATGAGAAGCAACTTTACAGTATGTTACGTCCAAGATGCATCCTGCTTTCTCAGGACAAGAGCTCACACAGCAGCATGCAACACCCCTCACAGGCATACAGTCACTAGGTTGACATAACATTGGGTCGACAGGGCTAAGGTCGACAAAGCATTAGGTCGACCTGAGTTTTTAAACCCTACCATCCACTTCGGTGGGAAGGAGAATAGAATAGTGTGCCGAATGCAGCAATACATGGGAGAAGGACATGGTACACTTAAGGTGGCCATACACCAGAACGAGATTGTATGCAAGGATGTGCACACAATTTGCATGCAATGCGTGCTATCGCTGGTTGGGGGATTGATCCTCTGATCTGACGTGCTGCTCGTCAGATCAGTTGGGATTGGGAGCAGATTGCATGTGCATTTAAGCAATCTATCGTTCGATGGGGAGGGGGAAGAGAAGCGCTGGCTTTCCTCCTCTTCTGCTGCGCTTTCCCTGGTGGGGCTACTTACGGCGCTGGCTGGGTCCCCTGGTGGCGACGGCGGCTGTGTCAGCGTCGGCTGGGTCCGGGTCCCCTGGTGGTGGCGGCAGAGACAGGCACATTTTTTTTAAATCTCAAAATGGCCACGGCTTGCCGGGTCATCGCCCCGCCCCCTTGAGCTGGCTATATTAGCCAGCGTGTGATAGAGGGCAGGCAGAGGTGGAGCAGAGAAGAGCTCTAGAAGACGCCTGGAAGCCCAGGGAGTGGTGGCCATGCAAAAGCTTAGGGGGCTACTGCCCACAGGTGAAGATGTCGCAGAAGCGTGCGTGCGGGGGGGGCTGGGTGAACAAAAGATGCAGCTTAATAAAATTTTATAAAATCCAGTGTGTTGTGTTTTTGTTTTAAATATATTTTTTTTTTTTTACAAGGGGGCTATAGGTATCAGCAGGCCTTTAATGCCCCACATGCTGGTACCTGTGGTTCTCCCAAGTACCAGCATATGGGGCAGGCTTGCTGGGACCTGTAGTCCCACTGTAAAGGACAATATTTTTTAAAACCGCCATCAAACGCGCACCCACCGCCCTGGGGTGTGGGGGATAGTCCTGGGCTTGGGGTGCCCTGGAGGGGGGGGGGGAACACCCCTTTATTTGGGGAGCACCCCCTGCCCAAAAAAACTCCCGGCCTGGGCTGACTAGTTGGGGGGTAATGCTTTGGCCACAGGACCCAGTCAAGTGTGTCCCCTGACTATGGCATTACATCACCTGCTATTGGAGCCTGGTATTTTGGGAACCAGTGTCAGCTCAAGAGCCCAGTGCTGGTCCCTAAAATACAGGGGACCCCCACTCACCCAACCCCCTATTTAAATGAATATCTAATCTATACAATCATACAGAAGATGGATTGTAAGACTGATTGTATGATCGATTGTGAGTAGATTGCGTGTAGATTGCGTGTCCAAAAAAAAAAAAAGAATTCCAGGGAGTTGAAGGGAAATTGTACACAATCTTGATTGTGAGCGGTCTTAAGACAGATCATTCTGATGTATGGCCACCTTTAGACGGTGTCCATGTCGACTAGGCTGACCCTCGGGACTTAAAAAAAAAAAAAAAAGTGACAGTCATGTCTACCTTTTGACAACCTTCCCATTGCTGACCTAATGCTTGAGTTGACCTGCCAATCTGGTTGACCTAACGGCCAATAACCCCTTCACAGAAGCAACAGGTGAAGGGTGCGGAAAAGGCCAACCGAATTCAACTAATGTAATGGTTTTGTCCCACTGTTCTAGTAGGTCTAGTGCACAGGTTCTCAAACTCGTTCCTCAGGTGCCCAACCATGGGTCCCGTTTTGTAGGTCTCCTTACAGTATCACAAGTTAAATAATTAGCTCCACCTGTGGATCTTTTAAAAAGATGTGTCCGTGAGTAATGAGTGCGCCTGTGCACCTGCCGGGTGAGCTGAAAATGTGTGTGGGGTCCTGAGGAGTTTAAGAATCACTGCTCTAGCGCATCTATGTTCAAGAGAGGAAACCAGGTTTTCTATATTCAATCGGTTCTCTGTGTCCATTAGTGGTTCCCCTTCTCCTGTTAGCTTCAATATGCAGTACATGTCCCAGACAGACAGTGCCAGACAGACAAAACCACGACAGTCGGGGTCCCGACGGCCACCGGCTATTCTCCCTCACGGGGGTCCACGACCCCATAGAGGGAGAATAGAATAGGTGGCGAGCAGAGCAAGCCACCGTACCCGCGCCTTGGCGAGCCCGCAAGGGGCTTTGTTGCGCTTGCCCCGCTGTCTGAGTCTGGCCAGTCGGGATCCCGAAGTCAGGCTAATGGGACTGTCGGGACCATATACCACACCCTTCCCATACATGGATTTTCACTACATTAAGCAGGACGCATAAGAAGATAGATAGTAAAATTAAACATGTTAGACTGAGTGATGCATAGATGAACAGGCTATTAGTTTGAGCAGACAAGTGTTTCACTTTGCGTTTTAAACATGGAAAGTGTAAACCCAGAGGCCCAGCCACACAAGTTCTGACATTGTGTCATTTTAGCTCCGCCCCATCTGAGACCCGAGGATTGCGGCATATGCCGCAATCCAGGGGACAGCGGGGGTCCCCCCTGAATCCGGGAGGGTTGCCCACCCTTCCGGGGGGCCCGATTTTCGGGAGACGCCCGGAAATTCCGGGAGGGTCGGCAACCCTGCATTAGATCTGTACTTTTGCATTCGATTCCACAATGTACTCATTCGATTTACTGGATCGAATTCGAGATTTCCTTGGCTGCACAGTAGATTTTTCTATTCGATTTTGAGAAAATGGGAGCGCGCATCGAATCTAATGCAGATCGAAAGTGTCCTAAAAACCATTCGATGTGGATTCGATTTTGCTTCTATAAAAGCAAAATCGAGTCGAAAACAGGAAAAAATCTAAGCGTGTGTACACAGCTTTAATCACAGGGCTAATTAGCCCTTATCTACGGTGTTAAACCCAACTGATTGTGTGCCCCAGGTGAAAGCACTGCAATCAGGTCTTCAGGGCAAATAATCCACATGTCCACACAGGTGTGAATATAATATGGTATCTGCTCATCTCCCTTCTGCAAGGGAGCGCAGGGTCAAGGAGCAGCTACTGATACAACTCACCCCAAGGCTAGTCCTGCAGAAACACAACAACAAGGATAGCAATATTTACTTGCATATTACTGGAGTGTTTTTAGGAAACAGCCTCTACTGGTTCATTTAGTCTGGAACTTGCTCTGCAAGGCACAAACACTTATTGCCTAAAATGTGAGTACGTGATCCAGAGCAGGGCTCAGAGACCTCTTTGTAGGTAGAAGTTGCACGCACAACAATTCACAACTTTGTTAAATGGTCTTAAGATGTTGTCGAAATGAGAACGTCAACATGCATGACAACACATGCTGCTTCAGCCTAACAGCATGACTAAACCTGACCATGACCACCCCTGTAGCCTAACGCTGGGTACTCACCATCCGATATATCGTAAGCTACACAGTTCTGATGTTAATCAAAATTATGTCATACGCATCATATAGCCCGAATGTGCAGTAGTTCATCCCATGGGATGTTCTACACATCAGATAGGAAAATGCAACGGACAGCATGAAGTAGCGACACACTGCATCAGCATGCACTGGATTGGGCAGGGTGTATGCATTACCAGATGTATCGATCCGTCTCAAAGCATTTGGCTGGGCTGCTCATCACAGAATACATTTGAAGCTTACCCTTCCCATCCGATATCCTATCTCATTGTGAACAGGTCAGCATTCTGCAGCGGATGACATTTTAACTGTCGCCATAATAACGGTCAATATTATTACTACATCATGTAAATGCAGTTTCAACCCATAGGCCAGATTCAAATGTTCACCGAAAAACCGGCACCTGTGTGCGCCCGCCGGCGGTATTCAAATATTTTCTGCTGACTGCACGCATCATTTCTGCTAGCTAACCTCATTAGTTAGTCATGTTTAGCCGCTTTGTGCACCTAAACCCGACCTTACTGGGCACAATCAGTGTGCAAGGGTGTGGGACAACGGGTAGACCGCAAAAAAGGGTGACAACCATTTGGTTGACACAATTAGATCGACATGGGGAAGGACTACAGAGTTTTTTAAATTGTTTTGTTCCAAATGTCAGAGTCGACATGGACACTAAAACGTAGCACCGCATGAGCTCGCCATGCTTCGGGCACGGTGCCTGGCACGCTATTTTCTCCCACCACGCCCTAGTGGATGGTAGGGCATGAAAAACCCCATGTTGACCTTTTGACTGTCAACCTTCCGTGTCGACCTAAATGCCATGTCGACCCGTTGTCCGGATACCGTGCAACATTTCATCAATTGCATATCGCCCTGCAATCTCTTGTCACTTTAGATAGGAAATTGGTTGCGATATGACATCTGAATCCGGCTCCATGTGTATTTAGCAAGTGCTTAAATGAAACATGAAGCCAACAAAGAAAATGAGCGGTGTCCTTAAACCCACAAACAGATCGGGAAGGAGTATCAAACATTGTGCAGATGAATCCATCACAATCCATGAAAGAGTTTGTGACAATCCGTAAAATACACCCCTATGTTCAATATTATACAAGATGTACAACCAAGAAGAGGAAATTCTTTCTAAGGGGTCAGGTCCTATTCACTGCAGAGGGTGCGATGTGCTGTTGTCACAGAGTTTTAATGCTGGCAATGGCACTTCAAGTCTCACACCCTTCTCTGGACCAAATTTGCAACAAAGTGCTTGCTGCTCTTTGGGGTGGGGCAACAGATCGCACCGAGAGATCATCAAGGCTAATAGGATTGACACCTATGTATAGAAGAAGAACCAACACAGTAAACATAAAACGAATTCAACAGGGAACACCATGGAAGTACTAGCAATACGATCAGGGATTAGACTCTACAATGTGGTCTAGAAACCATTCCGCACTGCATTAATGCTTGGTTTTGTGTTGTTGAACTCACTGATTAGATGGAAATTGAGTCCTCATCCAGCTCTACCAATCATTTAATAGGACCATGTTCCACCAAGGTGTAGCGGGTCCTCTAATTGTAAGCGGTTTGGAGCAGTTTCCTCTGTTGCATACCCTTTGGGGGTGATTCAGACCCACTCGTTGTGGGCCAAATTAATTCCCCTGCCCGATGTTAGGAGTTTGCATATGTGCAAACTCTCAGAGAGAACGCCTATGGCGAGATTCACACTTGCCAGGGCATTCGCTTCGGAATGGGAGGGCGGGCCCATAGAAATGCTGGGAATACCCCTACGAACACCGGTTTGTCAATGCCTGCTTGGGGCCTGCAGCTGAAGTCATGACATCAGCGTCGGTCCCAAATTCGTCCATCTGCGACCAGGATAGGAGTCAGTCTAGACTGACATACGCAAATAAAAAAATCATTTAATGGTGAGCGACCATCAAATTACTTCTCTCCCATGTGGCCGCATGCGAGCGGATTTGTTTGCGAATGCATCAGCTCGCATGACAGAAAGCGAATTCAGGTGGTGGGGGCTGCGAATATATGCAGCCTAGCGAACAGGTCAGGTCTTGTGTGCTCTTGGCTGTGTACCAATTACTGCTGCAGGCTTCCTATTGCTTAGCTGAGGTCACCATGTCCGTATTGGTTGGTCCCACATAGACATGGTGACAAGTCCAGAGTCACAGTACAGGGCGATGAGCTGTGGCCTGACTTAAGAGTCTGATTTAATGCGCGGTTTGTGATATTCTTATGTGAATTTTATATCCCTTGAAGTTATTTGATTGCAATTTAACTTCACCATCATGCGACTTTTTTTAATCATTGTTCGAGAAATTACTTTTGGACAGGTGAAAGTTGGAGAGCTGCAGAAATGAAAGGTTGCCATCAGGGACTAGATCTATGCATTCTTGTTTCATAACAGTTGCCTATTCTCATTCAGTTACAGGCACCTCTCCAGCCCTTTCTGTACAGAAAGCTGACTGAGAGAAGGTTTGTATGAGATAACAAACATCTGTGGCCAATTACATCACAGGGCTCACGTTCTGGCACAAAATGTTCCGGTCAGAGGCAGAGGGCTCAGCAACACACAGAAATACACGAGGGCGGGGGGAGGGTGCAGCAAAAACAAAATACAAGGAGCTTCCTCAAAACCACACTGGTGTTACTGACACCACTCAGCATTTCCAGTCCATACTGGTTTCAGCCAGACTTGTTTCCAATCCCCCCCCAAAAAAGGAGGGGAAAATAGCCCCCTCCACCCTGTCCTCATATTGTATGTTGGCTTAGCAAATATTCAGACCTGTTCAATATACACAAAACTGTTCTGATTATAGCTTGCATATTTGTGCAAGGTTATTAAGCCAACAATGTGTTTAGTGGAGAGGGTTAAATCTGTTCTAAGCTTTCTTTAAAAATCTAAAGCAGTGTACACATGGCAGCGATAGGGGCTGATATCGCTGGGAATATGGTCGCTAGCGACCATATTGCCAGTGATGGGAGTGTGCCTCGGCGATAAAATCACCAGGTGCAAGCTCCCGCTTTCAGCCCCGTTCTAATCGCTGGTCGCAGGAGCTGCTGATTACCTCTGCTGCACCGCTGGCAGAGGTTGCTTTTCATCAGCGACCATCTCTGGTCGCCAATGAAAAGGGGGCATTGAGCGATATATCGCTCGCTGATATATCGCCCCGTGTGTACGCACCTTAAGAGATGGGAAAACTTTACAGAGGGATTAGATTGGAAGATTGACAAATGCTTCCAGGTTCTTATCAAACAAATCCTAACCCACAGCGCTTCCCTGTTCTCTGGGCAGGAACCACACTACTCCACAAAAAACCTTGGCCTCAAAGAACTGACAGCATTGTTTTAGATTATTTATTTCTAAAACAAAGACACACACACACAAACTACACAACACCGCCGATAGTAATGCTATTGCAGTGTCCCCGGATAAACAATCTAGTGTATACATGCAGCCCACCCCCCAAATATGCAGTCGTTGACAATATAGCCAATATTGCGCTGCATGTTCAGATGACAGGACAAATTTCACGATGCACGGTATTCAGTTTACACACTAGACAATATATCGTTATTGTATTGTTCATATCGTTACGATCTCTGGTCTAGTGTGCATGGGGCTTTAGACTCATTTGAAACATCTCGAAAGGGGAATACACATAGGCCAATGTATATGAGCCTGGTGCGCCGATTGATCTATTCTAGTTTTTATACCCTTTGCTTGGGGGTATACAAACAGAGTAATCAGAAGAAAAGCCCAACACACAACACGGCTGCAAAAAAGTCAATACACGCACAATGTGGGAACCCCCATTTCAGTTACAAGTGTTTTCATTGGGCGACAAATGTACAGCAAGTGGTACCAATATGTGCCTCACATAACCACTTGTCTATTCTCCTAGTCTGCAACTCACCTGTGGAACACCCCACAGATTGGATTCTATGTTCTACAACCATCCACCACATTACTAGAGGCTGCCTTACTACATGTATTATAGAAATTGCAGTTTATGGGAGGAGGATCCTGCTTACAAATACCCAGTTTGTTGTATCAAGGTTTACAATTTTAAAGTGTAACAGAATTTGCTGCGCTCTGTAAGAAACAAACAGTGACTATGCCAAGTTCCACGGAGCCACATCTGAGATGAGACTTTTCCTACTAGGATATACCCTTACACATAGGGACCGCCATACCTTTTGTATTCACAACTCTGTATCATCTACTTTTATTGTAGGTCTACTGAGTAATGTGGCACTTTACAAAGCAACCACAGCATATGCCAGGTGGCAGCATAGCTTGTACAGCCAGTAGAACCTACAGCCTTGTTGTTCTCATACAGACAGAATAATAGATAAAGCTGGAAGAACAAAACTCCTGTGCTGTATGCAGGGTTCCAGATCAGCACTGCATTAATTACATACATACATACATACTGCTGTGTTCCATGTTTTCCATGTTTAGGACAGCGACGCTAGGATATATACTATACAGTAGTTATAATGTGCAATTCTATACACTTACAGTTACATCCTTGTAGAGGTGAATAGGGTCATAATCTATGTTGTTGCTAAGGAAGAAATCATTGGCAACAGCCAAGAGGTTCATCTCTGGCAGAGAAAAGATGTCCATATACTGTTTGAAGGCAGGACCCTGCAGAAGAGATTCCAGGCATTATTTACTAGGATGTAGATGAACAGTCTATGCAAAACACCTACTTAACCATTCAACAGTTAAAAAAATAAAAAATTAGGCACATGGTTTTATATGTGATGCAAAAACTTACCATGGAGAAAATTACTCCCATTAAAAAGCAAAACCAAAGAAAGCAATGGATAACCATGGTAATTATCATTTTGATCTTCAGAAAGATTTACATTTCTGCCAAGCAGACTCCAAAGTAAAACAGTCCGTGGGAACATTTGTCTGGGATAATGACATGGGGCTGGTGACTATCAGGTCCTGGACACAAGGCTGGTATAAAAAAATAAAAAAAAAAAACTCCCCTCTGTTCCCATTTTCCCCAGCTGAACAGAAGAAAGTCTGTGTGCACATAGCCTTACAATAACCCTGGTTATCTAGGAATATATAACTAAGATAACTCCTGATGTACCTAATTGAAGACAGTCTTGCTTTGGAAATACCATTTGTATCTTTTTTGGATCAAAATGCTCCAAAATAGTGTTCTAATATTGTGATAACTCCTAGATGGAAACGAACAATGAACACACATACGTATGACAAGCGGACCCGTTTTCTGTACTTTCCCTGTAAGTACAGGGAGTTCAGAAAGTCCATCTGAAGTGTGCACCAACAGTGGCTGAGATCTCCTCTGCATCTATAGCAAACCAGAGAGGGACAACCCTTTACGTAGGCACGTACACAGTGGTTTCTTGAAAATAAAGGGTATTAAAAACCATTATGTTGTCAGATTACATGGCGCACACTCACTGCAGAGGAACTTTTTGAACTCCCTGTGGTTCAGTTTTCCTTAAGGGAAACAGATAGACAGCTCAGTTAAACCATTGAGAAGGTCATAGCAGTGCCTTGTAAGCAACTGAACACCTCCATATTACAAAAGTGGTATGGCCTTACCTTGCCGTAGAAACCGCTGACCTGCTGCAGCGGAATATGGTTTGTGCCCTGGTATAGCTCCATCACCTCATCGTCTGGGACTGGTTTCAGGCCTCTAGTGAATGGGGAAGGAGGCAGATCAGAGTAATACCACTGTAGGAGAAGGTTGGGTGCGTCCAACACACTATAGGAGTGTGACTGCTTATGTGCACAGACCGCTACAAACCACTGTAAAGAGAGTCTTCACTATGGGCAAATAAATCAGTGACACTAGTTTCTTGCTGGATTACTTAAGCTTTATTATAAATTGCCTAGAGCAGTTCTGTCAGGTTATGTTTTAGAGAGAAAAAAAAAAACACAGTATAGGACATTAATATTGTATGCAGTTCCCCAAATTGCACGAGAAGGATTCACCCTTGACCAGTGTGCCCTTGTGCAGTTCACAAGTGTGCCATCAAAACCAGAGATGTCCACACTATTTTACAGCCACCACCAGTTCAACTGTTATTTACTGGTCTCTTGTTTTCATATGAGAGGCAAAAAATGTTTTATTTTGTTACCCAGCGGAGTAGTCTGCCTTGACAATTATAAAATCTGGTTTAGTGTGCAGGGAGTTGAAAAAGGGTCTAGGGAAGTGACTTAACCTATTCATCCAGTAAAGCAGGGCTAAACAACTCCAGTCCTCAAGAACTACCAACAATTCCCATTTTCCAGACCACCTAGCTGGTGAACAGGTGCATTCATTACTCACCGACACATTTTAAAAGATCGACAGTTGGAGCTAATCACTTTAATGATTCAGTGTGGAGACCTGGAAACCATTAACTGTTGCTAGCTCTCGAAGACTGGAGTTGGCTACCCCTGCTGTAGAGGGTACACGGTCCATCAAGGCCAACTACATTACACACCGATAGCTACACAAAAATGTCAGTCACTGAAGCTGACCTTACAGGGAACGTCTATGTTGACAGCGACTTAAACCAGAAGCGGGCATCAATGGGGGAGGGTGAGGGTTAACATCATTCTACTTTACACTATTTGGGATCGTTTATAGCTGGGGTAGCCAACCCTAGTCCTCGAGAGCTACCAACAGTGCATGTTTTGCAGGTCTCCTCACAGAATCACAAGTGAGCTAATTAGCTCCATCTGTGGATCTTTTAAAATGTGTCAGTGATTAATGAGTGCAGCTGTGCAGCAGCTAGGTTGTCTGGAATATGTGAACTGTTGGTAGCTCTCGAGGGCTAGGGTTGGCTACCACTGGTTTATAGCCTTCGTGAAAACAGCCATCATATTCCCATACCTCCTAACATGACCCTCTCCAGGAGGGACACATTGCTCTGCTCCTGCACTTTCCTCTGAATTGATGATTACCATCACCTGTGCTAAAACAACTCTCTTATCAGTGAACCTGCAGGTGATGGCAATCATACATTCAGAGGGAAGTAAAGACACAGAGCATTGTGTCCGTCCTGGAATGGGTCATGTTGGGAGGTATGTATTGCCCTGTGTGACGACCAGTGATTTGCTGTTACGTAAAATTGTGTACGCAAAGCTAAGAAGTTTCACTTAGTACATACATACTTGGCACAAATCAGTTTTAAGGGCCGTAAGATATTTACCGCCAATGATGAAGACACACCTTCATTACATCTATATGTAATGGTTCCCCACTGCTCTGTGCAGGACCATGTTACCTGCGTCATATTTACATCATGACCCCCTCAATGTACTGCGCTGCACAAGGTCTACAGTCAAAAAACTAAATGTATTATACCTGTACACGGTACCCAACTGAATGTAGTGGTAGGCGTCTATCTTCATTAACAGGCCCTGCAGAAGAAAAAGCAGACCATACATGGAAGTCAGTCACAAATCAGAAGTCAAATAGGAACATTTTGACTTGAAAAGCACCCATAAAGACTTAGGACAGGCATGTCCAAACTATAGCAGCCCATACACGCTGCTATGAGTGCTGACCCAATGTGTGCTTTGAGTTGCGCGCTCCCGCGGCACCTCATTGCACAGTACAAAAAGTATGTGCTTGCACATACTTTTTGTACTTAGGTTTCATCACATTGCATGCACAACGGATGCACATGCAATGCAATGTGATCCGTGCTAGTACAGCACGGAAAGCACGCTCACAAAGCAGTGTTTATGGGCAGCTTAAGGCCCTCCAGCTTTTGTGAAACTACAATTCCCATCATGCCTTGCCATAGTTTTGCTATTCGGGAATCCTAAAACTATTGCAAGGCGACCTGATTCAAGTTTGTTAGCAAATATAAAAAAAACCAAAAAAACCCACACATGTGCAAAACTATGCTGTGCTGCAGATGTAATATGTGCAGAGAGATTTATAGGGAAATTTACTAGGATTGGTCATTTTGGCTAATCAGCAACTGTTGTTACGAAAGAGTTTGGATATGTTTTGTGTCCGACTATGCAGCTTATTTACTAAGCTGCCAAGTTATCAGTATTTGTATTTTCTGATGGAGAAGAAATTAGTAACCAGGCATCCACAAGGGTAACCCCTATTAACCTCATTGATACCTTGAATTAACCTTTGCATCACATAGAACGCAATGTTATGAAAGTAACATGGAGTTCCATTCAGACAGCCAATCATTGGCAGAGCTCCTCTGAGGTGACTGAATAATGGGATTCCCACTCACAAAAGACAGTGAAATCACCATAATTTTGCGCGGAGAAGTAGCATGTGGAATCATGCTGCTCCTCAGTCAGGCTGGTCCAGCAGGTTTTTTTTTTTGGATGCCTACAGGGAAGGAAGAGGACTAGATTTAAGAGAGCATTTTTCCCCCACAGGTACCCTATTGGATTACTACTGGACAAGCGCACCAAGCCCACATGTCAATATAGACGAGTGAGTGTGTGTAAGTTTATTGAAGTCCTACTTTTATGTTGGGTGTGTTTTGTTTTTTTACTATTGGTTCGGCTGTAGAACTAAAAGTGCCAGCAGGCCTTTTAATGTCCCACATGCTGGAACTTGTGGTTTTCTCCAAGTACCAGCATGTCGGAGAGGCTTTGTGTGACTTTTAGTTCCACAGCCATACGTTATTTACATTTTTACACTTTAAATGCTATAAACCTGGCACTCTCTGCCCGAGGGTGTTAAGGCCTTCAGCCATGGCTCTTGGGTGCTCTGGAGGGGGGACCCCGGCTAGGGCTGACTACTTATGGGCAGTACAGATGGTGTAATGGTTAGCACTGAGGTCATGGGTTTGATTCCCACCATGGCTCCAACTGTGCCGAGTTTGTATATTCTCCTTCTGCTTGTGTGGGTTTCCCCTGGGTTCTCCAGTATCCTCCCACAATCCAAAAATATACTGGTAGGTTAATTGGCTCCTAACAAAAATCAACCCTAAAAAATGTCTGTGTGCATGTTCATGTAGTAAGCTCCACTGGGGTAGGGACTGATGTGAATGTTCAGCTATATTCTCTGTACAGCGCTGCGGAATATGTGTGCTATAGAAGAGACTGTTAATAAATAAATACAATTCTGGAGATAATTCCTTGACCACTGAGACCTACCAATCGCGTGCGATCTGATGGTACTTGTGTAGTTTCACAGCGCCACTGCCCGGGGATGGCATCACATGCAATGCAGCACACCCCCATTATCCATGTCAGCCCGAAGCATGACAAGCCCCGCGAGAGGACGTGGTATGCGTCCTCCCGACCTGTTCATACCCCCACTATCTACATCGAGTTGATGTTCTAAAGTGTGGCGAGCGCATCGAGCCCCGCGAGGGGACGTTGAACACATGTCAAGTAATCCGCATCCGCCTGGTTCCCTCGCCACACTTTATAACGTCAAATCCACAACAATGTGGTTTGTGGGGGTATGAACACGTCAGGAGGAAGCGTACGGCGTACGCGCTGACGTGGATAGTGGGGGTGTGCTAAATCGCATCACATGAGATTTGCGTGCAATGCGATCCGCGGGCAGTGGCACTGTGGAACTAAACAAGTACCAACAAAAATTGGGGGGCATCGGACTGTGGCATTACTTTACTGACTAGTCTAGCCTGTTAATTATAAAAAAAACAAAAAATACAGGGGAAGCCATACCTTTTGTCCCCCCCCCCACATTTTTGGAACAAGAGCCTATCCAAGGTAATGGTGCAGTTTACCCTTAACAAGGGTAAACCCCTAGACGATTTTTGGAACCAGGCATGGCTCAAAGAGCCTGGAGCTGCTTATACTTGGGAGTTTGTTTTTTTGTGTCCAAATCTTAATTGCTGTGTAAAAATAAAGCAGTCGAACATTTGTGGGCTACATGCATAAACAGCTGGTATTTACCCTTTACAGAAAAACACATCCCACTCAAATCTAACTATATCCAACGCTCTGAATCAGGCCCTTAGAGCATTCACACAGAACAGGTAAGGTCTTTAGTTCAAGGCTAGAAGCTGCAAGAATCTTATGGGGCCTACACACAGGGCGATTTCAGGGCATTTTCTAAGCAGTCTGACTAGATTGCTTAGAAAATGCCCCTACATCCAGTGGCGTAACTATAGCACCGCAGCCCCCGTGGTCACGGGGGGGCTGTGCATATGGGGGCGCCGGAGTGCTATAGTAATCCCCCTGCCTCCCATCCCCCGCATGCTTACCTGTTCGCGCATCCCGGCTCCCCTCCTGGCTTCAATCAATGCTATGGAGACCGACCACGATAAAATGGCCACCCCATAAAGCAGACTGTTCTCTGAAACGGTCTGCGGTATGGGGGCGGCCATTTTATCGTGGTCCATCTGCATAGAATTTATTGAAACCAGGAGGGGAGCCGGGACGCGCAGACAGGTAAGCATGCGGGAGGCGCCCCAAACAAAGCTACGCCGCTGCCTACATCGCTCCATGTGTAGAGGCAATAGCGATGCGCGACGCTATGGCCCAGTGATTATGATCCAGCATGCTGGATAAATCTAGTGACATCGCTGGTCAGGGCCACTGGAGAACACTGGCCCTGACAGATCGCTCAGCACACAGCGCTGACACATCACTGCATGCTGAGCGACCTACTCAGATCGCTCAGCTGTAGCCCTGTGTGTAGGCCCCTATACTTCAGAGTGGCTGTAAATAGTGTGATCCCAGCTACAGTCTGCAATCTGACCAACAGTCAACTTTTGCAAACTGTAGTCTTTAAATTTGCTATAATCCATAAACTGAGAATTCACACCAATTAATTTGTTAATTAATACAATGCAGCTACAATTTACTACACAAGTAATTATAGATAGGGATTGACCATTGCATCCTATTGTTTATAACGGACCACAAAGCTCCGTGCTAGAACAGTCAGTCACGTATAATTGTTATCTTGAGATGCACAGTAAAAGGCTGATGCCCCATTATTTAATGGCAGAGATAAAGGATGTCGAGAAGGTGTAAACATTGCTCTGGGCTGTTCTCCAGATCCCACAATCCATTACAGAGGTGATTCTCTCATTGCATACAAAGCACAACAATTACCTTATTGATGTCGTAGTGCAGCCCCCTCACTGCAAAGTTTGGCAGATACTCGTAATTCAGGATTCCCACTGGGTACTAAGAAGAAAAAGGGGATTGAAGGACACAGGAAAAAAAAAAAAAAAATATATATATATATATATATATATATATATATATATATATATATATATATATATATATATATATATATATATATATATATATATATATATATATATATATATATATATATATATATATATATATATGTGTATGAATACACACATATACAATATAATATATAGTCACACATATACAAATAAAATAAATGTAAAAAAATAAATAAAAAAAAAAAAAAAAAGGGGGGGGGGAGCCAAACCCTTCATACCATTGTTCAAAGCATAAAAATCATGTGTTCTGCATTCCAGCTTATTCTCCCATATGGTCGGGGAGATCTCTTGCATCACCCCCACCCTACTCCCCCCTCAAAAAAAAAAACAACCCACCCCACACACAGAAGACGCATGTTATACGAGCAAAAAAGGAGGAAGGCTTGCTAATGCTAGTGATGGTCTTGTGAAAGTTGTGCAACAGACTCACAACCTCAAAGAACAATTATGACCCCATGCCACCACATTGATTTTGGAAAAGACCCACTAACTGCAGAAACGGCATTGCAACATGAATGTGCTGAAGAGGAACAAGTGCCAATACTAAATGCACAAACACCTATAAAATGACAGAAGTATGTAGACAGGGCAGTGATCTAGGTTTTAAGAACATTTAAGAAATGCAGTTAGTCATAAATAATTTTGGCATAGAATACAGTTCTAACCGCAATCTCTGCCATTTTTACTTACTTTGTATTGCTCCACCAGGATATCCCTAGCAGTGTTGAAGATCATGGAGTGGAGGGCACTGGAATACAATGCCAGGGTATAGTCATAGTCAAAGCCATAAATTTCTATGTCTCCCAGACACACTTCGTTGTTGGCGTAGATGGTGGACGAATTCAGGAGGTTGCAGACCCCCGGAGGCAGCAAGTCTGGAGATGGGAAAAAACTGTGAGAAACCATGTACAGAGTTTACCACTGGAAATATTACTATCTCACAGCAAACATCGTGCCTCAGTGATGTCTGGCACATAGTTATATAATGGGCTAGCTTTACAGGAATACATTCTAGC
Organism: Crinia signifera; assembly: GCF_055691185.1. Lineage (NCBI taxonomy): Eukaryota > Metazoa > Chordata > Amphibia > Anura > Myobatrachidae > Crinia > Crinia signifera. The sequence continues at coordinate 44,369,399 of NC_139225.1, read as the reverse complement.
CACAAACAAGAGAACGTGTGTCGAATGCATGATTTTCAACAGATTTTATTATTACTTTATTTATTAAGTTTCTTATATAGCTTGGGGTCGTAAACCATTTTATAGCACATCAGATCGATTGATTATACAACCTGCACCGTATGCAAGTCATTCTAATGTACTAAATTTACTTATACCCCATTCACACCAGCCTAAATTCCCGGGTTGAGTCCGGGAACAACCCGGTACTAGCGCTGGTGTGAAGGTTAACGGGACAAAATCCCGGGCAAATTTCAACCCGGCTAGGTACCAGGGTTGTTCCCGGGTTCAACCCGGGGACCTGGCTGGTGTGAAAGGTACAGGGTGTACTTACCCGGGTTGCCGTGTCCTGTCCGACAGGAATTAATGCAGGCGGCGGGCGCAAATGACGGAACAGCTGGTGGATGATGATGACGCAGCTCTCCAGCGGCAGTGAGGACGCTGGAGAGCTGCGTCATCATCATCATCCGCAGCCTGTCCCGTCATTTGCGCCACCGCCTGTGTGGATCCCTGGCCTGCACAGAGGACCAGCAACCGGGGTGAGTATTCTCCCCACCTCCGCCGCCATCATCCCGCCGACTGCCCGCCCCCTTCTCACACCAGAAAAGGCAGGGACATTTCTGGTGTGAATGGTTCCAATGGTTTGTCCCTGCATTTCTGGTGTGAATGGGGTATTAGATGGGCGCTCCATTTCAGATGGGATGCTATAGGCAACCAATCAGGTACTATCAAGATATCTTTTAGAAGGTGCTAAATAAGAAGCAGATTCTGATTGCTTGCCCATAGCAACATCCCATGTGACACATTGCCAGATTTAGTAAATTTCCATCCATAATGCCCCAGTGATGTCAGGTACATAGTTATTTAAAATTGGCTAATTTTACATGCACATCGTTCTAGCCTAAACAAGTGTGTAATGGGTACTGGAAAAAGGGGGGGGGGAGGGTTTATGCTAACAACATCATTTTATTTTTACAAACCATGCTTAGTGGTATTCTTATTATAGGAGGAGATGGGAAACACCACAAAACCCATAAGCCATACCACAGGCAGCAGGTGTAGGATCAGAGGCTCATCTGTAACCCTGGGGCTTCCTGCTGTCCATCTGTTAGATGGATAGTGGCAGATACTTCAGGACTTCTCACCTTTTTTTAGCCTGTAACACTTGCTGAACATAATAGCCTCCTTGATTAAAATGACTAGTTTCCGAAAACAGTTTTTTTTTGTTTTTATTTCAGCGATGAAGAGTGCAGCGATTTTAATTCTGCTTAATGCAAAGATCGACCAGTTTCGTTTCTGCAACACTACCACCAAGTGGGATATTTATCAAAGCTCTAGAAGGGCCCATTTACAAACATTATTTTAACTAAAATAATGTGAAATGGGGTGTTTTCACATTATTTTAGTTTTGCCTTAGTTTACTAAGCTGTTCTAAACCATTCAATTCACATTTTTTAGTGAGCAGATCATATTCCCTATACTTATAATGGGAAATGCAATCTGTCGAAATTTACTTTGATGTTGCAAAGCAGCAGCTCACTTCACATCACTGGAGAAGAGAGCCCCAAAAATTGAAGCGCTGCAGTAGCCAATCCCCGGTATTGCACAGTATACTAGTGAGGGGTGGGGCCTATACAGTAGCGGTGCATGGGCAGTACAGCATCGGTATTTTCCATTAAATATACCCTGATGGTGCTGCAGAAACCCATTGCAGGGATAGAGCTTTATTGAAAGGTCTGTCCCTGCATGCATCAATACATCCTTGCGATGTAGTCAATTATCGCATTGCGAGCTGTGCCGATGTTATCACATCTGTATTCTCATATACGGTTGGTGATAAATTTTTTGAGATAATCAGCCTCTTTACAGTTTACAGACTGTGGTGCCTATGTACTATTCCTAGAGAGAGAAGTAAAGTACCAGACAATCAGCTCCTGTCATGTTACAGGCAGAGTTTGAAAAGTGACAATTAGGAGCAAATTGGTTAGTTCTCTTACAGTTTTATCTCTTTCCAAGCTTTGATAAATCCCCTCCTAAGACCCAGTTTAATAAAAGCTGAAGGAGTTTCTACCTAGACAAAAATAAATTCAACAAGGGCAGAGTATTTTGACTGCAGGAATTTTGTTTGAACTGCCCTGAGACCCCCCCCCGCCTCCTAATCCAAAATCCTTTCAAAACAAGACTGCCTGTGGTGATTGGGAACAGAGGGGGGGGAGGGGCACTGGCTACAAATCAATATTATCTGAAACCACATGGAAAAGCTAAAACATTGAGATACTTCATAGTCTCTAGGCTACTTATTATGGTTCAACTCTTCTACTCTCTCTTTGGAAACTTATTTTGTTTGTTGCTAAATTGTTTGTCAATGACAGTTTTAGAAAAAGTGTTTCGTTCAACTGAGCAGCTGGCATGGGGATCAATGGAAGGGATAGCATTTCACAGAGTCTGGGTGCATGTGAGGAGACCACAACAACTACTGCTCAAAACACTCAAGCACTTATCAATGTGTAAACATGGGTGAATGAGGCCTCTTTTAGAGACCATACAAAAGGAACAAAACGTCTAACTTGGCTCTAATAATGGAGGCATAAATTCACTACAGATCGATGGTCAGGTAACTGCACATCGAATAGGCAGGACAGGTTCTGCGATTGCATTGCAAATTTGATTGACATATGGTCAGGTGTTCACAGGGAGGGACAGCCGGCATTTCCTGAAACCAGGATCTGTCGCCCCCGTTATCAGGGAGCGGTCAGGCCAAGGACTGTGCTGAGAGGTGGAGATTCCTTGGCCTTGCAAGCTGGCCTGCGGCTGCAAGCCTGTGTAGGGTCAAACTTATACCACTTCCAGGGTTAACAGCAAATTACCAGGTAATTTGTGTTGTGTGAAAGGGTCTATTAAGGTCTTAAATCACAGGTCACCGTCCCTGCTTTTTACCAGGGTCGTCGACCTGGGATTTGTGCCCTGGGTAGACCCTTTCACACCTCACCAGTGATGGCTAACCTTGACACTAGTGTTCATTCTAGCACCCGCCATATTTGAAAACCCATGCAGTTCCTCTTCCCTGCCTGGGGTGACCATGTCGCTGTCTGCTGTAGTGCTTCTAGCACAGTGTGGTCTGTATATCAGCACTGATATGCAAACCAGACCTGTGCTAGAAACACCAGAGCATACAGTGACACCCCAGGCAGGGAAGAGGAACTGCATGGGTTTTCAAATACAGCGGGTGCTAGAATGAACACTAGACACTCCAGCTGTTGTTGAACTACACATCCCAGCATGCCCACTAATGCAGGGCATGCTGGGATGTGCAGCACTGGCGGTGTAAGGTTAGCATTACTTCCTCACAGCGCTGAGGTCATGGGTTTGATTCCCACCATGCGGAGTTTGTATATTCTCCCCGTGCTTGCGTGGGTTTACTCTGGTTTCCTCCCACAGTCCAAAAATATACTGGTAGGTTAATTGGCTCCCAACAAAATTAACCCTAGAATGTCTGTGTGCCTGTACATGTCGTAGGGAATATAGATAGTAAGCTGCACTGGGGCAGGGACTGATGTGAATGTTCAAATATTCTCTGTAAAGCGCTGCGGAATATGTATAAGAAACAGTTCATGAATAAATAATAAATAAACAGCTGGAGTGTCAAGGTTAGCCATCACTGCACTACACAAATAACCCATGTTTTCAGCAAATTACTGGATTGACAGGTTTTACACTGGTAATTTGCTGCTATATGTGAAAGGTAGGCAAACTTGTACCCCGCAAAATGACCCGGCACAAAAATACCAGGTAGCATGTCTAAAAGGAGTTTTAATTTGCTGCTGCCACAGAGCGCATTGCGACTGATAGTTGTGAGGTTCCTCTTAATCTGCAATTGCATAGCAGTTTGGTGCGATGGCAAACGCCGACGGGGGTGAAATGAAGGCAGGAGGTGGTATACACTTCCTCCTGTATTTGCATTGCTTAGGATCACATAAGCTGCTGAGAGCAGCTTATCATTTGTGACCCTTGTTGTATCAGGCCCTAAGTGCAGTGGAGGACACACTGCCTGCATAAAGTGCTAGGTAAGCACAATATATAGGAAGAGACCAAAACACAGACAACTCCAACCTCCTGCCAGTTCAGCAATGTGAATTTAGGCAACTTTAACATAAACCTTACATGGAAGATTTAAAGGGAGGGGTGAGGGGGAAGGACGACAAATGGGCAGAGCATGGAAAGTACACACACAAAACGTGGCTCTGGCAGCACAGAGATACAGATCGCTTGCGTCACAGCTGGAGCTCTCACATCATTTAAATGTGTGCAGTACAAGTAGCCTGTTAAAATCCGATAAGAAAACTGCTGAGTTTCTCATTATGAGCTGCAATAGGAATTCTGGTTCTAGAACAGCTTGGGGAACCACAAGTCTGCTATGTACAGTTGTAACTCATCTTCGGTTTAGAGTCCAAGCAGCTATGTTAAGTTACTGTTCTTGGCTGTTAAAAGAAGATCATAATATTTTCTTAAAATGTTTCTAATACTAGACATCTGTCGCCAACCCCCAGTGGTAAAATTATTGCTAGAATAAGGATTTCTAGCATTGCAAATAAATCGATACCGCACATAGGTGTACTATGTACAGAATGACTGTTATAGGGTTCCGTCCCTGGATTTGAAATGAGGGCTCTCCCAGTACGTGCTGCCTGCACCGTAGCAGGAGACTGCTCTGCCAGGTCTGTGTTTGGACATGTGTAAGGATTATGTGACTTGCCTAGTTACCAAGCTACGAGTGCACAGGACTATAAAGGGACCACTTTCTCAAGCATTTTTTTTTTTCAAGGTGTTCTATAGAAACCGCAGATTCTGCAAAATTCTATAAATCGTTATTGTGCAGAAATTTTCTGCAGAAGGCTAATCAGCGCTGCAGACTGCAGTCCCCATTACCAATGAACACTATTGGGGACTACACACGGGGGGAAGGCAGGGCAACACTGCTCTGTGTGGAGGTCATAGCGATACGTGGCCCTGATCGTCCGGTGATCAAGATCAAGCATGGTGGCTTAGTCTACTTAATCGCTGGTCAGGGCCAGTGTTCTCACCAGAGCAAGGCGCCACGCCTGAAGCAAGCTTTTGACTGTGGACCCTAGGACCCATTATATTAGTGCGACCACGACTGATTACATGTAAGCACCAGCAATAACTGTGTGCAGGTTGTTAGTAAATAGCGTGGGAAAACAAGTAAAAAAATTTTTAATTATTCCCACTACGATATGGACTGATAACACAGTGGCAGTGCTGCAATTATTAAATACTTTGACCCCTTAGTCTACATATAATTTTGGAGTAAAATACAATTAGCAGCAGAAATATTTCACTGTTTAAACGTCTCCTACCAGTAAATAACACACAGTACTCAAAATAAGACTATCTGCATACAATTTAGACTATATAGTGCAGATCTGCACTATATAGGCATAGTCTATGCAGTCAAGACTTTCTGGCTGCAATACGGGATCACAAGGGTTAAAACCCATACAATCTGCATGAGATCCAGATGAGATTTTGACTATATAGTCAAAATCTTATGCACATTGTACAAGTGTGTACACACACCATAAGAAAATAACAAGATAAACAACCAGCGTAGCTGCACATACAGTAGATGTGACAGTATAGAAGGCAACAAGCGTTAGCTTAATTATATTCAAAGCACGCCAGAGCTGAAGAGGACAAAGGCATCAGACAAAAGACAGGCAGTCTATCCATCATCTAAACACATGTAGTACAAAAGGGGTAACTAAACCAATGCACTATTCTCCCAAGACACTACATTGCAAGGGGATGAGGTCAGATGTGTGAAGATCAATGTTAAATAGACAGCTTGTCTTACCCAAATGAGAGGAGTCAACTTTTGCAAAAAATTAAACAGAGGACTATACCATAAGTGCTAGCGATATAAATCTAATTATTGTCAGTTACATTAGGCTTAACGTGCAGTATTATTCATTTTAGAAAGGCAAATATCACTGGCTTTTTTAAAATAATATTTCCAAAAAGGACATCAGCCAGAGAAATCATGCATGCTTCCAGTATATGTGCTGGCTGACATTACAGTGTATGCACTGTGATGCATGTTTAGTCAGGTCAGCATGCCAAGCAAGACATTTAACTCTCTATTGGAAGCCAGTGATTCACGGGCAGTGGTGGAGGATGTGAGGCACAGAGCGATGGGGCACAGGGTACAATGGGGCAGTTGGCAAAGAACAGGGCATCATGCTAGTCCACAGGAGCAGGCAGCAAGGTACAGGGATCCACAGGGTAGGCAGCTGGGCACCATTGGGGTAAGCAGCAGGACACAAGGAACCATGCGGCAGTTGGCAAAAGCACTGGTCACATGAAGCCATGGGGAAAGAGGCAGGGAACAGGGAGCCTGGGGGAAGAAGGGCTGAAGGAGCCATGGGACAGGGTGACATTGGGCAGTTGGCAAAGAACAGGGCACCATGCCAGTCCACACAGAGCAGGCTGCAAGGTACAGGCAGAGCCGAATTTCCCATTAGGCACGTGAGGCACCGGCCTAGGGGCGGCACATGTTTGGGGGCGGCACTTGGATGCCTGTGATAGTACGGTCAGCCCAAAATGTACCAATAACTGCAAAATATCCACTGTACTGTACTATATTCCATCTTAAATAGAGTGTAAATGGATAGGACATGCAGATATTGCCCCTATAAACTGTCCTACTTAGTAAACATTATTGTTGTGCCTAGGGGCGCCCTCATCCCTAAATCCGCCCCTGGGTACAGGGAGCCACAGGGTAGGCAGCAGAGCAACTTGGGGCAGTTGGCAAAGCACTGGGCACAATGCTAGTCCACATGGAGCCAAGGTACAAATACATTAGCCATGTTAAACTATTATTTATGTAACAAAACACATTCTTATATTCAAAATAATTAGTGAATTTTTAGCACACATGCAAGTCAGCAGCTGCTATAATCGCAGGACCTGGTCACACAGAGAGACCATAGCACACACCCAGATAGCGAGTGTATGCAGCGACAAAGTGCGCAATTTGTTTGAAGACACTGCATGCATGGGCTGCTCACATGTACTAATGACTGGCCGCAGAAACCAAGTAGAATGCAGCAATCACAGGTTAATCTCGGCGATAGACGTAGGAAGCAACACTCATATAGGACAAACGTGGGGGATAAGAAGACTGCACAGAGCAAATATGATGACATATATATTCAGTGTATACCTTGCACCAGTTTCTTCATCTCCCCGTACCGAGACCACAAGAAGCTCTTGTTGTCGACCTTGGGGGCGGTAGAGGAGGACGAGAACCGGCGGCCGGTAGCCGGGGTGCTGGCAGGGTGCAGATGGGGCTGTGACTGAGCTGGGGGCCCCTGAGAAGCCTCAGGAGCAGAGCCGCCATCCTTGGCTGTGCTGTACGTGGCCGAGGCCGCTCTCCTCCAGGGGGAGCCGAGCAGCGCTCTCCACACTGCAGCCGCCATCACTGCACAGCTCCGAGTCTCGGGCGCTGCCAAATGGTACTGAACTACTGATAACTGCTGCTGCCCCGCCACCAGCACGCCGCTAGCCAGACACCACAACAAGTCCGCACTGCCCCGCCCCAGACCGGCCGCAGCCACTCAGCTCCCAGGATGGCAGGGCGGGGCCAGCGGCCTTGGCCAATGCACATGGAGGGGGCGAAGCTAGAGGCGGGATCCTGTTACCAGTTTGTGATTGTCTAGGTGGCAGTGGCACTGGCACACATAGAATACACAGATACCCGTCTCCTGGCCTTTCCCTGCTCAAAAAACGAGAAAAACAAGAGAGCGCACTGTGTTGATCCTTTTGGTATATGTTTTTACTTAAATAAATTCATTTAATACAATTTGATACATTTAAAAGCAAACAATAATAATAAAAAAACACAATAATAGTAATAATAAGATGCATGCAAAAAAGCACTTTAAAAACTTTATATATTCCTGATTCTGAGGAAACCGTCAGTGACCTATAGACGGAGAAACGCGTCAAGATTTTTACTTCATCCGACTTTGTCCGCCTCTCCAATACTCCATATTGCCGCATACTCAAACTACTCATTAAGCTCTGGACTGTCCCGGATCCCTACATCAGATTGCTCAAAAGTTTACGGCTAAGGTGCGGTAAGAGACGTCTGCCTCCATCGAGACGCCTGGTGCATATTCCATCCTCGCCCAGCTGTGTCAGCTCCCAGCGTCACCTCTCAACCCATCGGAGCTACGCTGGTTGTCAGCAGACTAGCTGTGACCCGGACCGCAACGTCTGCTCCCGGTACTGGCTCCACCACCATCGGGAGCAACACCGGTAGAAGCGGACACTTGTGTTCATTGGAGAACATCACCTACCTTCCCATCAGCCGGTAATATACCCATTTATTTCTATCCGGAGCACTATCCATAAAACAGTCGTTTGACTAAACATTTAATATATAAAGGAACTGCTGTTCTTAATACCATCTGTCCAGAACTGTCCTTTATGGAACTGAGGCATAATTAAATTCTTCTGCCAAATTTAAAGGAGACATAGTCGGATGTTCATCAGGAATATATAAAGTTTTTAAAGTGCTTTTTTGCATGCATCTTATTATTACTATTATTGTGTTTTTTTATTATTATTGTTTGCTTTTAAATGTATCAAATTGTATTAAATGAATTTATTTAAGTAAAAACATATACCAAAAGGATCAACACAGTGCGCTCTCTTGTTTTTTCTCGTTTTTTGGTTTATCTTTGGAAAGGTTTTGTCCTTTTTCTTTGGGAGCAGCAGTCAATGCTGTGGACCTATTAATAATTGAACATAATTATAATTTAACTCATATATATATATATATATATATATATATATATATATTTTGCGCCTGATTTTACTCTCCTGGGTTTTTTTCTTTCCCTGCTCACCAGTGTGCTGAAGTCTCCATCGATGGAAAAAACATGTCCCTGTTCTTTCAGCGAATACCGCTATACACGGTCATGGTTAACGGGGTCATTAGGTCGACAGCATGATGGTCGACAAGCATTGGGTTCACACCATTAGGTCGATATGGGTAAAGGTCGACATATGTTTTTTCACTGTTCTTGAGCCGGCATGTGCCGACAGGCAGTATTTCTCTTTCAATGGTCCTGGTGACACAGCTCAACACTGGGATGTAGGAGGGTCCGAAGGAGCCAGGCACCTATCCTAAAGCTTTTAGAGGGTAGGCTCCTCCCCTACTGCATCCCGGACTCTTCAGTTCGTGTTAGGTGCCCACTGGAGTGGGTGCTATTCTAAAGGGCTGCAGGAGCAGCTGAAGAATTAGAGTAGTTAGGGGAATTTTATTATTTTATTAATGTTACTCTAGCTAGGTAGCGCAGCAGGAGCTGACAGAAGCGCGTCCTGTCAGCTCACTGTGCACAAGGGAGACGCTGTCTGGCCTCCCTGTGCAGCGCTTACAGCTTCTTTTAAGAAGCTGCCTGGGCTCCGGAGTGTCCTAAAACCGGCTTCACGTTTAGGTGGGGATCATGGGGGACAGGCGCTCCGTGATGGCGGCGGCCATTTTCTGCGGAGCTTACACACTGAGCTCCTATATGAGAGGACAGCAGTGTTGTTACAGGCATGTTCCAAGCATAGGCGAATCTAGAATTATGGTAATGGGTGGTCCCAAATCCAAACACAGAAGCAGGGCGGACCTTTGCGCGGCGAAGCCGCGCGGCAAAAAGGGGGCGTGGCCTCATGGGAAGGAGGCGGGGCATCACAAAAAAGGGCGTGGTATTACACTTTAGACCACACACCGTAATGCCCATTACACATTTTACATTTTAGCAAACTCCGCAACACCAACATGGCACATACAGAAACCTCCTCCTCTCCCCACACGGCATATACCCTGGGCCGAGGGCTGGGAGTATCATTTGGCCCACTCACATAAAACAAGATACACATATACTCCGTGGTTGAAGTGGAAATTTTAAAGTGGGGGTATAGAAAAGTGAGGGTCCGTGCTATGTGCGCGCGCTCCAGGGGAGAGGGGGCGTGGCCACTTAAAAGGGGGCATGTCTTTGAGTGTAGTGTACCACCCCATATACCTCTTATATACATTTTGCAACTCAATAGTAGTTGCCACATGGAATGAGCCAAAATTCACCTTAATCGACACACAATGAGCCAAAATTCAAATGGAATGATCAAAAAAAATCACATTATACCACCCGGATGGAGCAAAACTTCATTTTAAGGTGCCCATACATGGAGGGATGTGCTCCATGCATTTTGAACTACATGCAAAGCGATCTAGTTTAAAAAGTACATGCAGCACATATTTTTTTGGGGGACCACCCTTCGCCTCACAAAACAGGATCGCTCTGTGTGTGGGCACCTTGCCAAAATGAAAGTGACAAAATTCACATCATGCCCCTAGACTGAGCCATAATTCAAATTCTGTTACACGGACGGAGCCAAAATTCAAACCCCATGTGGGCTCCCATCAGCAGCAGGGAAGAGACCCGGGCTCAACACACCAGGGTGCCCGTTGGCAGCAGGAACAGAGACCTGGGCTCTTCCCGCTTGTGTGCCTGGCGGCAGCAGCAGTAAGGGTCCCAGCGCACCCCACGTGGCAAAATTTGCTCCCCCCAAACCAAAACAGTTTCTGGTACCGCCCCCCCTAGAAAAGCAGAAGTACAGGGACAGTGACAGTACAGAGAGAGAGAGGGGAGATGGAGAAAGAGAGAGGGGACAGAGAGAGAGGGGGAAAGACAGAGAGAGAGGGGGGGGAGAGACAGGGTGGACAGACAGAGAGAGAGAGGGGGAGAGACAGAGAGAGAGAGGGGGGGAGAGACAGAGGGAGAGAGAGAGAGAGAGAGAGAGAGAGGGGAGAGAGAAGGTGGACAGACAGAGAGAGAGAGAGAGAGAGGAGAGACAGAGAGAGAGGGGATAGACAGAGAGAGGGGGGGAGAGACAGAGAGAGAGGGGGGAGAGAGACAGAGAGAGAGGGGGGGAGAGACAGGGTGGACAGACAGAGAGAGAGAGGGGGAGAGACAGAGAGAGAGAGGGGGGGAGAGACAGAGGGAGAGAGAGAGAGAGAGGGGAGAGAGAGGGTGGACAGACAGAGAGAGAGAGAGAGGAGAGACAGAGAGAGAGGGGATAGACAGAGAGAGGGGGGGAGAGACAGAGAGAGAGGGGGGAGAGAGACAGAGAGAGAGGGGGGGAGAGAGACAGAGAGAGGGGGGGACAGACAGAGAGAGGGGAGAGAGAGAGAGATGGGAGAGAGAGAGAGAGAGAGAGGGGGGGGGATGGAGGAGGGAGAGAGGGGAGAAACAGAGAGAGATAGGAGAGTGCAAAGAGAGAGAGTGCCCCACACACACACACACACTCTCTCTGGGAGAGGGAGTGAAAGAGAGATAGCGAATGGGGGTTACAAGAGTTGTACCTATAGCAGCAGCTCGATGGTCAGTGTCAGTCATTAGTGGTCCCATGAAGGAGGCTGAGGCGGGTCCTATGGAGGAGGAGGGTGAGGTGGTAGTCCCATGGAAGCTGCGGCTTCCGTGGAGGAGGAGGCTGTGGCCGTGGTTCTCAATGTGGCCTTAGAATGACAGGGGGCACATGATTCCTTCTCCTCTGAGGAGACAGACACTAGAGGTCATATTTCACCTCTAGCGTCTGACAGGAAGCACAGCGCTGCAGCGCTTAGCGCTGTGTTCCCTGTCAGACGCTAGAGGTGAAATATGACCTCTAGTGTCTGTCTCTCAGGGGAAGGCTGCTGCTGCAGCAGCAGAGGTGGCGGAAGACTGAGGGACAGGCGGGCGGCAGTGGGAGACGGGCAGCCGCCGGCGGAATATGGAGGGACGTGTAGGCGCCGGCGGATGGAGGGAGGGAGGGTGTCATTTTTAAAAATGTATGCGGCTGGCGGTCTAATGGGTGGTCCGGTGCACCCCCGGACCACCCCTTAGATTCGCCTATGGTTCCAAGTGGTCCCCAGCCGAGGGGGAGATACTGGAACTAGGAAATCCTACCAAGGGAGCGGCTGACTGGGGGTGGTTGGCGCCAAATGTCACGGACCCCGCAGCAGCAGGGACTTTGGTCTCTTCGCTCACTCTGTGTTTGGCGCCTTTCAGAACGCTTGCAGCGGAGCTGAGCTGGCTTACAGATCCTGGCAGAGTGTTTGGATTTCCTGGGCATCGTTTCCCCGCATGTGAAACCGACAGACAGCTAAGTGACTGAGTGCATTAAACCTGTATAATAGCTAGTACATTGTATGCACTGTGTAGTTCACTTTTCATCATGTCTGAGCAACATGCTGTGGTTTTGGGGGAGGGAGCCCTTATTGCACTGAGCGCTTGTAATGTGTGTACACAAAAATTTGTCCCTGAGCAGATGGCCAAGGGGGGCTTATGTAATTCTTGCGCTGCTGTGAGACCCATGGGGAGTGAACCTCAGAGGGCAGAGCAGATTGAACCCGCGTGGGCTAGTGCCCTGGGCAGGTCAGTGAACGCTTTGGTGCAGCTACTGGACAGACAGAGTGATGTCTTGGTAGAATCCCAGAGACCTATGCCATCATCTCAGCAGTCCTCTGGCTCCTTGCCTCTTACCCAGGCAGATCCTGCCTTTATTCAGGTGATGCAGGATACTGCAAGGGGGATCAACAGGTTTAGTGAGATACTAGACAAGATTGATGTTGATGTTGCAGGGACCCCTAAAAGGTCTTATGCTATGCCTGCATTGGTAGATGAGGAGGAGGGAGCGTATACTGATATCCCCTGGGATCAGGGTGATGATTTGGAAGATACCTCTTCTGCAGGGGTAGAGGATCTTATTGTAGCTGTGAAACAGGCTTTGAAACTGTCAGTGGAGGATAAGACTCCTGCTAAAGGTGTGTTTAAGCGACAGCGTAAGGAGGCTGTTACTTTTCCTTCAGATGAAGGTTTACAGGAATTGTTGGAAGGGGCTTGGAAAACCCTTGATAAGAGGCTGAAGATGCCTAAGAGATTCCTTAGCATGTACCCCATGCCAGAGTCTCATGCGGAGCTCTGGGAGAAAGTGCCAGTTGTGGATGCCTCAGTGGCACGTTTGTCTAAGGCTACTGTATTACCAGTACAAGGCGGTGCAGCTTTCAAAGATCCGGTGGATAAAAAGCTGGAGGGAAACCTCAAGGCTATATTTGAAGGGGTGGGATTCACCCTACATCCTCTTATTGCTTCAGCCTGGGTCTCTAAGGCCATGATTGAGTGGGCTAATAAGTTATGCACCATGCTACAGGCTGACCCTGGTGTATTGCTGCTGGCGGAGAAGCTTAAGGCGGCTGCAGAGTATGAGTTGGAAGCAGAGGAGGAAGCACTCAAAATGGCAACCAGAGTGTCCACAGTGTCTATTAATGCCAGGAGAGTGCTCTGGCTTAAGGCCTGGGAAGCAGACAATGAGTCTAAGAAGGCCTTAGAAAATTTAGCTTTCAAAGGAAAGTTATTATTTGGATCAGAATTAGAGGAAATCATTAAACAAGCCACGGGCGGCAAAAGTACTTTTCTGCCGGCCCCCACGGCTAAGCAGACATCCAGATTTTCTGCCTTTAGGCCGTCCTTTCGGCCCTCCCCTAGAGGTGGTGCGTCCTTTTGAGGACAGTCCTTTAGGGGAAAGTTTCAGTCTTCTAGGGGCAAGGCCCCGAAGTCCAAGTTTGGCTCCTTTCACATGAAGCCTGCCACCAAAGGAGAGGACAAACCCTCCGCATGACTGTCAGGGGATTTGCCCGGCAGTGATAAAGGTGGGGGGGCGTCTCTCACATTTCAGGGACGCATGGGCTTCTCTAGACCAGGATGCCTGGGTGTTAGACATTATAGCCCAGGGTTACAAAATTCCTTTCAGAGGTCCGCCTCCGAAAAGATTTATCCCCACATCTTTGCCAAAGGAAGCGCGGCTTCGTACGGCTCTTGTGAGAGCAGCTCACTCTCTGTTAGAGAAGGGGGTGGTTACTCTGGTTCCCAGGGCAGAGTGGAAGAAAGGCTTTTATTCCACTCTGTTTCTGGTGCCCAAACCAGACGGGTCTTTCAGACCAATACTAAATTTGAAGTCTCTAAATGTCCATTTATGGGTAGACCATTTCAAAATGGAGTCTCTACGGTCAGTGCTCCTGAGCCTAGACCAGGGAGAATTTTTGGCGTCCATGGATGTCCAGGACGCATATCTGCATGTTCCTATACACCCGGAACATCAGACCTTGTTGAGGTTTGCAATAGGAGACCTGCATTTACAGTTCCAGGCGTTGCCCTTTGGTCTGGCCACCGCGCCAAGGGTATTCACAAAAATAATGTCAGTGATGGCGGCTGTGCTGAGGCTCAGGGGAATCACAGTGATACCTTATTTGGACGACCTGCTGTTCAAAGCAGAGTCAGCAGCCATGCTTCAGAGTCATTTGGCAGAAGCCATCAGTTTTTTGCAGGCTCACGGCTGGATTTTAAACTTGCAAAAGTCTCAGTTGGTACCATCACAGAGGCTCCAATTCTTGGGAGTCATTCTGGATACCCATCTCCATCGGGTATTTCTCCCGAAAGGCAAAGGCCAGGGATCTGGTCGCCTTAGTCCAGGAGATTCTCAGCGCTCGGAGCATTTCAGTATGGAGATGCCTCAAGCTGCTGGGGAAAATGGTGGCGTCGTTCGAGACGCTGCAATTTGCCAGGTTCCACTCTCGGGTGTTCCAATGGAACATCTTGACGGCTTGGTCAGGAAACACACAGACTATGAAGTCGGAGCTGATAGTGCTGTCTTCGGACACTCGAGACTCCTTGAAATGGTGGACAGAAGTGGATTCCCTTTAGTGGGGTCGGTCATTGCAGACCTGGAACTGGCTGGTAGTTACTACCGACGCCAGCCTCAGGGGCTGGGGGGCAGTAGTCTTAGACCTCAGACTGCAGGGCTTGTGGACTGCAGAGGAGTCGGCTCTACCGATCAACATCTTGGAGCTGAGGGCTGTCTGGAAAGTGATTTCCTTGGCTGGAGACAGGTTACAGAACCTCCCTTTAAGGATTCAGACCGACAATGCCACAGCTGTGGCGTATCTGAATCACCAGGGAGGCACACGCAGCAAATTGGCCATGTGGGAGGTGTCCAGAATCTTCCTGTGGGCGGAACAGAATGTTCCAGCTGTATCAGCTATATTCATACCAGGAGTGGAGAATATAGAGGCCGACTTTCTGAGCAGGGAGGAGCTCAAGGAAGGGGAATGGAGCTTAAACTCTCAGGTGTTTCAGCAGATCACCTTGAAGTGGGGAACTCCGGATGTGGACCTGATGGCATCCAGGTTCAACCATCAAGTGCCCAGGTTCTATGCCAGAACGAGGGATCTACTAGCGGAGGCGGTGGATGCCATGACTATCCCCTGGGAGGGGAATCTCCTTTATGCCTTTCAACCAGTACCAATGCTGGTGAGACTTCTAAAGAAAATACAGGCGCAGGCGGTCACGGTGATCTTAGTGGCCCCAGATTGGCCAAGGAGGTCCTGGTACTCGAGGCTTCAGAGGTTGTCTGTGGACTCATGGCGTCTACCTCTGAGGCCAGACCTTCTAAGACAAGGCCCATTCAATCACCTGGATTCAGCTCGATTAATTTTGACGGCCTGGCTATTGAGACCGCCATTTTGAGAAGTAAAGGTTTTTCTGGCACAGTGGTTCACACTATGATTAAAGCCAGGAAGTCTGTATCCTCGGCAAATTATTATAGAGTCTGGAAAACTTACATTCGGTGGTGTGAGAGACGGAAGTCACACACATCTCGTTTTAAGTTGTCAAAAATGATGGAATTTTTACAAGATGGGTTCTCATCGGGCCTAAGCCTTCAGTCATTGAAGGTGCAGATCTCGGCCTTGTCCATCTATTTCCAGAAGAGGATAGCTATTTTACCGGAAATTCAGACTTTTTTACAGGGGGTATCTAGGTTGAAACCTCCATACAAACAACCAGTAGCTCCTTGGGATTTGTCACTGGTTTTGGAATGCCTTCAGAAGGCACCCTTTGAACCTTTGAGGTCGGCAGACCTTAAGTTTCTCACTTGGAAGCTGGTGTTCTTGTTGGCAGTGGCATCAGCTAAGAGGGTGTCAGAGTTAGGAGCTTTGTCATGTAAATCTCCTGTCTTAATTTTTCATGACGATAGGGCAGTTCTTCGGACAGTGCCTCAGTTTTTACCGACGTTAGTCTCTGCCTTACATCTAAATCAGGAGATAATTCTACCTGTGTTTCAACCCCCAGAGGGTTCTAGAAAAAGGGACAAATTGAGGAATTTGGATGTTGTGCGTGCTTTACGCATTTATGTGGACAGAGTCAAGAGTGTCAGAAAGACTGACACCTTGTTGGTGTTGTATGACATACACAAAATTGGTTGGCCTGCATCTAAGCAGACTATTGCTAGGTGGTTGCGATCTGTGATAGCTTTTGCTTACACCAAAGTGGGAAGGCCTGTACCGGCCAGAATAACTGCGCATACCACCAGGTCAGTTGCCACCTCTTGGGCGGTTCGACATGGGGCAACAGCTGAGCAGGTTTGCAGGGCTGCCACTTGGTCATCTGTCCATACCTTTGCCAAATTCTATAGATTCCATGAGTTCGCGTCGGAGGACGCATCATTCGGGCGAGCAGTGCTGAGAGCTGCAGACCTGAGCGTACCCACCCAAAGGACCGGCTCTGGAACGTCCCAGTGTTGAGCTGTGTCACCAGGACCATTGAAAGAGAAAAAGGGATTTTTGTAAGAACTTACCGTTCGAATCCCTTTCTCTGATATGGTCCTGGTGACACAGCGATCCCTCCCTTACGCTCAGTAAGTATGCCAGAGTTCATGATGTTCATGTTAAAATGGTTAAAGTTAACAGTTATTGTTAAAAAATGTGCATATAATATGTGCAGGCGTTTGTACTGAGTTAATGTATTCCAGTGGCTTTGAAAGATTGAACTGAAGAGTCCGGGATGCAGTAGGGGAGGAGCCTACCCTCTAAAAGCTTTAGGATAGGTGCCTGGCTCCTTCGGACTCTCCTACATCCCAGTGTTGAGCTGTGTCACCAGGACCATATCAGAGAAAGGGATTCGAACGGTAAGTTCTTACAAAAATCCCTTTTTCATGCCCAACCATCCACTACGGCGTGGTGGGAGAATAAAATAGTGCCCGGCGAGCGTAGGGAGCCCGAGGGGAAGCGGTGCACTTGTGTCTATGTCGACTGTGTCCACATTCGGTTAAAAAAACAATGAAAAAACACATTTAGACTTTTTGACTGTCGACCTTGCCCATGTTGACCTAATGCTTGTGTCGACCTAATGACCTGTCGACCTAATGACCTGTCGACCTAAAGCCATGTCGACCTAGACCCATGTTGACCTAATGGTGTCCCAATGCTTGTCGACCTACTTGCTGCACACCAAATGATCCATATACATACATACTCCCCCATCATCATCCTTCCATGTATACTGCTACACACACTCCCCCCATCATCCTTCCATATATATATACTGCTATACACACTCCCCCATTATTCTTCTGTGTATATCGAGTGGCAGAACTCCTGGAGGCAATGGAGTCATCTCCCGCCGGGCGCCAGCCTTAAGGGGGCACTGGCTCCATTGCCTCCTGCCGTTCCAAGCCAGCAGGGCCGGAGTCTCCGCAGAAGTGCCCTGGGACCCAAGACAAGCATACCGGTAATTGTATGCTGCAGCTGCGCTGGCGCTGGGTACCCGCTCATTAGATATGCATGGGCTGCGACCCAGGCAGCAGTGAGCGGGTCTCCGTCCCGTGCATATCTTATGACCGGGGACCCAGGCTGGAAGTTGTACTTTCCTGTCAGCCGCTTGCAGTGTCCAGGGCTGTGTGAGGAAGATGCGGTCAGCACTGTGCAGCATGCACGGAGGGAGGCTGTGACGCAGGGGCAGATCTAGACTGTATATCTAGGGGGGGGGGGGGGGCAGGTTGAAAAATACCCTCTACTCATTACCCCTCCCACTTTGTGGCTCCTCACATTTTCATCACATTGTCTCCCATGCACCGGCCCCAACCTGCTGCGCATAGCAGGGAGCCCACGCCTTCCCCTGGAAGATAGATAACCCATTCGGCTATCTGCCCTCTGCCCAAATCCACCACTTACCCACAAATACCCAGAGTGTCTGGCAGATCAGACCCAGACGTGGCATCACACGCTGACGGCAGGAAAGAGCAGCAGTGGGCTCTTAGCGTGGGGGGGTGGCAGCCCGGAGAGTAAGGGGAGAGACCAGCAGCAGCTACTCCTCCAGATGTGCGTCCTGCACCGCCTCCACCGGAGGCTCTCTTTGACACTCCCGGCCAGTGCACTGATTGGGGGGGAGATTCTCTAAGAATTTCCACCCCCCTTCGCCGCCCATCGCATTTATAATTATCGCATATGTTGTAACATATGCGATAATTATAGCAAAGGACAGCTCTTGCGTTAAGAGCTGTCCTTTGCGGTGAGAGTCGCCGGGTCCCAGCAGGTCCCGGCGGCTCCCCCCTCCCTCACACACCCGGCGCTGCTGCGCCGGGCTCTCCTCCTCCCTGCACCCGGAAGAGGATCAGTGCAGGGAGGAGGTCACAGGTCCGGGCAGCACAGCTCTGTGCTGCCCGGACACAGGTGAGGGGGGAGGGGGCGATGCGGGGTGGCGGGGGGTCGGCGCGGGGCGGCGGAGGGTTGCGGTAGAAGCCCATTGGCTTCTATGGGGCATCGCCAGATTTTTCTGGCGATGCCCCCTGCCGCGGTAACCCGGCGGGGGATGCTTACAGCATCCCAAAATGCGGTAAAAACCCAGATAACGGGTTTTTACCGCCTTTTTCGCTTAGAGAATCTCCCCCTGGGTGGCTGCCGGAGAGCTCTGTCTCCTCTACTGCTGCATTGAGAGAGAGGAGCTGACAGTGACAAGACAAAAGACGGATGCGGCGCGCTGCCGCCCATAGGGGATACAAGAACAAAAGGAGATATGTCCTTAATGGTTGCATAACTCACTTCTTTAACCTCCTCCAGTCTGCTCATGCCCTTTCCTGTCCATTCCTGTCCCACGTCCGCCCATGCCCTCCACACGCGTTGTCTGTCTGTCCTTGCTCACTTTCTCGCTCCTCCATCTCTATGACACCCTCTCTCATGCTCCTCTATTTCTTTGAAGCCCTTTCTTTATCCCTGACCCTCTCTTTTTGCTCTTAATTTACTCTCTTTCCCCGACACCCCTGTCCTTCACCCCCCCCCCCCCCCCAAGAGGCATTTTAGTGATGATGGGGGGGGCTTTCATAACTTTGCTATGGGGCCTGCAATAATCTAGTTATGCCTCTGACTCCTCCCCTTCTGCAGCCGCAGCAATCCTCCTCCTAGGAACTCTGTCTAGGGATGACCATCGATAGTGCTAAACTATGCAATGGCTGACCATCGATATTTTTACATATCGATGGTCAGCCATTGTGTTTGATTGATTGGCCTGTGGGCCAATCAAAACACGGGGGTGGGGCTTTGCGGGTGTCGGGGGCGGGGCTATGCTCCGTGTCCCGGCACTTTGAAAAAAAAAAGTGAAACATCGTTTTGCTGTTCCATCGATGGAGGGAAACCATCTGGTTCTCCCCCATCGATGGCAAAAGTATTCGACATTGGCCATGAACCATTGATGATTTCAAATCATCTATGGTCGATGGCCATCCCTAACTCTGTCCGCCCTGCCAGTGACATTACTACACAGCCCAAACTGCGTGGTGTCCTTCCTGGCTGACGGCAGAGGTGTTTTTATACCTTAGGTGGGGCAATCGCCTCATCCCCCCCCCCCCCTTTAATCCGTGCCTGCTGTGACGCTTGCTGATCCTCGTACCGATGTGACTCCGGGACTCACTTTCTGCACTGCAGGTCGGAGACTGTAGTCTCCTGGGCCCGGCAGCCACTGTGTTGGGGCATGTTGCGGCCGCTACTGACTGCTCTGCCTCTGCACTTATTACAGTAAGTGGCTGTACAGTACATGAATTGTTCAAATGCTGTATTTTAGTGTTCCTGCAAATTACAGTCAAAGGTTAAGCACACACTCAATTAAAACCTTTATAAGTTACACAACAATCAGCTAAACTACCCTGTTGCAATAACTTTACCGTTCTACCAGTCCCAAATGTGTCTTTCCCTCTACCCATCCATCTGTGCCCCTTCCTCTCCACCCATCTGTCTGTGCCCCCTTCTACTCAACCCTTGCCCCTTAACCCTCCACCCATCTGCCTCCTTTCTCTCCACCTGTCCATATGTGCTCCTTCTCCTTTACCTGTCCATCTGCACCCCTTTACCCTCCACCTGTCCATCTGCGCCCCCTTCCACTCCACCCATCCGTCTGTGCCCCCTTCCACTCCACCTTTACCCCTTCACCCTTTCACCTCCACCTGTCTGCCTGTGCTCCCTTCTCCACCCATCCGCCTTTGCTCCCTACTCCTCCACCCGTCCACCTTTGCTACCTACTCCTCCACCCGTCTGCCTGTGCTCCTTTCTCCTCCACCCATCCACCTGTGCTCCCTTCTCCTCCACCTGTCCGCTTGTGCCCCCTTCTCCTCCACCCATCTGCCTGTGACCCCTTCCACTCCACCCTTTGATAAAGCTGCTGTAGCGGCGAAATGCGTCAGGGGGCTGTTGCCCCTTTGCCACCACCTACACTTTGGATTGAAGTCTGGACCAGCCCAGCAGAGAACACCTTTGCTCCCTTCTACCATCTTGGGACACTAAAAACTTGGATCATCACCGCTTACCATCAAAGATCCTACCACCCAGGTACCTGAGGTCATTTACCAAATTGTCCTAGACCAACTCCAGTGGATTTGTGCCATCTTGGGCCGACCACGTGGATATCAGGACACTACAAATACCCACCTATGTAGAGGTGGGATGCGGTCATTTGGTCTACTGCATTATGGTCGACAGTCATTAGGTCGAATCCATTAGGTCGACATGCTAAAAGGTCGACATGACTCTAGGTCGACATGGGAAAAGGTCGACATGATTCTAGTTCGAAAGGTCATTAGTTCGACAGGTCATTAGTTCGACAAGGTCATTAGTTCGACATTGTCTATGTCGACATTCACAAGGTCGACATGGAGTTTTTCACTGTTTTTTGAGCCAACATGTGCCGACAGGCGGTATTTCATGCCCTACCATCCACTAGGGCGTGGTGGGAGAATAAAATAGTGTGCCGAGCGTAGCGAGGCACCGTGCCCGACGCATAGCGAGCGCAGCGAGCGATGCGAGGGGATGCAGTGCACTTTAAACTGTGTCCATGTCGACTGTGTTGACATTCAGGTAAAAAAACAGTGAAAAACCCCATGTCGATCTTGTGAATGTCGACATAGACAATGTCGAACTAATGACCTTGTCGAACTAATGACCTGTCGAACTAATGACCTTTCGCCCTAGAATCATGTCGACCTTTTCCCATGTCGACCTAGAGTCATGTCGACCTTTTAGCATGTCGACCTAATGGATTCGACCTAATGACTTTCGACCATAATGCAATAGACCAAATGATCCCAACCCGTAGAGGTAACTATACTTTCCCCTTGTGCAATCTGGGCAAAATAGGAACGGACTCTCCTACTGTTGTTCTAGTGTGGAATTGGGCATGCATTAACTGTATTCTATACATGCCAATTATTTTTATATGTATGTGTTCGTGCTATTGTTTTATATCCTAGTAAACTATTTTTTGTAAAGATCATCCAATTTCTTTTTAATCATTTTTAGCGCTGCTACCACCCTTCTTCTCTTCGTACACTCCACCTGTCTGCCTGTGCCTCCTTCCCTTCCACCCGTCCACCTCCTTCCTCTCCACCTGTGCCCCCTTAGCCTCCACATATCCACCTGTGCCCCCTTTATCTCCACCCATCCCCCCCTTACCCCCGTCCACCTTTGCACCTGAAACCTTCTCTTCCGTGTTACTTTCTCTAATATCACTAACACCCTCTCTTCCTCTTTCTCTCCCTGCAACTCTTTATCTGTCCTATCCTCCCTGACACTCTCTCACTCCCATTGAGCCTTTCAAAATTTGGTATGGGGCCCAAAAGTTCTAGTTATGCCCCTACCGCCAACATATGGATGCGCGCCTCAAATTTTGGGGGCGTGGCCTAACTAAAGGGGGCATGGCCTATACTCACAGCTCTCCCACGAGGCCACGCCCCGTTTTGATGCTATGGGGGCATGACCCAGAGCAGTGGCGTAACTATAAATTTTGCTCCCCCAAGCCAAAAAAACTCTGCCCCCCCCCCCCCCATTAAAAATGTGCCCCTCCAATAGATATAAAAAAAATGTGCACATTACAAAAATGGGTGTGTGGCCTCGGTTTAAGGTGTAATGCCATTACACATTATGCCACACACCGTAATGGTCCTTACTTATAATGCTAAACATTGTCATGCCCATTATACAGTATGCCACACACCGTAATGCCCATAACACATTATGCTATACCATAATACCCATTACACAGTATGCAAGACACCGTAATGCTCAATACACAATATGCCACACACACCGCAATGCCCATTACACAATGTGCCGCACACCGTAATGCCCCTTATACATTATGCCCCAAATCGTAATGCCTGTAGTAGTCAAGATGTGGGTATTCAGTATACCGACACCAGCAACCTGGCTGCTGTCAAAACACTGGCGCCAGGACTTCAAAACAAATCATGATGCCGATGCTGGCCATCACTACACACAACTCCACACAACTCCATTGTGGCCAGCATTTGTCCCATACAGGCCCTGCTCCTGGCAATTATGGACTTATGCATGCACAGTCCAGAGTCTCAAGGGGCACAGTGGAAAACCATGAGGGTATATAAAACACATGGTGAGGTGGCAAGCAGAGTTGGTCCCTACATGGAGGGAGGGGGGGGGGGGGGGGGGGGCAGTTTATCCTAGCTGAAAAAGAGCTCTATATTCTACTACAGTATGTAGTACTCATGCAGGGAGAAAGGGACAGTTTGCAAACTACTCGCTACTACAGAAGTGTATTCAACAGTGTTTGAATACACTTGTAAAGGTGCAAGTAGTTTGCAGACAGACCCTTGCTAACAATGTGAGCTACTGTATGCAAATGGATAGATCACATTACTTACAAAGCAAGGAACCAGTGACCTGAGGTCATCCATCCCAGCAGGGCTGCAGATATTTAAGTCTCACAGCGCTGTCAGTCTTATCTCCTGCTGTGTTTACCTGTCTGCTACAGTGTATCAGTGCTCCCTGCAGCAGAACTCCGGCTTTGACAGCATTCAGCACTTACTCAGCTCCCCCGGCCGTCATATGGCATAACAGAGCGCCGGAAGTGAAACTTGCGGAGCAGCTTGAAAAGCGGAGGCTGGAGCTCCTGTTCTGTGCTCTGTCTCCCAGCACACAGGTGGCACCCGGCGCCCACGCAGCCCCTGCTCCCCCAAGCAGCAGCGGGGGCTGCCTTACACAATCTACGCCACTGACCCAGAGGCTCTGTGAGCCTCTAGACATGCCCCCAGCCCCCTGGCTGCGGGAATAGATGCTGTGTGCTTTCGTACAGCATTTATTCCCCGCTGCTCAGCAGCCGACAGGGGGACTCCCAACAGCCCCCCTCGCTGCGGGACACTGCCAGCCGCCGGAGGGATGCGGGAATGTCCCCGAAAACCGGGACATTCTCGCGGTAATCGGGACTGTTGGGAGGTATGCGCCAAGGAGCCAGGCAAGCTGTCTGCCTGGCATGATTCATTATTATTATTTTTTTTATGTAGTGGGCTGTTATTGCAGGGGGGTATATCTGTGAGTGTAGGGCAACAAATTGCTTAGGGCCGGCTCTGTGCATCATATTTAATAAAGAGGTGGTGGTGGTAATGTAGGGCACAAAAAAAATCTTGCCTCTGGGTGCCTGGGTCAAACTTACGCCACTGTGTATACCGTTATACACACTCCCCCCATCATCCTTCTATGTATACCACTAAACACACTCCCCCATAATCTGTTCTATGTATATCACTATACACACTCCCCCCCTTAATCCTTCTATGTATACCGCTACACACACTCCCCCATCATCCGTTCTATGTATGCCGCTACACACACTCCCCCATCATCTGTTCTATGTATATCGCTATACACACTCTCCAAATCCTAATTCTATGTACACCGTTATACACACTCCCACCATCATCCGTTCTATGTATATCGCTATACACACTCTCCAAATCATAATTCTATGTATACCGTTATACATACCCCCCCATCATCCTTCTATGTACACCGTTATATACATTTCCCTCCATCATCCTTCTGTGTATACCGCTACACACACTCCCCCCATCATCCTTCTATGTATATTGCTACACAGCCATTCCACCCATCATCCTTCTATGTATATCGCTACACCCCCCCATCATCCTTCTATGTATACCGCTACACACACCCCCATCATCCTTCTGTGTATACAGCTATACACCCCACCATCATCCTTCTATGTATACCGCTACACACACCCCCATCATCCTTCTATGTATACTGCTACACACACTCCCCCCATCATCCTTCTATGTATACCGCTATACACACACCCCCATCATGCTTCTATGTATCCCGCTATACACTCTCCCCCATCATCTATCTATGTATACCGCCATGCACACTTCCCCCATCATCCTTCTATGTATACCGCTACACACACCCCCATCATCCTTCTGTGTATACAGCTATACACCCCACCATCATCCTTCTATGTATACCGCTATACACACTCCCCCATATCCTTCTAAGTATACCGCTATACACACTTTCCCCATCATCCTTCTATGTATACCGCTATACACACTCCCCCATCATCCTTCTATGTATACCGCTATACACACTCCCCCATCATCCTTCTATGTATACCGCTATACACACTCCCCCATCATCCTTCTATGTATACTGCTATACACACTCCCCTAATCATCCTTCTATGTATACCGTTATACACACTCCCTTCCATCATCCTTTTATGTATATCGCTACACACACCCCCTCCATCATCCTTCTATTTATACTGTTACACCCCCCATCAGCCTTCTATGAATACCGCTACACACACTCCCCCCATCATCCTTCTATGTATACTGCTACACACACTCCCCCCATCATCCTTCTATGTATATCGCTACACATTCCCCTCCATCATCCTTCTATGTATACCGCTATACACACTCCTTAAATCATCCTTCTATGTATACCGTTATACACACTCCCCTCCATCATCCTTCTATGTATATCGCTATACACACTCCTCCATCATCCTTATATATATATATATACCGCTATACAAACTCCTCCAATCATCCTTCTATATATACCGCTATACAACACCCATCATCCTTCTATGTATACAGCTATACACACTTTGTATTGTAATATGCGATCCTACCCCAGGGATGTATATCCCACACACGCAGGGACAGGGCTCCTAAAGGAGCTTGTCTTTGTGATGTTCTCAGCCGGGTGCTTTGGGGTCTGCACATGCACGGTTAGCGCTGACCCCTGCCGACCCCGTTGACTGCACCCGGAGGCAGTTTGGTCTGTAATCCATAGGCTACAATCTCAGAATGGCGGTAGCCCAGGGATGAGAAGCAATGCTGCCCGATGTTCATACATCAGGCAGCTTCCCATACGATGCGGCTGGCGGCTGTTCATCCTGCTACATTGAGGTTTTAGCAAACACAGGGGGGTTTCTGGTTGCACAGAAACCCCCCTCCTCTTGGCAAGTGTCTTAAATTATGACAACAATAGCACTGGTATATAATATGTTGAATAGAGCTGCCACCACATCAGTGTAAGGGACAGAGCAGAGCTACCACCACATCAGTGTAATAGACAGAGCAGAGCTGCTGCAAATGCCCTGTGGGAGCAGCTCCTTCTACCAAGTTGGCTGTGTGTGTGTGTGTGTGTGTGTGTGTGTGTGTGTGTGTGTGTGTGTGTGGATCTGAGTCCTCAAACATCACAATAGACCAGAGAGTAGCTGCCAGGAGGAAGAGACAGGAGCCTTAACAGGAGGTGGGAGAATGTGATCTTTGAAAGTGCAGGACTGGCCCCACTTTACACCCAGCACAGTACTGCCTACTGAGCCAGTTGAGCCCACTACCCCACATTACACCCTAATCAGCAATTCCCACTGCATCATATTACACCCTGTACAATTATGTCTGCTGCACCACATTACGCCTTGCACAGTAACGCCCACTGTGCCACATTCCACCCCACAGAGTGGGGGGCGTTACTGTGCAAGATGTGTAAGGTGCCATATTATGTCCTGCATGGTGGTAATGTCTACTGTACTGCCGTTTACACTACATCATGTTCCAATAAATTATACCAATTGCTGCACATACCTCTATAGATGCTGAATCCTTGACCAGTCACCATAGCAGCAAATTACAGCAACTAAAACTCTTCCATTGCTTATTTATATCAGTCAAAGTTCAGGAATGGTTGGTGATTTAACTTGTCTTCTAAATAGCCAGCTATGGGCGATCCAGGGGGCGGGGCTTAGAACGACCTTGGGGCGGGGCTTATAACAGCCCAGAGGCAGAGCTCTAGGCGACAATGGGAACTCAGCTGTGGACGGACCAGGTCGGAATATGGGCGGGGCTTCAGAGTCATATCTGTGGCCGGAATATAACTGTCTGAAAGCATCGCTTAGTGTAGTGTGGAGGAGGAGCTTTAGACTGGGGGTTACTGTATCCTGTCTGTGCTGCTGCTGCTCTGCCGCAGCCACAGCAGAACTTAAGATCCCAGAGCGTGACTGGGTGCAGGGGCAGCAGCGGGCCCTAGAAACAGCTCGGGCCCCATAGCAACTGCACCCCCTGCACCCTTTGGTAGTTACGCCACTGGTCTCATGTAAATGGGTCATTTGGTTCCAAAGATATAGCTGGTTAAAGGGGGGGGGGTCTCTCCCCCTCACACCACACCAGAAAATGCAGAGACTAGGCTGGTGTAATAGGGGCCAGCCCAGGAATGTCCCTGCATGATCCTGGGACCATATTCCCGGGTCAGCCTCTGCTTTTCTTGGTGTAAATGGGTTATTTTTTTTCAAATAGCCGGGACCTGCAGTGCTCTGAATACAGCCGGGCAGCCCCCTGCTCTCTGCCCAGCTGTCGATGGCTGTAATTTCTGCCCGGCAGCGGCTCTCCTCCAGTGCTCTGAATACAGCCGGGCAGCCCCCTGCTCTCTGCCCAGCTGTTGATGGCTGTAATTTCTGCCCGGCAGCGGCTCTCCTCCAGTGCTCTGAATACAGCCGGGCAGCCCCCTACTCTCTGCCCGGCTGTCAATGGCTGTAATTTCTGCGGTAACACCCTGCGGTGGGTGTGAACTTTAGGAAGCACAGGAGAGGACGTCTGGAATTGATTCAATATTAAAGGCCACAATAAGTAGATATGAAAACAGCAGATCGCAGATGCACTTCACAGGTAACTCTGGAACAGGGAACCTGGAGCCTAGAACGTTGACTTCTGGGGAGTAGTAGTACGTTTATTTATAAGGCGCCGCAAAGTGTCCGCAGCGCCGTACATAGCAAACAAAAAAAAAATTACAAGGTAACGTACATGGTGTGTTGAAAAATACAGTATAAATAGGGGTATAGCTGGTAGAACTAAAATCAGCATCAGTTCAGAAGTAGGTGTCAAAATTGTCGAGGAGACTGAAGATGAAGTAGAGGAAGGGAAGAACAGAACAGGAGGACAGGTGAGGTAAAGAGGTAGGGTGAGTACGTGAGGAAGGAGGACCCTACTTATAAGAGTTAACATACTAAAAATAGGTGGGTGGACGAACGAAAAACAATAGGATAAGTAGGAACGGAGGGTAACGGAGGCAGGATAGGAGGATCAAAAGAGGTTAGGAGGAGGGATAGGCTAGTAGAAAGTACTAAGGGATCTACTAAGTACTAAGGGATCAAACAAGTTGTTCAATGCAAGAATGAAGTGCCAGTGGCTTGACCTATATCCCCCTGCCTGTCTGTGATTGGATGCAAGTCGCAGCATCAATTAACCCCAGGAGTGACTGTGCCAACCTTGATCACATGATCAACTGCACAGGTCAGAGTAACAAGGTCACAGGAAATTAATTGGAGGAATGTGACTGCAAGTGTAATGGCCGCACCCATACAGCGTGGGACCAGTTTGGGATCAGCGTGGGAAGCTAACTAGGTTCCAGGGAATCGTCATGAATATGCACATCACGCCATGGAGAATGACTGGGTACAGTGCTGAACAGGGACCTGCATCATGAGTGCGAGTAAGGGATGTGGAAGCAGATGCGCACCTCGATTTCTGACAGCCCTAAACCGTCATGCATACTCACCAATTGGGATGCTGGCTGGGGTATTCTTGCATTGGCATTCTGACCCATTTGTTGTTCCAGTATTGGTCTACTGAAGGCAGTCAGGATGCTGGCATCGGAAAGGATTTGTGTAAATATGCAAATGCTGCAGCCACCGGGATTGTATAGAGACGCCCAATGGAGGAAGGAGAAATCGATGGATACACATCTGTCACCGTATGGTGAAGCAGTGTTGTAATATCCTGCATTGGCGTACACAGCCCCCTCTCTTTATTCCACCCACAAATGGTCCCTAACTGCCAATCAGTTTGTGAATAAATCCATCACATGACTATATCGGCACATATGCAGTGCATATGAACATCGTGCACATCTCTGATTCAGGCTCTTGCATAAGTTAGGGCAGGCATGTCCAAACTATGGCCCTCCAGCTGTTGTGAAACTACACATCCCAGCATGCCTTGAATCTTTTTAGCATTCTCTAATAGCAAAACTGTGGCAAGCATGACGGGACTTGTAGTTTTACAATATCTGGAGGACCATAGTTTGGACATGCCTGAGTTAGGGGATGGCCATCGATGTTCAGTGGTCTGCCATCATTGATGGGTTTCTTGTAATGGAAGCATTTCCACCATTAGTTGGTGGCCTTCCCATGGAAGCTCGTGTGGATGTCATAGTCAGCGATTGTTCACATACAGCTAGCTGGTTAACATTGAGAACAGTGGCAGATCACTGCTGCATATGCAGAATCCACCAAAATATTTTTATTTAGTCAACTATAACTTTAATGAACTTTTGAGGGAAATGAAGGCCTGGGCAATGTCACTGTCCCAGTCCATTTCATGATGTAACACTGGCTTTTACATATTGAGGGATGGTCTGGCATCAATGGTCTACCATCGATTGTGAACATCTGATGAGAATACCCAATGTCAGACAAAGGCCACAGTATGTGGATGCATGGTTAATCCTGTCCATGGTCATACCTATGTTATACAGCTTGCTGTGCATCCAAAGGAGGTAAATGGTGAACCTCCTCTAAATCCTCCTGAAAGAATCCTAGTGATTAAACCAAACGCTGCTGGAATCCAGGTAAGATACAGGGCCAAACTGCTGGAGGGGGATGTGGCCAAGTATGGGGAGGTGTGGTGGTGGAAAGGAATCTCGACAGGTATGTATTACTTTTACTGCCCCTGCCTAAGGACCCCCTGCAAAACCCTAACCTTCCCTCCCTGAACCCTGTTGGGATTCCCTCCCCGTTTTTAGGAATATTTCTTCACCTGCCAGTCAGTACAATGACCCCCAATCATTGGTTGGAGTTATTTGAATATTGGCCTTCAAAATAATTATATGGATATATTTATAAAGAAGAGAAGAGAAGAAGGATGCACTCATTGATTAGGGAAAAGAAAAGTGTTTATACTTTTCTTAAATGACAGCATAAGATAATGAATTTCGTGAATGATGTTCGAGTGTGGGGTCCCACTCGCCTTTATTGTGAACTTGGCAGTTCAGGACATACCCCCAAGCTTGGGTGAAATTTCTAAGGGTTAAAATCAGAGACTAACAAGACGAATATACATGTAACACAAAGTGCTCAGAGTGATATAAAGATTTAAAAATGTACGAATTTGGAGTTTATGATGCCTTATTCATTTACTGATAATACTGCTGCTAATTTAGGAAGAAATTGAGAGGACACCAGGTGTTCAGGAATTCCACCTCTATTTCATGTTCAGATGTGCGGAAGTTCGGTAGTAATTCGCCTGTCGTGTGAAAATAGTTATCAGAGTTCAACACAATTATCAGAGTTCTACAGGTGGCACCTTCTTCAAATATAAGGAGTTGTAATTTATTTATGCTGATCTTCTATTTAGGTTATCACTATTCAGTTAAGTGGATAGGAAGTATCAGATTTATTGCAACATTTTCCTATAAGGTAACGGTTTGCCACAGGGTTTGTTGGGTCATTCAGCAAACAGCCCAGAGATTGCTTGGTCTTTAGAAGTTCAATATTGCACCAGATGGTTATACACCCTGCCTACCCTCCCGGAATGGCCTGGAGGGTCCCAAAAATCGGGTCCCCCTCCCGGCCCCCCGGAAAGGTGGGCAAACCTCCCGGTTTCTGGGGTACCCCCCCCTGATCGCGGCTCCCCCCCACACACCAAGCACCATTTAAATCACCTGATATGCTTATTATCTCCGATGAGGGGGCGGGGCTAAAGTGTCATAATTGCGTCATTTTAGCCCCCCCCCCACGGAGATGTGCAAATCGGGTCATTTTCAAGCATGGGGGTGGGGGGCTTAATGATGTCACGTTCAAGCCCCGCCCCCAGAACTCCTGCTGAATGTCTCCTCTCCGGGCTTCTCCCGGAAAGGAGATTTAAAAAGTCAGCAACCCTGTGGTTACACTGTATCACTGACTTCAGTGCAGTGGCGTAACTATGCCTCCGCAGCCCCCGCCGTGGCGGGGAGGCGCAGAGTAACTATGGGCGCCAGGGGGCTGCGGTGCTATAGTTACCCGCTGCACTGCTGCCCGGCCGCATTTGCGGTCACTGTCCCGTCACTCGCTCCCGGCACCGGCTCCTGCTGATAATGAAAACTGACACTTAGAAAATGGCTGCCCCCGTATTGCAGACAGTTTTGGCAGCCATTTTCTAAGAGTCACTTTTCATTATCAGCAGGAGCCGGCGCCCAGAGCGAGTGATGGGACAGTGACCGCGGCGCAGATGCGGCCTGGCAGCAGCGCAGCGGAGACTGAGGGAGACTGGACGGGACAGTGACCGCAGATGCGGCTCTGTCAGGTATGGGTATGGGGAGAAGAGGGAGAGAGAGAGGGGGAGGGGGGCGCCGAAAAAATTTGGCGGGGGGGGGGGGCGCAAAATATATAGTTACGCCACTGCTTCAGTGTATGGTATGATATCATTGTAATTGGCTGTCCTATGCTGCTGTTCACTTCCAGCAATAGGTACCAAATTAAATTGACATCAATGTCATACGTTGACTTGGGCTGCCCTTTTATTTTATGAGTGTGTGATTGCAGCCTTATTCACTCCTGCTGGGTTCAGCACAGTATATAAGCATTGACAGGTTCAGTAATAGGTGCACAGTGAAATGAATATAAATATCATACACCTCCTTGTGCTGCCCTTATTATATGAGTGTTTAGTAGCACTTTTATACTACTTTCAGATCGCAAATGCCGTGTCGCACACGGGATTAGGACACGGGTCCCATCCCCAGAGCAACACGGCATTGAGGTCTGAAAGTTCCAACACAACACGTCATATTGCCGAGTCGGTGACATCACACGAGGCAGAGCTGGGCGGTGGCGCGTCATCGGGGGCTCGGGAGGAGGCAGTACTTGGAGCTGACAGTGCTGCCTCCTCCATACTGTGAACGGGACATGGGTCGCTCGACCCAGGCACCCGTTCACACTGCACTTGACACGGGTCATAGCCGTGTTCAACCCTGGTCAATACCAGGGTTGAACACCCGTGTTGCTCGACCCGTGGTGGCCTTTTCAGACCGCACCTTGACCCATGTTGGGGCCACAAGAACACGGCAATAACCCAGGTCTAGAGTGCGGTCTGAAAGTGGTATTATTCACTCCTGCTGGGTGCAGCACAATGTATAGTAAATAGTGGTTTTAGACACTGCCTTATGCAGCCCTCTAGTGAACCAAGTGTGCAGTTGCAGTAGAATTAGCTTCTGCTGAATTCAGCACTGTGGCCATTATTCCCATTCACTCGCAAAGGTAAATTCCTTCTCAAATGGACAAAACCATGTGCACTGCCGGGGGGTGGCAGATGTAACTTGTGCAGAGGGAATTAGATTTGGGTGGGGTTTTACTTCAAAGGGAGATCTATATATCAGTGTTAAAATAAATCAGTCAGTATTTTCCCTGCACAGAAACAAAATAACTCACCCAAATCTAAATCTATCTGCACATGTTACATCTGTTACCCCTGCAGTGCACATGGTTTTGTCCATTTGAGAAGGAATTTGCCTTTGCAGGTGAACCAGAATAATGGCCTGTGTAGGGTTTCTGATAACCCAGTGATTACATACATTGGCTTATGCTGCCCTCTTGTGACCCGAATGTGTGATAACAATTGGTTGCTTTTTAGGTGAGCATAGTGTGTATAATGTAGATTCCTTATCTACATTTCTGGTTTGAGACAATTTTAATTTATTAAAGGTGGGCTCTATACAGCATCTGAACCCTGAGTGTCAATTTCACTACCTCATTGTCACTGTATGTTCAACACTTCAATATATAGCGTGAGGTTCCTAAGCCAATTAGCAGTCTAATTATACATTTCTCTGACAAATTAATTTCAGTCTATTGGCATCATAAGTGTCTAGATCAGCGGTTATCAAACTGTGGGTCCTGACTTCAAAGTGGGTCCCAACCTTCTCAGCATGGGGTCGCGACTCCATGTTGCTGATCATCAGGCTGAAGATTTTTCTAATCTCGGTCAGTGATTCAGAGTCTGAAATATCATCTGTTGATTTGTCAGTTATTTTAGACTCCTCCCATCATTTTGTGCCTCCACAATGCTGCCATGCGTGTGCTGTCTGCTGACTACACATGTGAAGTGATGACCTTCTGCAGTAACTTGCTGGGGTCCCGTAATAATTTTTATTGTCTGATGGGATCCCAGAGCAAAATAGTTTGAGGACCCCTGGTCTAGATCCTATATCCTACATGTGTTTCAGCACTGAGGCTTTATCAAGGTTGAAACCAATTGGGGGATTCAGTTGGGAGGCCCCCCCCCAATCTGACAGAATAGACGCTGTGCGCATGCGCACAGCATATCTTCAGCGGCGCAGTGGACAAAAACGGGGGTTCAACCCTCATTTGCATACGCTGCACCATAATTTGCATAAGCTACACCCATTTTAGGGCACTACTCTCTATATGGAAAAGTTGGGAGGTATGTATACACTGTGTGGTGCCCTGTACCCTGTGTATTCGAGAACCTAAATTTTATTTGATTAGTTTAAGCAAGGTTTTATGTTAAGGATTTTAACAGCTCCCTAATTATGACTGTATGCATTAGTTTGTTTCTGCATATAATTAAACATTTGCATTAAACCCTAGCACTTGCAGCAAACATGAAGGAGGTGGTTCCTCATTATAGTTTATTTTAACTAATACCATGTTCTCATTGCCACCCCTGCAAAATCCCGGGTTTAACTATTAACTAACTATTTAAGCTGGTTACAGTATTTTCTTTAAATGTCTGTTCAGCTGGTCTGTTCAGATTTAATGTTAGGCATAATTTAAATGTGATACAGTTTAATATTATTTTACATATATTTTGTCATCGAAATTGTTTATCTATGTACAAGTACGTATATAGTCAAAAACAAAATATGTACATGAAAACGTCTTGGAGTTATTATTCATATTTTAATAAATGTTGTCATAACCATGATAAAATCTATGCAGTGTGCTGGTGAAAAAAGGCCTATTTTAAATTACATCATCTTTAGCCAGCCAATTAAAGCATTTTTAAAAACAGCCAATCACAGCAATTTGTACAAATGTCCCAACAGCCAATCAAAGCTGCTTGTACATTCCACACACTTGTTGGAAGGCAGACCATGGAAAGCAGTGTGAAAGGGGCAGACACTGGAAATTCCCGGGTCTGAGGTGCAGTATGAAGGGGGTTTGTTGAGCTGAGAAGCTCTGTGCCCCGCCAAAAATCCGGCAAGAAAAACCCGGGATTTTGCAGGGGGGGTGATGAGAACGCAGCATGAGCTATACTGCAGTACTTAAAAGGATGTTTTGAGAACCCAAGTCAGCGACACAGGAACCATCTTTGGCTAGGACCTTGGAAAAGTCCCTGCAAGGACTTGCACAAGTATCTTCTTCACTCGAAAGAAGATAAATTGATAGGAATCTAATTCAGCTCAATAAAGGGTTGCCTACCTGACCCTCTCCTTCAGAGAGAAAATGCTGTTCCTGGACTTCCCTGGTGTATGATTGCCATCACCTGTGGTGATACATCTCTCTTATCAATTACCTAGCTCCTCACAGGTGATGGCAATCATACATGACCAGGGAAGTCCAGGAACAGAGCATTTTCTCCCTCATGGAGAGGTTCATGTAGGCAACCATGGCTTAATATCTGTGCAAACACAAGAGTTCCATCTAGATCCAGACCCAGAAGAGGTGTATAAAGTCTCTGTCAATTGACCTGTGAAATGTTGCTATGTGAAATAGCATTGCTGGGAGGGGTAAGGAGCATACACACTGGGGGTGACATTTAATGAGATGCGAAAACTTTTTTTTGCTGATATTTTCGGCAAAAACGTCCGAAATCGCACGTTTTTCCAAAATCGCATATTTAATGAGATGAGGTGCATTTTGCTACGAATTCACACATTCTGAAGGTGCAAATTTTAGTAACGCCGGAACTCGCATCCAGATGGTTTCCCATTATAAAGTATCCAAATCGCATTATAAAGTATATGAGAAGTGAAAATGGGAAAATTTTACTAAAAATCGGCACACATGCAGACCAGGTTCTGACAGGCGAATTTGACAGAAACATGCACAGATCATTGAGATCTGTGCATGGTCCTGTCTTAAAAAATGTGTAAAAGTAAAAAAATGGCGTGAGGTCCCCCTCCTAAGCATAACCAGCCTCTGGCTTATTGAGCCGGTCCTGGTTCCAAACATACTGGGGGACAAAAAGCGTAGGGGTCCCCCGTATTTTGAAACCAGCACTGGGCTCCAACAGCCCGCGGTGTCATGCCACAGCCAGGGGACACTTTTTACATAAGGTCCCATGGCCATACCATGGTCACCGTGGCTGGTCAGCCTTGGACGGGGTACCTGGGGGAGTGGGGATGGGTGAAGCCTGGGGGGACCCCTTTATTGGGGGGTCCCCACTCCCCCAGGTACCCCATCCAAGGCTGTCCAGCCACGGTGCTCATGGTATGGCCGGGGGACCTTATGTAAAAAGTGTAAAAAGTATTTTGAAACCAGCACTGGGCTCCAACAGCCCGCGGTGTCATGCCACAGCCAGGGGACACTTTTTACATAAGGTCCCATGGCCATACCATGGTCACCGTGGCTGGTCAGCCTTGGACGGGGTACCTGGGGCAGTGGGGATGGGTGAAGCCTGGGGGGACCCCTTTATTGGGGGGTCCCCACTCCCCCAGGTACCCCATCCAAGGCTGTCCAGCCACGGTGCTCATGGTATGGCCGGGGGACCTTATGTAAAAAGTGTCCCCTGGCTGTGGCATGACACCGTGGACTGTTGGAGCCCGGTGCTGGTTTCAAAATACGGGGGACCCCCAGATTTTTTGGTGCTCTGCTCAGTTGCCTAACACATGGGGATAGGAGAGTTGCCAAACAGCGCAGTCTCCTGGTATTCTCAGTGTGACTCAGCTGCCTGTCACATGGGGATAGGGGCCAACTTAGCAGTGCAGCCTCTTGGCGCTCTGCTCAGTTGCCTGTCACATGCGGAAAGGGGCTGGCCAAACAGCGCAGTCTACTGACAATCTGCTCATCTGCCTGGCACATGGGGATAGGGGCTGGCCAAACAGTGCAGTCTCCTGGCGCTCTGCTCAGTTGCCTATCACATCGGGATAGGGGGTGGCCTAGCAGTACAGTCTCCTGGCACATGGGGATAGTGGCTGGCCTATCAGTGCAGTCTCCTGGCCCCCTGCTTAGCATACTAAGACACTGGGTGTGCTGCTAAACTACGCTCTGTGTGTTGTGACTGACCCCCTGGTCACACCCTCGCCAAAGACAATAATGCCAGGGCCATTACAAAGCCTCAATCTGTCCCTGAGTAGAAGCTGATTATATGCTGGCGGCAACTCAATTTTATCTCTCCCCAAGGCTTGATACATCTCTCCCAGGGGGAAGGTAAGCCCCGGGGTGATTCAGATTTTTAGCACCCTTGTGGTTTTGAAGAGGATTCCTCTAGTAGGCAAGGTAGGGCTTGCTGTTAGGTTGTTACCATACTGGATGTAGCGCAACAGTAGCTTACAACCGCCCCCCCTCATAGCTCACTGACCCCTCACAGCTTACAACGCCCTCTCATAGCGCACTCACCCCTTCACAGCAGACAACCCCCCTCATAACACACTTACCCTCATCAGAGCACAGTGACCCCCCCTCACAGCATACAACCCTCATCATAGCACACTGACTCCCTCACAGCATACAAACCCGCCTCATAGCACACTGATGCCCTCACAGCATACAACCCTCATCATAGCACACTGACTCCCTCACAGCATACAAACCGCCTCATAGTGCACTGACCCCTTCACAGCATACAACCATCATCATAGCACAATTACCTTCTCACAGCTCACCCCTACCTCTCATTGTGTACACTGATCCCCTCAAAACTCCCCTTCCCCTAATAGCCTCACTAACAGACATATCTCAGTAAACAGAGCCAGTATTGTGGGACCAACTCACAGTGAATTCTGGCTGCTGGCTCCCCCTCAAACAGTTATTAATTAAATAATTCAATGTGCTATATGTTAGGTATTAATATAATACACCATATTACATCAAAGTTAAATTCTAACGGGGTGTAGTTAGTACTACCCCTCTCCTCAAGATAGTAATATTGTTTGTCAGGTCATCATTCTAATATTATCTTATTTAGGTTATTAGATATTTTCAGACAGAACACATGCCAATGCAGCGTTTCGCTGTTTAACAGCTTTTTCAAGGCCAACCAGATAGCCCCACTTAGATCCTTTTTATCAGTATCAGAAAGCCAATGAAAACGTGGTATTGGTGTTACATGTTATCTCAAGCCTATCACAAGCATCCATACATTCATTAAGTGTAGTTAGAACCCATATTAGTGTTATTCAGTGCCGTCACGTGACCGGCGTCCCACGTCACATGATCGGCATCCAGCATCATGTGATTTTAAGTGTGGGTCACATCATCCCACTTACTTCCCCCACCCCAGCCCCACACATTGGTACCATTTATGCATTAGGCAGTGCTCTCACTGTTAACCTATTGCTCATGTTTATTTTCTGTATTAACCACTGCAAGCCGTGTAAATAAACCGTGCTTCTATTTAAGCACTAGCTCTCAGTCTTCATTTATTTATCATCACCCCCTCCCTGACATCCCCTAACCCCAACTGCATGGAACACTCTACAACCAAGGGAGCATGCTGATCGACCAATACCATCTGGTACCCACATCCAGCCCAGCAGCGGTGAACCCCCTACCTCAAGTCTGCCAGTGACACCTACATCCAGCCCAGACACAGATGCAAGGGCCAACATTGGTGACCCCCAGGCTCAAGTCTGCCAGTTGTGAGTAGCAATCCGTCGGGGGACAGTTTCACTATTTATTCCTCATCTATCATAAATAATTTCACTAACTGCATTGGACATTTACCACAACAACCAGCCTACAGTTATTGTTCCAGACAGCGACATCACCTAGCCCAGTTCCATTTGGAACCATTAGACATTCACCCATTGACCACTCCAACCCCTGAGCGCCAGCCCTACCCTCTTTTTGCTATTGCCCAATCGAGGGGGGAACAGGACTGCCTCCCACCAGTGCAGGGAGCTAAGGGTTACCCTCTCAGAGTGCTGTGTAATCACCTCAATCCGAGTATTGCCTCTTACTTTCTGCTTTACCGCCCATGTGACCTATTCTTGCGGTTACATGGGTGCTGACATCTAGCATCACCTGACCTCTGTGTCCAATCATGGGAAATCTATTCATCATGCCCGGAAATGTACCTATTACCTAGTGTGTACAGCCCTCGCCCCGGCATCTGTATATCTCATAAGGGGGATTATAATTTTTATCAAAAAAGGTTATAAATGTTAAGTATTGCTTTTGAGTTTTATTATTTATTGATTAGCTACTTTATGGAGTATATGATCCATAGAGGTTAGTTAATGTATAGTAATATTAGTTAGTACAGGGGTAGCCAACTCCAGTCATCGAGAGCTACCAACAGTGCACATTTTCCAGCTCACCTTGTAGGTGCACAGCTGTACTCATTACTCAATGACAAAAGATACACAGGTGGAGCTAAATACTTCACTTGTGATTCTGTAAGAAAACATGGAAAATGTGCACTGTTGGTAGCTCTCGAGGACTGGAGTTACCCCTGAGTTAGTATATGCTCGAATCCAAATTAAGTCCATACATATGTCCCATATTCACACTGTCTCCTATATCAATGTATGTGTATAGAATATATATTACACATTAATTTCATACTGTAATTGTGTTATGTGAGAGACAGTGACATTGATGTGGGTTATGATAATAATACAAATAAGAACTGTGATAGAAGTGAAAACGATATAATAAAAAAGCGTGAAACAAACTTTATTGTGTTGTGTGTGTTTATATAGTATTATCATGTGTGTAAATTGGAATCTTGAAGGTGCACTAGTGTGGGCATAGAAATATGGTTGGTGCTATGGTGTCTAGAATAGGGTGAGTTGGTATATGTGTATTGGTACTGGAGAGATATTCCTTTATTTCATAGTTGGTTTGAAACAGGGTTGCCAACTTTATCAGTCTCCTCTCCGGGAGAAGCCCGGAGAGGAGACTTCCAGCTGCAGTTGGGGGGCAGGGCTTGAGCGTGACATAATTAAGCCCCACCCCCAGAATGGAATATACTCCCATTCACGGATCTCTGTGGAGGGGGCGGGGCTAAAATGACGTGATTGTGGACATTTTAGCTCCGCCCCCTCCTCTGAGACCCGCAGATTGCTGCATTTATATTCAGAGGTTAGTGGGAAGACGCCGCAATCGGGGGGGATGGCGTGGGGGTCCCCCAGAGGGTTGCCCACATTTCCGGGGGGGGCGGGAGGAGGATCCGATTTTCGGGATCCTCCTGCCTATTCCGGGAGGGTAGGCAACCCTGGTTTAAAACCATAATTATCAGTGAGTGGTTATTGAGGGGGAAATAAGGGTAAATTATATTTAATACCTTATTTCCTTCTGTGCTGTAACAGGAAAATTCAGATTGAGTGTGATAAATTGTTACTGTGCAGTTATATGAATTAATGTGTAAGTATATAGATCAGATTCAGTGTTGCTGGGATGAGTATTAATAAAATTTTTATCATAAATAAATGTGATGTATGTTGGGTATTTATTTACTTTGCGCAAGGGGCACTACTAATTATGTGTTTAAGGGGTATTACAATTGTATTTGGGTATTGTGTGCATAAGCGGTGCTACTCCTGTTGCATTGTGTGCGTAAGTGGCGCTACTCCTGTGGGAATTGTGTGCGTTTGAGCTTTTGTGTGTGTAAAAGTGGAGCTACTACTGCAGGCTTTGTGTGTTTGTGTTAGTCAGCGGCACTACTACTGTGGGCATTGTGCATAAGGGGCACTAGTAGTAGAAGTAGTTTGTTTATTTATAAGGCGCCACAAAGTGTCTGCAGCACCGTACATAGCAAACAAAAAAACAAATTACAAAGTAACGTACAGGGTGTGTTGATAAAATACAGCATAAATAGTGGTATAGCTCGTAGAACTAAAATCAGCATCAGTTCTGAAGTAGGTGTCGAAATTGTCGAGGAAACTGAAGATGAAGTAGACAGGGAAGAACAGGGCAGGAGCGCTGTTGAGGTAAAGGGCGGTATTCAATGTGAATACCTGCGAGGTGCAGAGAATCCTTTTTCGGATTCGCTGCACATTCGCCACGTTCCGGAGCCTCGCCGACTTCGGTATTCAACGAGTCAGGGGCTCGCTGCCCCTGACCGGCGAATATGAGCTCCTGCGGCGAACGCTGCAGGGAGCCTGAGGACGGTGGCAGGCAGAGAGATGGAAGTCTCTCTGCCTGCCCCAGAACGTTTGTGGGGGGGAGGTGGGCTCCCCGGGTGCCAGGCAGCACAGGCTGCCCCCCGGGGGTGCCAGCAGGGGACCGCGTATATTCACTACACCCGATCGTAACGATCGGGTGCAGTGAATATATGAATATCTAATGAGCGGCTCGGCTCTTACAGCACATGAATAAAAATAGCATGCCCCTCCTCAGAATAAAATTCCTGATTTTTTGACACCAAATGTAAAAAACAAAACACTTTATTTTAAAAGTTCACATTCCACTTCTCCATAAAAAGATAGCGATTGCTACTCGGTGAATCATGGCGAAAAAAACCTTCAAATGTATTCGCCATGTGGTCATTGAATAGGGTGATTCACCGTTTTAGTCAAAAATTCGCCAAACAGCACAAATTCGCCATAAAAACATGGCGAATCAGGCTCATTGAATACCGCCCAAAGAGTTAGGGTGAGTATGTGAGGAAGGAGGGCCCTACTTATAAGAGTTAACAGACTAAAAGGAGGTGGGTGGACGAACGAAAAACAATAGGATAAGTGTGACACTTCTGAAGAAGGACGTTACCGTCCGAAATGCATTAAGTGAGGCATACATTCTGCCTTTTTGGCTGGACTGCTACCCACCCTGCCTGGACTAACAGAGGACTGGGGATACCGGTGCCCGGAGCCTTCTGAACAGAACATCCAGTATCCAGGTCGGAAGGGAGAAGAATCTTGCAGCAGCTTTGCCATAAGGACCTATGTTATATATGCAATTTTATCCATCAATATTGTGAAAATATTTGTTATCTTTTGGATACTACACAATGATTTTTTTTGTATTGATATACCCTTGTTTCTAAATCCTCTCACTAACGTGGGAGAAAGGGTATATCATTTGTGTTGTTTTAGGTATCTGCAACCAATAAGGAATACATCTGGACCTCTGTTCTATGACAGATATGTATTTTTTCATTTGATCACAAAGTTAGAGCTAAGTGGTGTCACCATTATTGTTTTATTTGTCACGTCTTTTTGAGTGTTCTTGTTGACAGAACACTTGGTGTGCCCCACAAGCTGCAAAACTGTTGGGTGTCAGCGCTAGTCCTGGTACAATAATTTTTCTCACCACGTAGTACACCATGTATACACAAACGCGTCCATTAAACTCCTCAGCTATGCATACTAGAGATGGGTCGGTCGTTCGTGAAACGGTTATTTTGAATGGTTTATTTAAAGGAGACAGCGAGCCATTGCTCACTAAAAGGTGAATGGTCATTCTTCAGTTTTGTTTTGTGTTTGCTGGGCTATATAGTACTTTTAACTTTCATCTTACAGCACCAGATTCATGAAGTAAAGATCCAGTGAGCTGGGCTCCCTCTGTCTGTGTCTCCCACTTGCTTTACTTCCTGGTGTATCACACCTCTATTACACCAGTGTACCACTAACATACCTTCCAAGTGTCCCGCTTAATGCGGGTCGCCATTGTCCCGCGGTGGGGTGGGGGCAGTTGGGAGTCCCCCCCAGCCTGAAGAGATGCTCAGTGACGCAGAGCAACGGAAAACGAGGGTGCCGCCTTAGGATGCGTCATCCCAAGAGACCATGCCCTCTTTTCACAGGCCACACCCCCTTTTTATCCCTATCTACAAAGAACCAAAGTTGGGAGGTATGCACTAACTGCTTGTATTAAACGGTCCATCCTGTCTGGCTTAATTTACACACTTGTGTGTGGTGTAGGGTTACCTACTAATCCCTTTAATCCGGGACACATATTAATTACACAGGTTCTGTGGCAGTTTAAAACCAAGTGAAATGGAGTCTTGGGTGTGGCAGTTTAAAACCAGGTGAAAGCCAGCCACAGAACCTGTGTAATTAATATGTGTCCCGGATTAAAGGGATGAGTTGGTCACCCTAGTGTGGTCTTCAGGGGCTGGCTGGCAACTTTTAGCCTGGGGGGCAAGTCCATACCACTGGCCCATAAGTAACAGCGCATCATTAAATGGAGGTTTTTCTGTTTTCTTTATGTAAACGGCCCCTAGCAGCAGGGGGACAGTGTCATTAATAAGTAATGCTGCAGTGATGCCCCCCTGTAAGGCTTGTTGTGCATGCTGTGTGTCCCCAGCTGTCATTCGATGAGCGGAGCACAACAGCCGCACGTGCAAGGTTCACTGACTATGATAAAGCCACCTATGTGCGAGAGCACGGCCGTATCAGTTTGCTTTGTAGCTAATTTTGGGCCTTGCAGAGCTTCTGTAGCCCAGCAGGACACAGAGGGTGGTTGATGAATCACATGACCAGCTGCATCAGAACAATACACTGGACCACCAGGGCCCTTTTTAGTCTTTAAGGTGGCATGCGGCACCAGGTCCGGCTCAAGCCTAATTTGTTAGGTAAACAAACACGTTTTTTGGTGACCCACACTGTTGATATTGTTGGTGGAGCGACAATGTGGATGGGGTAACAATTAGTGTATAAACCTGCTTTTCAAAAAAGTAAGTTTGGTCCATGAGGGTGGGTGTTATTACATGTCACTCTGTCATAATATGAAACTGTACAAATACAGAAATATACATTAGGAAAGAACACTACTGTCGATTCACATAAATCTATGCTAAACATATCAGAAAAGCAACACACATACACAGGGGTGTGACCACTCAAAAGGGTGCGTGTCCTAAACTGTAGTGTACAACACCATATACCCCTTATAAAAATTATACTGTCTAGTACTAGTGCCACACGGAATTAACCAAAATACACATCATGCCATGCAAAATGAGCCAAACTTCCCATTATGCCACACAGTATGAGCCAAATTTCAGGGACAGAAAGAGAGGCGTGGGGGCACAGTGACAGCGGGGAGGCGGGGGCACAGTGACAGCGGGGAGGCGGGGGCACAGTGACAGCGGGGAGGCGGGGGCACAGTGACAATGGGGAGACGGGGGGCAGAGTGACAGCGGGGAGGCGGGGGGCAGAGTGACAGCCGGGAGGCGGGGGGCTGAGTGACAGCGGGGACGCGGGGGGCAGAGTGACAGCGGGGACGCGGTGGGCAGAGTGACAGCGGGGAGGCGGGGGTAGAGTGACAGCCGGGAGGCGGGGGCAGAGTGACAGCCGGGATGCGGGGGGCTGAGTGACAGCGGAACACAGGGGGCAGAGTGACAGCAGGGACGTGGGGGCAGAGTGAGAGCAAATACACAGGGGCAGAGTAAGAGCAAGGGCAGAGTGACAACAGGGATGTGAATGACAGCAGGGAGGAGAGTGGGGACAGAGTGCAGAGTGTAGGCTGAAGCATTACTTACTTTTCAAGCCTACAAAATCTAAAGCTGTGGCAGGGGTTCGGGGTAGAGGAGAGCCGGGCATGCAGCGCCAGGAGGATGGAGAGGAGCTGGGCCACCCAACAGGCATACGGCAGCAGGAGGAGATAGGGGAGCCAGGCCACCCGGTGGGGATCCGGCGGCAGCGCGAGGAGAGGCGGGCCGCCCGGCATGGGCACGCAGCTAAAACCACCCCCAGACAGATCTCTCAGCAGGTGACCGGACACTGCCAGCCTGCTCCCGACACCTTCCCTCTATCATGAAGTCTCTGCGGAGATGGAGCAGGGGCCTGCCAGCCGGAGCAGCAGACAAGGCTGCTCTGAAAAATCAGTCCCCAAGCGCAGCCACGGTTACAGCAAGGATGAGGGGGGGACTGGAGCGTCTTCAATTCTAGTGCTGAACGATGACAAGCCAATCAGAGCTTACAGTCTAGCAACTAATCAGGAACCACCGCTGCCTGATT
Organism: Crinia signifera; assembly: GCF_055691185.1. Classification (NCBI taxonomy): domain Eukaryota; kingdom Metazoa; phylum Chordata; class Amphibia; order Anura; family Myobatrachidae; genus Crinia; species Crinia signifera. Next base: position 44,325,493 of record NC_139225.1, on the reverse strand, counting down.
GGCTGCAGGACTGCAAGGTCCAATTAGCTTGCGGCAAGTGCCTGTGTTCCTCAAACACTGTCAGCGCTGTTTGAATCGGCGGCTTCCCAGCGCCTCAGGCTAGTTTCACACACTCCGGTTTTGACCGGACGGCAAAAAGCCGGACACACTTTGTCCGGCTTTTTGCCTGACAGTTGTCTCCTTCACATGCACCGGCTCAGTGAGCCAGTGCTGTGTAAATTTGAGGGTAGAAACTGAAGTGACGTCAGTTTGGGGTGGAGAGCTAAAACCGGACACCAAATGACCGGTGTGTGTGAAAGGCCCCCATCGCCCTCAGCACACACTGACCTGTGAGGACGGGACGGCCACGGCACGGCAGCCGGACACTGCAGTGGTAAGATCCGGCTGCTACCCGGCACCCGTGCCCTGACCGTCCTGTGTGAATGGACACATAGGCCGGTTTCACACACTCCGGCCGGACGGTGAAATCCCACACGGCCAGGGAGCCGTGCCGCACACGTTAGTTGTGAATGGACACTATTGTGTCCATTCACACGGGACGGCCACGGCCCGGCCGCACGGTTGCAGCCGGATCCCGCCACTGGAAGGGACGGCTGCCGGGCTGTGGCCATCCCCTCCATGATAATCTACTGTGTGCGGCACGGCTCCCTGGCCGTGCGGGATTTCACCGTCCGGCAAGAGCCGGAGTGTGTGAATCCAGCCTCAGTGTAGCGCCTTATACGGTTGGGCCGGCCCTGTGCGGCACTAATCGATAAAGCAGCCCGGGGGGCACATGGCACCCTGTCCCCCGGCCCAGCCCGCCACTGGTGGTCTTGAACACATTGAGGCTTGACACTGTGCAGATAAACATTTTATCAGCTTTATTCAAGACAAGTAGGTCCGGCGGCATATGGGATCTTGTCGGTGTTCAGCTTTTCTGCTGACTGTTGGTTACTAGCTGAATTGAAATATTCCGCTTACCATCTTAACATATTGGGGAAAATTTTATAAGATGAAAGTTGTATTTTCAAATGGGATGTTTTTTTCAAAGTGAGGCAGTGTGCCGTCAGAAAGAGCCGGTTCTTGTCACTGATCGGTCAAGAGATCATTCACCGCTCTCTTTAGTGAGTCACTTTGCCCATCTCCGTCGCATACTCTACTTCCTAGTCAGACTGTTTCTGTTACAATAAAGTTTAATCAAGAAAAAAAAAACTCCTACCCTGATTGGAGGACTGAGCTACACGCCGGAAGTGGCTGCGTGTGTTGGCGGCGCTGCAGTGCTGACAGTGTAAACCCTGAGAGCAGGCGCAGCAGCAGCACGCTGGAATCCGGAAGCGCCTGTCTGTATTTGGTCGTGGTGTCACTGTCAGCAGACTAGTGTGGGAAGCTCAAGCTGCCGACGAGGCGTCAGGTGGGATCCGTGTCTGGTGTATTACAGCGGCTGTAGGGTGAGGGCACATACCAACATACATGGCACGTCCCTGCGCTGCTACTAATCCTCCCAAGCCTCAGAACGCTGTTCTGGTGGTAATGCTGTATATAGCTTGACGTACATGTAGTCCCACCTCAGGGTGCTATATGTATCAAACCTTGGAGAATGAGAACGTGGAGTGAGATAAAGTACCAACTAATCAGCTCCCAACTGTCTGTAAAGATGCCATCTAGGGGCTGGTTGGTAGTTTATCTGTCTCCATTTTAAACATCAATGGTTTTAATTTATGTTCCTATTTTTACCATTCAATCGCAGCAAACCGAAGTTTGCTGCCATCGAATGGAAAATTTTTGATGTTCTGATGCTTGCACTGGGTTCCACCACCAGTCCCATCCGTGGCCGGCCATGCTGTGTGTGCAAACTGTTTTTTATTTTGTCCATGCACAAATTAAATTAATTGTTTTTCTATTGAACTCTTTTTTGATGCGATGATTAGTTACCATTGCATCAAAAAAATGTGATGGCCGAAGTCCAGCCATTATTGAATGGTGGGCTTTCGATGTCCATCACTAATCCCAAAATAGAGAGCAAGACCCCAGGCAGGAAAGATGCACAGCAAAGGTTTTCAAGGGTGCAGGGTGGTACAAACCTCTGTATGTGATATTCAGGCTATTGAGCCTGGTGTTGGCGTTATCTGGGCAATACATCGCACAATCTCTGTGACCTTTCACCACCCACCAAAGTCCCGATTTCTATTTGTGCAAGAACCTCTCTTCATTGTCTAATAGGCTGGCCAGCTGTCACATTTGGGACATTAGAAGAACAATTTGCTTATTGCACAATTGAAATGGGGAAATAGTATTTTGGTAATTTGCCATTATCCTGTTTTCTCAGTATTGACTAATTGCATTTTACATTTTTTTTTTTTACGTTCTTTTCTCTCTTTAACCTGCAATAAATTAATATTTATAAAGCACTAGAAGAAGTAAAGTAAAACTTACCTAAATTTAAAGGTGCAGGAAGGGTTTTTTTTGTTTGTTTGTTTTTTTATTGGCACTTTAAAATATAATTTTTTTTTTTTCATAATGCACTTGGCAACTTATGACTTCAAAAATAGAAGCAACTTGAAATGGGGTGAACCTATTTGTTTTTGAGCACCCACCTAAAATCATGGGAGTTATTCAGTTCTTTGTGCTGATAGCGACTACTGTGTGCATACATTATTTCTGCTTGCACCATCCTGAGGTGGTGAGCAAAAATATTTTCAAAATTGGGATTTGGATGCCCAAACTGCCATTGTGGCAGCACACCCTTTAGCCATTTTAAGTATCTAAACCCGGTGCATTTGGGCAAGATTAGGGCCTATGCCACTCACACCCGTCTGCACAACAATTGAATATCGAGGGTCTGGTGCCCATTACTTAAATGTGCTAAAAAAACAAGTGAATTCCCCCCCCCCCCCCCCCCCCCTCCATGTACTAAGTTTTTATAAATAAATAGGCTTTCAGGTGTTGTTGCTAGCTAGGATACAGCATTGGATCTCTCCCACCATTGGGCACCTTACCACATTCTTTGGTGCCATGCAAGTCACCTATCTCGCCGACTAGGAACCTTATCCTGCAACAAAGATGTCTGGCCACTTCCCATCCTTAAATGCCAGTGAGATGCATTCATATTCACAAGCTGAGGCTGTCACCACCCCTCCATCATCACATGACAGCAGACTATCAGTGCTTCCTACTTCCGATGCCACAGGACCAGTTCTCACAGAACTGGTTCATCTCATGCGCAAAGTACTGAATATCTGTTGTTGCTTGATGATTTCCCACTTGCAACCGCAGCTGAATGAACCTCAATATATTTGTTGCACTGGCACAAATATTAACTGTCAGTATTCCAGAGGAATTGTAAAAATGTTAATGAAAATATTGTTCTGTACTTTAGCGTTTATAAAAACCATTGTCAGTTTCCGCAGCCCGAGGGAATAGAATAGAATCAACTTTATTGGCCATGTGTGCTTGTGCACACTAGGATTTTTTTGTGGATTTTAGTGCAGCATCAAGCAGGGATGAAATTACATACGTTACATTGGGACATTACATGCAGGGGGAACATGCCCATTGAGCGGCACCTAGGCAGCCATCAGTGGCGACACTGGTCGTTGCAGCAGCCAGGTGGGAACAATATAAGCAGGGACAGTACAGTTATCACACAGGGAAAACATTCCTGCCAAGCTGCACAGCGCTTAGGGAGCCATCAGTGGCGCCACTGGTCGTTGCAGCAGCCAGGTGGGTAACAGTATGAGCACAGCATGAGGTAATAGTGTGCAAAGACAGCCCAGTTGTAACAGAGACAGTACAGGTTTCACATAGGGGACACGGGATACATATGGTTGAGTGCACAGTTCCTAGGCAGCTATTGCAGCGCCATCTTGCTTCTTCCTGTAGAAGGAGCTGTGGGTAGCAGAGGGGGAGGGGAGGAGAGTCACTGATGGCTGTAGTTGATGGGTGTGGGAGAGAGAATCAGGGAGGCCTGGGCAGAGTCAGTGATGCCTGGGGCTGGAGTTGGGCCCTCTCTGGGCTGAGATCCATGCCACAATGTCTCCTGGGGGCACCGCTGGTGCCCTCCCGTAGCTTCTTCTCACCTCTACCACCGATGGGAGCCTGGATGTCAGGGTCGCGGGATAGACGCCTGCAGACCTCTGCGTGGGGCCTCCGCTAGGCCGGACTGCCACTGCCTGAGGGGATCCCGGCCCTCTTTCCTCTTCACTCCTGTTGGCCGTCTCAACTTGCGATCCCGCAGTGGGACTGGGGGGCCGGGGATGGGAGCTCTGTGGATGTAGCTGGAGCTCCCAGTGTGGTTTCCTCTCCAACCCCAGCAGGGGGGGCCACCCACCCACAGGTCAATGGTACTGACCGTCCCGCTGCTGCTCCAGCGGTTTGCGGCTCTCGCCACTGCTCGCTGCCAGGGGTGGGCAGCGCTGCCTCTTCCCTCTCCTCACCCCCCGCTGCTCCGGAAGCCAGGGATGGTGGAGCTCCGTGGATGGGGGACCGGAGCTCCACGTGCATGCGACCATCCCCGGCCCCACCGGAAGTTGTAATAAACTGCGGGATAGGGCTTGTAAGATACTACTTCTACAGCTATGTCTCCATAGGAAATGCGGTCAACATCCCAGTGGTCATGATGAGTTTGGCAACTGTTATACTGACCAAGCAGTATTATGAATGTTATTCTTGTGAATAATATTATTGTGTAGATAAATAAGCAGTGATGTTTTTTACAAAGCAAATAAAATAAGTTGGGAATTTTTTTTCTTTGTACCTAGTGATACATGAGCAATACTGTTATGTATGTACTGTTACTTACTTAACTTCCTATGTTAATGTTTCCTGCTGCAGGTAATAGAATTGCTGAACCATGAGTCTGCAGTGGACAGCGGTAGCAACCTTCCTCTATGCAGAGGTGTTCATAGTCTTGCTCCTGTGCGTTCCTTTCATTTCCCCAACAAGGTACCAGCATCCCTTAGTAACTCCTAGTTCTTCTTCCAGTGTTTTCAAATGCCTTTTTGGATAGAGAGTACACCTTTATTTGATATACCATATAGTGTTCATGCTAGGCTGCATGATTTTTTTTAAAGTGCATAATGCAACCCTGCTAAAACAGCCTGCATGTCCGTCGCCTCGCGAAAAGATGCAATGCTTATGGCATCTTTTCACATTAACCAGAGAGCTTGGGAGGAGCCCTACTCCCTTATCAGTGATGGTGGGAGCTGAGCCCACCCACATTAGAGATTACGGCACCCTGCTCTGCTGTAATCCTAGCGGAATCGCCACCATATAAGACCACCGACTGTTCCACTCATACCTAGAATCTCATCTTCTTAAAGGAGTAACTAAGGGTAAATTCAATTTAAAAAAAAAAGCCACCATGGTTGGACAAAAAAGTTAGGTCAACAATAAAACAAGAGCATTTAAATTCTATAAAAATAACATAAATGAGGAGGAGTTCACCAAATACAAAGAATCAAACAAAATTTGCAAAGGGGCAATCAAAGTAGCTAAAAGGGATTTTGAAGAGCGCATAGCCACTGAAAGCAAAACTAGCCCCAAGCAGTTTTTCAAATACATAAATAGTAAACGTATAATTAGGGACAACATAGGCCCAGTAACCGATATCACTGGAAAGAAGTTTTACGGAGGACAAGGGAAAAGCAGAACTGTTAAATGAGTTCTTCTCATCAGTGTTTACTAGGGGAGAGCAGACTGTGGAACGCACACATACCACAAATGGGATGAACAAGCCGCACCTCAATATTGATTTCTCTACCGAGGAAATTATATTGAGGCTCAGCAAAACCAATAAATCACCTGGGCCAGATGGGATTCATCCTAGGGTACTAATGGAATTAAGGGAGGAATTGGCTTCCCCTCTACATTATATCTTTGACAATTCACTATCATCAGGAAAGGTACCAAAAGACTGGAGAATAGCAGAGGTAGTGCCATTATTCAAAAAAGGAGGATCCGGCTAATTACAGACCTGTTAGTTTAACATCAGTAGTGGGTAAACTATTTGAAGGATTTTTAAGAGATGGTATCTAGGAATATTTAGACCTTCATAATTTACTCCGTAATAACCAGCATGGGTTTGTGAAAAATCGTTCATGCCAAACTAATCTACTTGGTTTCTATGAAGAGGTTGGCAAAAACCTTGATAATGGAAACGCTGTAAATGTGATTTTCCTAGATTTTTGTACCACACAAGAGGTTGATAAATAAAATGAAGGACATGGGATTAGGGGCAAATATCTGCAGATGGGTAGGGAACTGGCTGTGTAATAGGGAACAAAGAGTGGTCGTGAACAGTGCCGTATCAAATATACCAGTGATAAGTGGAGTGCCACAGGGTTCGGTTCTAGGACCCATTTTGTTTAACGTTTTTATAAACGATATTGGGATGGGGTTACTCAGCAATGTATCCATCTTTGCGGACGACACAAAACTGAGCAGAGTTATTAAATCATCAGAAGATGTCACCATGCTTCAAAATGATCTTGACAATCTAGACGAGTGGGCAAAAAAGTGGAAGATGAGGTTCAATGTGGACAAATGCAAGGTCATACACCTTGGGAGACATAACCAGTGTGCTAGTTATAACCTAAGCGGGGATGAATTGGGTAATTCAGTGCTCGAAAAGGATCTAGGAGTTCAAATAGACAACAAACTGGGGTGTAGTGCTCAATGTAATATAACAACAAAAAGGCCAACAAAATTCTCGCATGTATTAAAAGGGGCATGGAAACTAGGGACTCTAAAGTAATTATGCCTCTGTACAAATCATTGGTTAGACCGCACCTCGAATATGCAGTGCAGTTCTGGGCCCCGCACTATAAAAAGGACATCATAGAATTAGAAAAAATCCAAAGAAGAGCAACAAAGCTTATTAGGGGAATGGAGAATTTAAGCTACGAGGAAAGATTAAACAATTTGGGACTATTTACACTAGAGAAAATACAACAATGGTTTTTTTTTAAATTAAATACTGCGCTGCGGAGCAGCCTGACCTGCACGGCAAGTGTCACCAAACACACTACACATAGAACCACAACAGAAAAAATACCGACAGTTCTTTCAGGCGCTCCTTCTTTGTGTCTCTCCTTCAAATGTATCTTAGAGGGTTACTCATATGACATGTAAGGAAAAGACAATAATATAGTGTAAAACCATAAAACCAAATATAAATTCTAAGTGGTGTTTTAAGATGGGAACCGTACCCTAATGAATTGTCCACCAATTAAGTAGACAATCTGCGCATGTGGTTAGTAAATCTGGAAAAACAGGTCCTCAAATGTGGTCCTCCTTTCTCCATGATTATCCCGTGAATAGAGAATATACAAAGAAATATCAGAATGAGATGTCTGCTTAAACAGAAGCAGACTCAAACAGCATGGATGGTAATTACTTCAGGCGTCCCTGGATGCTGGTGGATCTCCCGGTCCTGGTGGTCTGTCCAAAGCTCATCCCGGCGGAGGGGACTTATGAGCTTTGGACAGACCACCAGGACCGGGAGATCCACCAGCATCCAGGGACGCCTGAAGTAATTACCATCCATGCTGTTTGAGTCTGCTTCTGTTTAAGCAGACATCTCATTCTGATATTTCTTTGTATATTCTCTATTCACGGGATAATCATGGAGAAAGGAGGACCACATTTGAGGACCTGTTTTTCCAGATTTACTAACCACATGCGCAGATTGTCTACTTAATTGGTGGACAATTCATTAGGGTACGGTTCCCATCTTAAAACACCACTTAGAATTTATATTTGGTTTTATGGTTTTACACTATATTATTGTCTTTTCCTTACATGTCATATGAGTAACCCTCTAAGATACATTTGAAGGAGAGACACAAAGAAGGAGCGCCTGAAAGAACTAGAGAAAATACGTTTAGGGGGGGTATGCTTAACATGTATAAATATATTAGGGGCCAATATAAGGAACTGTCAAACACCCTTTTTTCTACTAGAAAGGAATCTAGGATGCGAGAGCACGAGTTTAGATTAGAAGAAAAAAAGATTTTGTTCATTAAGATGAAAAAATTTCTTTACAGTCAGAACAGTCAAACTTTGGACTCTCTTCCTGGAGAAGTGGTGTCGGCAGACACTATAAATACATTTAAAATAAGGTTGGATAAACATTTATTGGTTAAACATCCATAGGTATGAATAAGTAACATAATCTGTCTTTAAATATCAGAACATACTATACAATAAGGGATAAGCTACTATAAACATAGGTTGAACTAGATGGACGCAAGTCTTTATTCAGCCTCACCTACTATGTAACTATGAGTACAGCTTATGAGCACTTAGTGCTTTACAAATGAGGTACTGTATCTTAATATTGGTAGTTCTTGTTTGCTTTGAGGCACTTTGCCAAAATCTATGTTGTACAGTTCCAGTAGAAACTAGGAATAGTTGTTGTCTTCTCCCAATTCTTCAGTTGCGATTATGCGCCTTTTAATTTAGTCTGCCGGTGTTATCCAGAAACGCAGGATACATTTGTCTTGGTACATGGGTTGTCATAGACTTATAACTGCCTTTTGTTATGGTTCTATAAGCACATTAGGTATTTTTACCCAGAATATTTTTACCAGTCATTACTCCCATGCGTGTGAAGCATTCCTGTATTTTTCACATTGCATCCAGCATATTCAAATCCCTGACTGGGAGAATTTGCCTCCTGGTTGGGATCAAGTACCATCATGCATGCTGTCTCCTGGAGAAGTGTGATCACGCTGTACAGTATTTGATGTCTGTCCGTGCTCACCCCCTAGCCTCTGATCCAGGTTGTATTAGTTTAGTCAAGATATAATTTCTTGTTAAATTACAGAACTCCTCCTGTTTATATGCTGCTAAATCTGAGGGTCAAGCTACTATATGTAATGTCAGTTGTAAGTTTTGAAATAATTTATTTAGGGGGTAGTGTCTTTTCTGTAGAGCTGTACATTTTGAGCTTTTTCCACATGAATTATGTCCAATCCCATTTTTCACCCCCCAGCATTGCTGAAAGCCTACAGATACCTCACAGCCACATTGCACACATGCTGTGACTGACTAGCAATGTGGGATTTAGTTATGGTATATTGAATCGACCATGTTTGAAGTTTTGTTGAGAGATGGAGAATTCCAGAGGTAGAGTATAGCACGGGCAACATGGAGAGGTGGTGTGCGTTTGTAGAGAAAAAAAGGATGGGCAGGAGTCTGAAGGGATATAATGTCAAAGATGTAAATGGGGGATGGCCTTATAGGTGAGAGACTTTTGATTCATATTCTGAAGGCTAAGGAGAGCTTGTGTAGGGCTTGCAAGAGGAGAGGTGGACATAGGCCCTTATTCAGATCTGATCGCAGTACAATTTTTTTTCTCAAAATGGGCAACATCATGTGCACTGCAGGTGGGGCAGGTGTAACGTGCAGAGGGATTTAAATTTGGTTGGGATGTGTTGAAAATTAAATCTAAATTGCAGTGTAAAAATAATGCAGCCAGTATTTACCCTGCATAGAAGCAAAATCACACACAAATCTAACTCTCTATGCATGTTGCATCTGCCCCATCTGCAGTGCACATGGTTTTGCCCATTTTTAGAACAAATTAGTATTGCGATCAGATCTGAATGAGGGCCATAGTGTGCCAGACAGCATAGATCAGACTGATCTGTGGAGAAGGCAGTAGGAGGCCAAATAGGAGGAGGATTCAGTAGTCAAATCTGGAGATGACCAGTGAGTGGATGAGTATTTTGCTAGCATCCTGGGTGAGAATGTTTGATAATAAAATGACAGGACTGCGAGAAGTACTGAATGTGTTGAAGGAGGAGTCGAGGAGAACTCCCAAGTTGGCGTACTTGAGGGCTAGAGAAGATAGTTGTTCCGTTAACAGATCATTAAATTGTGGAAATTAAGATTATACTTGATGGAAAGAGTGGCGGCATCTAGGTGAAAATAGCAGAGACAGTTGCAGATCCGAGTAAGGATCGGGGGAGAGGTCAAGGGAGGAAAGTTCTGTGTACCATAGAGATCATATTGGAGGCCAAACGAGTTGATGAACTCAATTAAAGAATGTATAAAATGAGAGTAGGAGAGGTTCTAGAACAGAACCTTGAAGGACCCCCTTCTGTTAGTGGATGTGAAGTCATGATAGGAGAAGGAGTGGTTGGAAGACGGCCAGGATAGGGCAGTATCATGCATCCCAAATAAGTGAAGGATATGCAGATGGAGGGTGACTTACTTTGCATAACCAAAATAGAAATAAGCTGTAGGGTTGAGTGTAGGATTATTATGCTGGCATCACATGTTTTTTATTAAATTGGCCTCATTTACCAATGTAATGCCTGAGCTTTCTCAATCATCCTTTTTTTCTATGGACGTGCTCAGAAATGTGGTGAGTGGGCAACCACTGCCTACCTGCATGATCATGCGCTGCGTGTACTAACATCCATTGTGTGACATGGGTGTTTGGCCTTAGTGTCCATTTTTGTCATGGGAACACAATGGATTTGTTTGTTTCAGGACAGATGCTGTGATCTTTGTGTGTGAGAGCAGCTAGAAGTCTGAATTCTCTGCAAATAATGTGTTTCTGTTTCATAGTAATGCAAATCAGGGCTGTGCTGTACTTCACTTTCAGGCTAGCATGATGGCATAGTGGTTAGCATTATTGATTCACAGCATAGTGCGATCTCTCTGGAGTATGTTCTCCTGTTTGCATCCAGTTTCCTCCAACATCCCAAAAGACCTACTGGTAGACTAATTGCACTCTGACAAAATTAGCCCTGTGGTGGGAGAGCTTGTATGTTGGGTAATTTAGACAGCACTTTCCAGTTTGCAAGGGATGGACATAAATGACACATAGTAGTCAGTCCTATTGTTTGTAAAGGGTGCTATGTGATGTTGCCGTGCCTCTTTATTTAACTGCGGCAAAGTCACCTGATCTCGCACCCTTTGCTGGCTGAAATCAGATTTGCCAAATTTGCACAGTACATTTGGAAAGGATCACTAATACCGTGTTCTCACTGAGAGTGAGAAATACATGTTTTTTTACACGGCATTAAAATCCCGGGACTGCAGGGACGGACCCCCATTCTCACTGCAAGGCAAATTCCCGGGTGAAGAAGTTCTACCCAGTAATTTGCCTTTTAACACAGGTTTTTATGCAGTTAGAACGGGTCAACTCGTGTCTTCATACCCAGATGTCAAACACGGGTAAAAAGAAGGGTTTTACCAGTGTATGAGATCCGGGTATGCGACCCGTTCACACTGCAAAAAAAAAAGTGTTAAAAGGCAAATTTCCGGGTCGACATGCTAGACCCCGGAATTTGCCTGCAGTGAGAACGGGGTTTAACCCCTTCCCGACATTTGACGTATATATACGTCATGGCCGGGATGTACTTCCCGACACATGACGTATATATACGTCATGACTTTAAAGTGCCACCGCGTCCAGAGACGCGGTGACAGAGGGATGATGTCTGCTGTCCCTGACAGCAGACATCCTCCCTCATTGCCCAGGGGGGGCAGCTATGCCCCCCGTCATGGGCGATCGCTGTGATTGGCTGTTCAAACATGAACAGCCAAAAACAGCGTTAAACTGCGTGTTGTGTAAAAATTAGACGCTGCTGCCCCCTAGTGTCCAAAAAAATTAAAGGAGGTTGAAATAATGATTTTTTTAATAAAGTATAGATATGGTCTTTGTTAGTTATTAACTATTTTGAGTGGTATGATTATTTGTCTCACAAGCAGAAAATGTAACATTTTGCAAATAGCAAAATGTTCCATTTTTTTACGACATTTTGGTATTTTTCACAAAAAAAAAAAAATTGTATCGACCAAAATTTACCACTAATTTAAAGTACAATGTGTCACGGGAAAACAATCTCAAAATCACTGGGATAAGTAAAAGCAAAAAAAAGTTATCCCCACTTAAGTGATACATGTCAGATTTGAAAAAAAGGCCTCTGTCAGGAAGGCAAAAACATGCTGCGTCGGGAAGGGGTTAATATGAGAATTTGCAGTGGACTGAAAACCACTGCCCAAACAGAAAGAGAAAACGCCCCTTGTTAAATTGCGAATAGATCACTATTCCCTATCCAATTGCTAATCCTTTTGCAGTTCCCGAACTATCAGTTTCTGTTGTCTGTGCAAATCTGAGTAGGTCTGTGAATTCCACTAATATGTGACTGAGACAGACTGGAAGTGGTCATTGCTAACGTCATGGACCCTCCTCAGAAATGACTGGGCACGCCTACATTTTTCCAACCACTTCCAGAAAACTGCAAGGGAATTGTTACAATCCATGTGTATGTTCTGTTGCTATATCCCCTTGCACATGCTAATTCTCTGATTAGCGATCCATGCTGAATATTACGGACCTCTTTAGGCGGGAGCAGGTTGCCATAAATCCACAAGATCCTTGTGGATAATTGGATTGATCCGTATTCTCTGAACAGAACTGTGCCAATTGGTGTCGCTATATTTATAAGCTCTTTGGCTCTCCCGGGCATACTACTGTGCGCCAGTGGTTCCCCCACTGGTGCACACACACATCACTCAAGCCCCCCCCCCCCCACCGTGCAGCAGCCCCAGGGGAGCATGGGCTGCTGCAGAAGGCAGTGCCTGAAGTGGTGCACCCAGGAAAACCCACCACTGAAGGGTTTAATGATACTAACGGAGTCTAGATCAAAATGTACACCATTGCTTATGGCAGTGGTTCCCAAACTTTTTTGAATCACGGCACCCTAGAGCATCAAAATATTTTCATGGCACCCCTAGGCCAAATGCTTCTTATCGAGAAATTCAGAAATTAAGTGCATTGTATTTATATGTCACAGTTATCTGGTGAGGGACAGGTTTTGCTTTTGTTTGTCCACATATGTTATGATTGGCAGCCACAAGCACTGGTTTTGCCTGGTACATTGGCCATAAATAATATGAATTGATCTTGGTCCACCAATCCAAGGCACCCCTGCAAGTGTCGTGAGGCACCCCAGGGAGCCTAGGCACACAGTTTGGGAACCACTGGCTTATGGTGATATCAGGCACTGCGACAAAATAATGCTTCATTTTGTTTTTTGCAGATGGCAGAAAATTTTCAAATCTCGCTTGGTGCAGCTAATAGTGACATATGGAAACACTTTCTTTGTGGTCCTAATAGTGATCTTATTGCTGCTTCTGCTAGGTAAGTGCATCAGTAAATGTTGGTCTGTCACTGAGCGTCTGCCACTACGATGATCCGGTGATGGTGGTTGCAGAGAGTCGGGGACCATTTGTGGTAGATAACGAGGAGTTGTTCCAAATCGGTTGATTGAGGGCCACTCAGATTCTAAATTGACTGCTCTTTGATGCTGCATCATTGTACCCAAGTGCTGGTTGATGGAAAGCTGCTCTCCCCCCCCCCCCCCCCCCCCCCCCCTCTCCTCCTTTAAAGTCTTGAACTAACCCCCCTTCCCCAGCCACACGCTGAAACTGCCCACATACTTACCGTATGGCGTCCTGGAGGCCGGGAGTTCGGTGTCAGGAGCCTTATTGGGATTCTGGCACAGGTCTCCTGGTAGTAGTCAGGATGCCAGCGTCAGTATCCTGACCACTGGGGTGCTAACAGAACACCGTTAAGACTACAGCATAAAGCATTGCTCTGCTTTCCTTCATTCTCGTATTAGTGGTGGCGATGTGCAAATGTTTATTAGTTTTCTGCATGGGATTATTGCAGTCTCTGCAGCGCTATGTGCTGAGTATGCTCTTGTGGCATTCTGTAGAACGGAGATAACAGCAAGCCCAGACTCTGCTTTCTATTAAGTTCTGTGAGGGAGAACAGGGAGGTCCGTGTTGAGCCTATTGTGACTCCTTTTTCAGTCCTGCTTTTATCCCGCCTGAAAAAAGATGGATAAAACCCTGTAGTATGTAGCCTTTTCTTTTGCGGGAGCATACAGCGAAGAAAAAGGCAAATAGCATTTCTTTATTTGTTTTGTATGTAGATAAAGTACAAGATTCTACAAGACCGCTATAATGGTGTCAACTCTTTGGACAATCCAGAATTGGCTTATAGGGAGGTTGACTCCACTCTCTGTGGCGCCTTCACTACTGAGTGACCAGAAGTGTGCTCTTGTCCATTCCCTCTGGCCTGCTCTGCCTCACTATCTGGCTTCTGCGGGGGACACTACAAGCGTCACGCACCAGCATCGTTCTATAGGCCTGTCAATGGGTCCCCCGAGCTGTACTCCTTCACTGTTTACATTTGGCTTTTTCTCTGGACCCCATTTCACATTCCAGAGGCAGGTGGGGGGAGAAGGACACAGAGTAATAAAAGTTGATTGAAGATGTTCTATGGCCATATCTAAATTGTATTGATGTAAAATATTGTTCATTTGAGACATTTAAGGATTAGCCAGAATTACATTTGATTGCAAAGACAAGCTCCTCGCTCAAAGCAGATGCACCTGTTCCTGTGCAGGAGAGGAGACTTCACCTCCTGCGCCTTTGGGGAATAGCAGGAGAAGCTGTGCACTGACACATACATTGCCACGTGTGTCTTAATAGTTAGCGCTCTCCTCTGCCTGGTGCATTATGGGAAGCTACTTACAGGAGTCGCATGCCTGAATGTGGATACATCGCCACTGTTTACTTTCACACCCCCTGGCTGTTTATTACAAGGTTATCAGGCCTGGATTGTGTATGTAGTTGTGGCAGATAAGAACGGAATACCTTTTTATGTACTGATTATTTAACATAGAAAAGCTGTATATAGTGTCACATTCAGTTAGTAGCCGAGCAGTATGTTAGAGAAGAAAACCTGGCCTCCTTCTACTCTCATACCTTATTATTGCCAGCAATATCCATGTTGGTGTTTCCTGCGGTTATAACAGGCCGTACATTGTGTCAGGATGTCGCAGCTGATCACGCGTATGCTGTTGGCACCCTGTATCATGAGCTTCAAGTGATGAACTAACCTCACAGTGCAGTGCTGAAGTTGTCCTGCAGGATTTGCAAGTCCCTAGCCAGCAATATTGCTTTGCATGTGTACTGCAGTAAGGAAGAGAGAGTTGTTTGTTTTATCCCAATGCATAATGTATGTAAATGTAGAGCATACGGAGAGGGGGCCTGACTGTGTCCATTTTACTTATTGATGATTTATTTTCAGGACAGACCTGTATAAATTTCCTCATCAGTGTTTTCCCATCTACATCTGCTGAAAATGTAGTTCTACTCTGCAGTACTTGGGACAGTGATCTCTGCAGATCTGTACCACCAGTTTAAGGCCGTGTCCCCCAGGAAGTTAACATGTTAAACCCCTTGCCAACCTACCACTAAAGCCCTATACACAGGGCGACTGCTACCTCCATGCTGGGTGATGTGCTTCAGCACACAGCGCTGTGTGCTGAGCGATCTGTGCAGAGTGGGGCTATGCCTATTGTTCATAAGCAAAGCCCCGCAATCTAACTGGAAAAACAGTGCTGTGTTTCCCTGCGGGTGATGTTGACGCATAGGGCTATACGCATGGAGCAATCAGCGATCCATTTCTAAGTGATCTGGTCAGAATGCTTACAAATAGAGCTGAAATCACCCCGTGTGTAGGCCCCTTAAGGTCTATGCGTCTATAATCCCTGTACGCTCAAGTGGATGTGCTCTTGCAGTATATTGGAAGTGCTGATATCCTCTTTTATAATAAATTAAGGGTTTGTTTTGTTTCACAGATGCGTTTCGTGAGATCCAGAAGTATGGGGTCGGAGAGCAAGTGGACCTCAAGAACAATCCGGTGGCTGTGGAACATATCCACATGAAACTGTTCCGTGCTCAGCGTAACCTGTACATTGCTGGCTTCTCCCTCCTCCTGTCCTTGTAAGTAGATTACTCTCTTGTTTTTTAGAGTTAAGTTCAATAAGGAGCAAGCTACACAATGTGCCATTACATTGGCATAGAAATGCCAGCAATGGGACATCAACCAGCACCTTCCTCTCCCCGGACTTGCTGAGGAGAGGAATAAAGCTTTGAGTGAAAGTCCGGGGCTTCCAAAAGCACCCCATATACATACACTTAAGGTCCCCACACACTGGGCGATGCACCTGCAGTTTGGGCTATTTTCCTGTGATTTCCGTAATCAATCACTGGAAAAGAACCCAAAGTGCAGCTGACTGACAGCGGGTCCAATGCAATGCGCGGACCCGACAAGTCACCCCTACTGCAGAAGCAAACTCCTGGAATGCTTCTGAGCTGGACCGGCTTGACTTGGATCGCATGCGATAGACCACAATATATTGCATTTGACCCTGGGAAGTTACCGGGTGGCTTAAGCGAAGCATTGCGTGCACCTTCTCAGAGGAGCCTTTACTCCCGTACTGAGCCAACACTTACTACTTTGCCTAATTATCTTCTGACCACATGGTGGCAGTAGAAACCCTTGTATTATGCAGTCAGTGTAATCCAATGCTGTAATTCCACAATAACTTCATGCGGCATGGATTTAAGTATATATTTAAAAAAAAAAATTCTTTATTTTGATTTTTCAAATTTCCATAACAAACATAAATATTTCCAGCATAGGGACTTCCGGTTCGCGTGGCTCTGAGGAGGACGCTTTTAATCTGAGCTCCCGGATCGTGGGCTGATAGGGGTTACTGGTGGCCTCTGCAGTGGTCCTGCGTACCCCCATGACACTACCACAGCTGGGGATAAGAACCGGCAAGAGTCCCGCAACGGGACTGGCTCCCGCACACCCCCTAAACACCAGAGTTCAACTCCACAAGATTGGAGTGCAAGGCGCGGCCGCAATCTCACATACGCGTCCTAGCCGAATCTGCCCCCCAGCCAAACAAAAGCCCACCCGGCTCGGAGGCGGAGATGTGGCCAGTTCTCTCTCCCCCCCCCCCCCCCCCTGCTAACTCACCATAGCGCTGACTCCCTGGTGCTGGCGGGGACACGATCAGGCAGGCACAAGATCCGCATCCGTGCTGATTTACGCGCACCCTGTCCACCACTTACCGCTCAGCTGCCGCAGGTCCCCCCGCTGACAGCCACCTCCACAAATTGGCACTTGGCGACGGGACAGAGATGGATGACTATAACCTGCGCACATTGCCCCCGAGACCGTCCCTGCTGCCAGAAGCCAGCTGACTGCACTGCCTGCACTCACCCAGCAGACCCTCTGCAATCCCAGGACATCAACAACAGCCCCCACTGCAACCACCTGCCTCTATTGGGGACACCACAATCTTCCCAGCCCCCTTCCATTGGACTTTTGCCCTCCACATCTGAGCACCCTCACAGTGTGACTGCCTCCCACTAACACTGAATTTCCGAGGGACCCTCTTGAGGCCCCCCCCCTTTGTGTTTGGCCCTTGGAACATTTTGATACCCAGCAGATCCTCCGGAGCTCCTACACCAGACCAGGCGTCTGGTCCCTAGCATGCTCATTGCCCAAACCGCAATTACCTGCCTCCATTGAGCCCACCACTGCTCTCCCACCCCCCCCCCCCTCTCCTTTTTTTTGGACCCTACCCCGCCACACCTGGCCAAACACGCATTGAGGCTGCCTCCCACAAGAGACTTGTGTACAGGTGTCCTTTTTGGAGGCCATCCTACTCCTACACCGCAGTGGTTGTGACTCCGTCACGTGGCACCTGGTGTATCCTGACACCCCACAACAAGCTGCAACAGGGTAGCCTTTACAATCCCAAGCCTGTTGCCCTCTAACCACTGCTTGAGCGACCCACAACCCGCACCTACCTACCGCGGTTGTCCCACCTGGACCCACTGGATTGGACAACAACCAATCCCATATCGACAGAGCTTATTATAAGCTAGGGCCACGCCTCCTCCCATATCCTTGGCAAGCCGTCTTCTACTGTTCCAGGACACGCCGAGGGCGCTGGAGATGTGATTACTAGGAAAAAAATGGTCCCAGCCCTTGCACAGGCCCAACTTCAGTGGCTGTACCACGAACAACCATCTACGCATCGTTGCTATATCTCATTTAAACTTTATGCTATTTGTTGAGAACATATCTCCTATCGCATTGTATGTTATCGGATAACCTTTCTTTTATTTTTAATGTATGCTAGGTTGACCATGTTTTGAATTTATTGTATTACGTATCTCTCTGAAATAGGGAGATGACTCCTAAACTGATCTCTCTTGGTTATGCAAAGGTTTTTTGAACCTTACTCTTCTGCTACCATGGTAAGGCAAATCCCAGGGGGGGCCACAGCCCACCCCCATCTCTTCCCAAAGCCCCCCTGCAAAACCATCTACACCTCCAACTCCCCGTCTTTCCCAACTGGTTTCGCAGACCGACACCCCCCCCTCTGTCGGCCCTCTCAGCGACTGAGGCGGCCCACGGATCAACAATTTCGAGAATTTGAAAACGCATTGGCCTCAGTGTTCTCCCAACCTGATACAAATTGTAAGCGTATCTCGTCCCTTGAACAGAGGGTTAATGACCAAGACGACACACTGTTGACTGTTCAATACTCTGTTGCCCGCCATGAAGTGACAATAAAATCGCTTTCAGACAAAATTGACTATCTAGAAAACCTGCGATTCCTGAATCGATCACTGGCCAAACCCTACTGCAATACCTCCAATCCGACCTCACCCATGCTCTGGGCCTCACGACCTTGGGAACAGTCATTATAGAGAGGGCCCACAGGTTGGGTCTAGAACGGGCACAGCCTGGCGATCGGCCCAGACTGGTCATAGCAAAGTACCTGAACTACAGAGACAAGGAATCCATACTCGTGCATACTGTAGGGCGGGTTCGGTATCTGTAGACAGCTGGAAGATCCTGATATTTCAGGACTTCTCTGCGTTGGTTTCACAGAAGTGTAGGGAATTCTCCCCAATCTGCAAAATGCTCTTTGACCGCCACTACCAATTTGCGCTACTATTCCATGCAAAACTAAAAGTCACAGTTCATCTTTTCGAAGATCCCCACTCAGCGAGATCTTTTGTGTCATCGCTGGCACTGGCCGAAAATTCTCCTCCATGATCTCCACTCCAGGCCGGCCGGGACTAACCCCGAAGGCAGACCCCTTTATAAAAGGCAGATACGGAGGGCTCTTAAAAGAGCTGATGCCCCTGTACCCCCTACTATTCCTCTTGCTACTCTTACCCCTGTTGAATCATTATAGATTAAGACTTAATGTAAAGTTATGTTTATGTGTTTTTATGTTCATGGTTCTTGGACCAATTACCTGGGCGGTTGAAGCCTCGGTTTTTTGTGTTTTCTTGTTGGAAAATGTTGAAAATAAGGATTGGAGCGATTGTAAAAATTGCTTCTCTTTACCATCTAAATGTTTTATTATCAACTACACTGCAGTGCGGTGCTGCGGGTGGACGTGGCTGGAACACTGAGCTGATGATTCTGGGTTGGCTCCCCAGAGGCTGGGCTGGGCTGGGGAACCATCTACAACACTGACTTTAATTACTGCCAATCTTAAGCTGAAACGTAGTGTGGGATGATGCCTCGACCACGACACAACACTTCCACCACCACTACAAATGACACACTACATGTAATTTCATGGAATTATTATTATTATTTTATTTATAAGGCGCCACAAGTGTTTTGCAGCGCCGTACAAAGGAACAATACAGGGAGACAAAGCTTGGCATAAGTAATGTTGGAGATAAACTTCACTTTTAGGTCCATCATAGATCTGTAAGACTTGTATGAATCGATTGAGAGACGAATGAAGTGCGCGCACACACAAGTTGCGATTCCAACACACGTCTGGCTTCTCGTTTATTTTGTCCAGGGATATATACATGCATACACAGTTTCCATATGTCATATTTAGATAAGCAATACATGAGAGACTCATTCTTTGTTTCAAGGTCCTGCTCACCCTCCCTCCCCCTCTTTTTTGGTTTCTGTTGGTACCAAGACATTCCTATGCTCTGAGACTTTCTTCATGTTATCTTGATAGTAAAGTGGGGGGTGGGGGTCTATAACTTTACTGGTTCAGGACTAGAATACAGAGTGTCAGCATCTATTATAACTCCTAAAAGACGAGATAAAATGGCTTCTCTCATGATTATTATATTGTTGTCTCTTTCAACATTGAACAAAAAAACAAAAATACAGTACAAATAAAGAGCGCCACAGATCAATACACATTACAGCTTAAATGTAAGTAGTGAGGACTCAATCAACATACAACTAGAGGCTTGAGGCCAATGATGGAGATGAGTATGCAGAGGAAGATGGTCACTGAGTGTTGGAGTATAGGAGAGCTGTGAGTGACATGTGAAGAGAAGTGGGCTTTGACAACAGGAGGGAGCTTACAATCTATTAGGATGGGGAGACAGACAGATTACAAGAGGTGCAAGCGAGTGGGTGGTGGTTAGATAGCAGGATGTAAACAGGCAAGGGGTCGGAGAACCAGCTGGTTTATGCAGTGGAAGGGTATGCTTTGATGAATAGGTGAGTTTTCAGTGCCCGTTTGAAGCTTTGCAAGGTCGGGGAGAGTCTAATGGAGTGAGGGAGTGCGTTCCACTGAAGGGGTGCAGCATGGGCAAAGTCCTCTACTCTAGCATGGGAAGCAGTGATCAGGGTGGAGGAGAGATGACAGTCGTCAGCCGACCGTAGAGGGCGGGAGGGTGTATGAATGGAGATGAGGTTAGAGATATATGGAGCAATGGAATTCGAGATGGCCCTGTATGTGAGTGTGAGGTGTTTGAAGAGGATTCTGTAGGGGAATGGAAGCCAGTGCAGATTTTGTTGAAGGGGAGTGGCAGAATTAGAGCGGCGGGAGAGGAAGATAAGCCTGGCTGCAGCATTGAGGACACATTGGAGAGGAGCCATTTGGGATTGAGAGAGGCCGGTGAGGAGAGCATTACAGTAGTCAAGCCGTGAGATGACCAATGAGTGGATGATCAGCTTAGTTGCACTCTGTACATGGCCTAAACTCACCGGTCAAACGCAAAAAGATTTCTACTCATCTGAAGCGCCTTTCCCCTGATATAGTATTTCTACAAGAGACACACTGGGCACTTTCTCAGGACATATCGTTAAGGGATGTATGGATTAGAGACGAGGGGTAGCTATTCTTTTCCACAAACGTCTACAGTACACAATAGTATATACCCTAAAAGACGAAGAGGGTAGGTTTCTACTTATGGATGTGCTTATACAAAACACACCCTACACCCTATTAAACTGGTACGCCCCGCCACTCCCAAACTACGCCTTCTACCAGGCTCTCTCAAACCTGCTGCTACAACATATAAATCATAACCTACAGATGGAGCTTGGCCCATCTTATCAGGGGCTTGCGTTTCTAGCGCCAGCCCCGCCATTCCCGGCCGGGGGCGCGCGTGCACGAGACACTCGCATGCCCCCTGGCAACGGAGCCTGCCTCCGGTCCCCACCGCCTCCCCCGCTGTCGCAGCAGGTACCCTTTGCCGCCTCGAGCACCCATCTTACCCTGCCTGTCTCCCTGAAGTGGAGATGGGCAGGGACACGCAGCGTCCCCGCCGAGAGTCCCAGTTCAGTGTAGCCCCTGTCCTCTGGCGCTCGTCAGCGGGGAGGGTCTGGCGAGCCCCGGCCAAGGATGGCTGGGGCTACATTTGTAATAATCGGGGGGGGGGGGGACTTTAATTTGTGTGGCTGACCCCCTTCTGGACAGGTTGTCCCAACACCAACCTCACTCTCCCACTGGGGATAAGGGTCTCCATCTTCTTCAGACTATACATAACCTACATGACTCGTAGAGAATCCTAAACCCTAATGACAAAACATACACCTTTCACTCATGTCCACCACTCATTCTCTAGAATCGGCTATCTACTGCTTTTAAACCCACTATTTCCCGGAGTTCTTGCAGTAGACATACATGATATCTTAATCTCAGACCTCGCCCCCATCTCAGTGACCCTTCAGAAAGCAAACCCGGAAACCATAACAAGGTTTTGGAGGTTCTCCTCGTTGTCCAAATCGGAGCAGTTCACTCAATTCTTACACTGCAGATGGCATGAATACACAGATGATAACCTTGTACATTGGAAAGACCCTGCTTTTATTTATGGGCTACCTCGAAGGCTGTCCTGAGGGGTCGTATAATGGCCTACCAATCCAAGAAACGCAGGGAACACAGAGAAAAATATAACTCTCTACACGATTCTGTATCCGAGGCCTACCACACATGTGGGACACCCGTCCGACGCCACTGTCCTAGATTACAAGCAAAAGCACCAATTAATGGAAAGCTTCCTGTTGGCAGATGCCAAAAAAATGTAGGCTTTGTGTCTAACCGTTATTATAGGTGGGGCAACAAAGCTGGCTGATTATTGGCCAATATGACCAGGGGACATACAAGTAAACACCATCAACCTCATTAGGGACCTCGGTGCAACACACAGGGAACATACGACAACAGCTATCCTATCTAAATTTCACTCTATGGAAAGATATCCACCCCTTGGAAAATTTCCCCCGTCCATCATTGGTCAGCATACACACTGGGCCAAAACACCCAGGGGGAAATTTACTAAGATGTGTATTCTACTTCACATGTTATGGGCAACCAATCAGATCCTGTCTACTATCTTCTAGAGGGTGCTAAATAAATAAGAATTAGATTCTGATTGGTTGCCAATAGCAACATCACAAGTGAAGTAGAATACCCATCTTAGTAAATCCCTCCCCTGTGTGTATGCACCTTTTAACCTTCTCTCCCAGGAACAAAACCAACTTGATCGGAGTAGATTATGCTTGTAACCAGCGCGTAAGGTTAATGGCGGTCAATTTTGCATTAATTTTAACAGATATATTGACCTATAACTTTCAGGAAGGCTTTGATATTTTCACTTTAGGAGTAATGGTTATATATGCGCTCAGGGGACTAATCGGAAAATGGGCTCCGCTCCATCTCCGCATCACATGCGTTAAGGGGTCTTGAAAGGCTTTTTAGTAAGTAATGAGGAACCCACCTTTCCAAATTTGCTAACCTCTTTGAAAGATGATATAGGAGCCCCAGAAGTATCTCTAACTGGGTATTTTGTGTACAATTAGTAACAATCTGGATTCAATGGCCTCCAAAGTCTCCATCATAAATCGGGTTTACCCCACATTAGGTAAGTAGAGATTCACAAGGGCAAACCACTGCCTTGCTATTGTGACCATAACAAGAAAGACCCCCCCCCCCCCACCAGCTCCTGAACATTTGACAATCTCAAGTCTTTAAACATTCCTCAAGTAATTATTTCAAACCAATGCAGATTTATATTCGTGATAGTGGTCCATGTGGGAAATATTTCAAGTAATCAAGTGTAAAAGATGTGATGGGTAAATGGGGGGTGGAGACAAGTAA
Source organism: Crinia signifera (assembly GCF_055691185.1). Classification (NCBI taxonomy): domain Eukaryota; kingdom Metazoa; phylum Chordata; class Amphibia; order Anura; family Myobatrachidae; genus Crinia; species Crinia signifera. The sequence goes on along the minus strand of NC_139225.1, from coordinate 44,302,229 downwards.
TCCTATCCTATGACACCTGATATTCAAATGATAACCCAAAACTATACCAGAAAACATTGACTAAAAAAAGTATTCAGAGAAAACCATACAAAGAAATTGAAACCGCTCAGGAGGTCAGAGCAAGATTTCACACCCCAGACTTTGAAGCAAAGATCACCATCGGTTTCGCAGCAGCAGATGATGGGTCTTGCACGTAGAATTCCGGTCTTCTGACCAGTTTCTGCACGGTTTGTAGGAAGAACAGACTGCTCAGATGAATCTGGCCTATTCGCCAATGACACTGGGGAATCCCAAGTGGAGCAGGACTTATGACTTCATCATTGCCCCTTCATGAACAACTTGAATCCCCATTGAGACCTAATATTAGGTTTCCCTAGTTCTTCCGGAGTGGACAGAATAGACATAGAATTTGATGGCAGATAAGTTAAGATCCACTTGGCCCACCTTTTTAAACAAGTTACCTCAAACCATATTTGATCCTTATTGTTTTGTAAGGAGATCAATATGCCTGTCCTAAGCATGTTTAAATTGCTCTACTTTATTTGCCTCTACCACCTCTGATGGGAGGCTATTCCACTTATCTACTACTCTTTCTGTGAAGTAATTTTTCCTCAAATTTCCCCTGAATCTACCTCCCTCTAGTTTCAGTGTGTGTCCTCTTGGTCTGTTGCTCCTCTTCCTGTAAAGAATGTCTCCCACCTGTATTTTGGTAAAACCCTTGAAATATTTGGAAGTTTCTATCATGTCCCCCCTTTCCCTTCTCTGCTCTAATGTATGCATATTAAGATCTTTTAGTCTTTCCTGGTACGTTTTGTGATGTAGGCCATGCACCATTTTAGTTGCTCTTCTTTGTCTCTAATGTATTTATATCCTTCTGGAGATATCGCCTCCAGAACTGAACACAGTACTCTAGATGAGATTGTACCAATGACCTATACAGTGGCCTTATTACGTCTTTCTTTCTACTGCTGATACCTTTCCCTATGCAACCAAGCATCTGACTTGTCTTCTTTATTGCTTTGTTACATTGCCTACCTGCCTTTAAGTCCCCAGAAATAGTGACACCTAGATCCCTCTCTTCCTCAGTAGTTTCCATTACAGTGCCATTTATACTATATTTAGTCTTTGGAATTTTTAAGTCCAAGTACAGATATCTTTGCCCGGCGCCCGCCAGATTCCTTTCACTGGCGAGCGCCGGGGATAGGGACTGGGACGCGCGTGTGTCCCAGTATCACGGCGGCTGGGCAGCGTCTCCCTGCCTGTCTCTGCTTCAGGGAGATGCTGCCCACTTTGGGACGGTTAGGGGGACCTCCCAGCAGGCTCCATTGCCATGGGGCGTGCAAGCGTCTTGTGTGTGCTAGCGCCCCTGGCGGTAGCCTGCCCCTGCAAAGTTTAAAGCCTGCTCCATCTGTACATGATTTTGCATATTTTGGCATTAAACTGTAGTTGCCATGCTTGTGACCGTTCCTCTAATGGACCTGTCCTAGATCATCAGTCATTTGTTTTACCCCTCCTGGTGTGTCTACCCTGTTGCATACCTTTGTGTCATCTGCAAAAAGGCATATTTTACCCTTTTGTTGCAGCACAATGCTGGACAAGTCCTGAAATATTTGCATTGTCATCCCATTGAATTCAATGTCTGTGGCTGTCCAAGTCTTATTCAGTTTCTCCTCTTTGACTGTAGAATGATGCAACTGGGTGTATGAAAGTAATTTTTATTTATTTGTACGTTCTTAAATGTCCACGATAACGCTGATAATACCATTGTAAAATTTCTAGAACAGATTGTGTGGCATGGAAATTATTTTACTACATTATGACTGATCCTCACCCAGTTCCGAGTACAGAGTTTGGACTTTCAAACCCTAAAATACATGATCTTTAATCAGTCGCATGTAGCCAGTTTTAATTAGGTGAAGTTTAACTAGGTCCCTAAATAGTTTATTTCCTTTACATGTGTTTTTTTTTTTTTTTTTTTTGTTCTCTTGATTTAGTTCTTACCAGCGCAATTGGCTAGCCCTGTAGAGTATGTTAAGGATAGAGAGAGTGTGTTTCAGAGTAGATGATTGACAACAATAGGAAGCCTGCTTTTTATTATGTGTTATTTAGGGGTCATTTTAAAATGTTGGTGTCAAATTGCCTATATATGTCGTTCCATCCTCTCCTCCAGCCACCACATCGATGTCCTGCTTAAAAAAAAAAAAGTGTTAAGGTGCCCATACGCTTATCCGATTTGGGCCTATTTCACCCGATCCAGGTGGATCTGGCCAAGCAATCTGCCCAAATCGGATGCGTGTAATGTCCCCCTTGGATCCTATGTTTGGTCCTGTGTGCATCGAACCTGAGCCGGAGGTTGGACCTACTACCCATCCGACCTCCGACTCGCCCCCTCCCCGAGATGGGGAAAGGAACCACATGCGATCCTGCCGCCCGGGAAAGTCTCGGGCAGCTCGAGGGAGTTATGCGGGGTACACACCAGGACGACCCGCTCACGATGCACATCGTGAGCGGGTCGTCAGTGTATCGTCCGACCCGCTCACGATGACGCGGGGGGGCACGACCCGCTCACGATGTGCACCGTGAGCGGGTCCGATCCGATGGCGACCCGCACCCGGCTGTATGGTCGTCATTCAGATCCTACCTGCAGCAGGTAGGATCTCAATAACGACCGACCGACCCGCGGGACCGCGCATCGGATCGGTATCGGTCCACACCAGGTCAGAAAAGGGCCCAATCAGCACACAATCTACATCCAATTGATCGGAATTGGATCTAGATTGTGGGGATCGGGCCCTAGTCGTCCTGGTGTGTACCCAGCATTAGATGTTAGAATTGTGTAAAAGGTGCCCATACACTACTGTGATGTATCGCAGCAGTGTACACTGCTGCGATAATACATTGCAGTATTCTTCTTCCTATATAATAATGGAAAGCGCTGCCCTTCAACCCTGTCCTGCATTAATTAGTCATTGTACGGTCTGTATACCTTTCACGGCAGAGAATACATTTAGAGGGATTACAGTGTGTAAAGACTTGCAAATTGTCATTAACATTTCACTCTGTTTCCCCGACCCCAAAAGTGATTCTATTTCATAACAAGCTGAGAACATTTAGCGAGGCACTAAAGAAGTTTATTTTTGTGTGTATGACGACTGTACTGGGCACACTTGTATGTACTGGCTCGGTAATATGTTGTGTACTGGTGTTCTTGGAAATAGGGTCTGGCTGTCCAGGAATGCAGAGCTTTTAGAACATAAATGTTTATCTATCTAGTGAATGAATAGACTCCCTCAGCCAAAGTAGCATCTTGAACTTGCCCTTCATTCTTTCGTTACAAGCATTTGTTTTCGGTAGTTTTTTTTGGTGTGTGTGTGTGTGGGGGGGGCTAAATGAAATGTTTTGTTTACATACCGCAGCCCCATGCTGGATTGCCAAGCTCAGCTCTAGCAAGCTGAGCAGTGGCAGAATTGTAGTAGTTTATGTGCCAATATAATCTCCTTGTTAAATGATGATGATTTGGGAAAGGAGGGTGCTTGTGGTGCAGTAAGGCAACATCTTTCTTATATGGGGCACTTGGAACCTTGTGACAGAGGCCCAGTCAAATGAATCTTCTGCACTCAGACTTGTACTCCAACCCCTCTATACTGCTCCTCTGGCAAGAAACCTCTTGTACAAATCACTTTAGTTTTGAATCATTTTATTTATTTTTATTTCAAATTTGTGACCACCTTTTAACAACCGCTGCAGTTATTCGCTATTTGCACTGTGCCAGAGGCTACGAGATGCACTACAGCAGGTATGAGGTGCCATTGCAGTTCATTGTTCAGCTTCCTATGCACCCATCCCCTACCAGGGGAAACAGTCAGTACCATCCTATCTGGCCTCGAGATGGTGCAGTACCAAACGCACACACACACATAGGGTAAATGTTCCCCCTCTATCTGCTTTGAATAGGAAGCTGCTGTTGGCTTCTTCACTGGAGACCGTATAACAGCAGTGGGTGCAGAACCCCTGTCGCTGTAGAAGCCAGGTCAGACCTGGAAGGGGGGGGGGGGGGGATGCTGCCTTTTGTGAAGTGTCCGGGTCTGTGCTAGTCCCTAGGGCAGGGATTGTGGAATCTTTGTCACTCCAGCTCTTGTCTATAGCCAGCAGAGGGCACAGTTGAGGAGAGCCCCGATCAGTGCCGCATGCTGTCTATTTTGTAAAGGTTGAATGTTCTCTTTGCTCGATCTGTAAATAGGTTAAATTTGTTACTAAAGTCTTATGGTGCATACACACTGAGCGATTTTTTTTTTTTTTTTTTTTTTTTTTTCTGGGGGGTGGATGACTTTGCATAGCAGGACACTATGGAAAGCCATCCACCCCATAGCTCATCCGCTGGTAATAGCAGCAGATGAGCGATGGTGGCTAGCGATGATGCGGGAGTGCTCATTGCAGGGCTGTACACACTGGCCAAGTTTTGTGCTGCTTTCAGCTCAGTCACCCAGTGTGTATGGGCCTTTAGCATTGCTACATGTTTTTGCTAGTTAAAGAAATATCTATTCGACCTGGTGATAAAATCCTATTTTGCACATTGTACTTCAGTTTTGCATAGATGTGGCCTGGGCCAACCCATTAGTTACACGTGGGCTGTTTGAGCATCTTTACAACACGTGTGAGACACATGTAACTGAAAAATCCACTTTTTTTTTTTTTTTTTCTTCACTGCAGTCTTCTGAGACGTCTGGTCACACTAATCTCCAAACAAGCCACTCTCCTGGCATCCAACGAGGCCTTCAAAAAGCAGGCTGAGAGTGCCAGCGATGCTGCCAAAAAGTACATGGAGGAGAATGACAAGCTGAAGAAGGTATCGGGCACTGCATGTTTGTAGTGATGTACCCCCTAGCTGTTGTGTGCCATGGGGTGCAGAAGTGTCATACATCAGAAGTGTAACCGGTTATCAGCTCCAATCAGTCTTCATGATAGTTGTACGGCTTATTGGTGATTCAAAGGGAAACGGGGGTGCGCACCAGCATGCTCTAGTTCAGTGCTGGCCATATCAGCCCTCGAGATCCACCAACAGGCCACGTTTCCCAGACGACCTAGCTGGTGCACAGGTGTAGCTGTTTCTCTGACTATCACATTTTCAAACATGTGCTACATTCATTCCTAACCAACACATTCCACAGAGTCACAGGTGGCCAGGAAAACATGGACTGTTGGTAGATCTTAAGGACCGTTTTGGCCACCCCTGGTCTATTAAGGACGGAAATGTCTTTCTCTAGTGTAAGAAAACCACTGCCTGAAAAGCTTAGCACCGTATTTAATTCGTTACGGGTCTATATACTATGCCTTGGAGTGAGCTAAAGAATACGGAGGTAAAGTAGCAGCCAATCCGCTCCTAACTGGCAAGTTATGGCCTGTGTTTGAAAAATGACAGGGTCTGGATGACTGATCTCAGTCAACTTTGTCGCTGTTTGGCGTTACGCATATGTACTGCTATCCGTACGCATTCGATAGTCATTTGGGTACTTATGTATTATCTGGGCTCCCGATTTTTTTTCATTGCATGCCACTACTTAAGGCATGCAATGCAATGCGATTTTTCATTGTAAGGACCTGATTTTTCATTGTATAGTTAACCATGGGTGATTTCATACCTCCACTATCCAACTACGCATGGAGTTGATTTTATATAGTGTGGCGAGTGTAGCGAGCCACCGTGCCCCGCGAGGGGACGTGGATAACTTTACATGTATTCTGCGTCCCCTCGTGGGGATCGCCACGCTTCGGGCACCATGCGTAGTTGGATAGTGGGGGTATGAAATCACCCAATGGTTGACTATACAATTAAAAATTGGGTCTTTACGATGAAAACTCGCATTGCATTGTATTCCACTATATTGCATGCGATGTGATGCAATGCAATAGTCGGACGCCCAGATAATACATAAGTACCGTCATTTGATAATCCAGTGATCAGCTCTGAATATTCCCCTAAATACATAGACCCCAACTGTCATTTTTCAAACATAGCCTGTTTAGAAGCTGATTTGCCACTGCCTCCCGGTTCATCACCTCACCGGGCTTAGGACCTTATTCTAGTTCACTCTTTCTGACAAAATCCTTCTTAGATTTACAAAACCATGTGCACTGCAGGTGGGGCAGATGTTACTTGTGCAGAGAGAATTAGATTTGGGTGGGGTTTTACTTCAAAGTGAGATCTATATTGCAGTTTAAAACAAAGCAGCCAGTATTTACCCTGCACTGAAACAAAATAACTCGCCCAAATCTAATTATGTCTGCAAAAGTTACATCTGCCCCCCCCTGCAGTGCACATGGTTTTGTCCATCTAAGAAGGATTTTGTCAGAGTGAACTAGAATAAGGCCCTTAATAGCTATTCTCCTTTTTAACTTCTGCTTTATCAATCTCTGAGTCTTAGTACATAGTTGACAAGTGTACAGTAGGGAAAAACCTCTATAAAGTGCTATTTTGCTTTTGGCTGCTCTAAACATTATTTGCAGCTTTGCTTGTAAAAATACAAAAAATCTATGTACTTATTCCTGGAAAAGAATGCAAGTTCTTAAGCCGGCGATCGCACCCTGTGCTACAGATTGGTGCCCCCTTTTTTGGATCAAGTGACCATTTGCTCTGCTTGGTTCGGCACTGCATTATGCAAATATTAACCAGCAGGGGTCAGTGTTGCAGCAGACTACTCAGTGTAGCTGTTGTGATAACCCCTGTTTCATGATTTACTGCCACTCTCTGAATGATTAGGCCTTTAAAGTAACATCAGAATTAGCTTTATTGGCCAGGTATACTAGGAATTTGTTTTCGGTTTGCTGTGCAGCAGCCAGGTGGGTAACAAGTAAACAGCATACATATAGAGTGTGTATTTGATTTGTGCTTCTTTGAGAACCTGGTCATTATATTTGGGGATATTTTTTATGGTTGTGCTATTTTACTAAAAGTAACAATCGATTTGTTGGATTTTCCCCTTCCTGTTGCTAATTGAACGGGAATGTTTGTTTCCAATATGCTTCTTTCCCCAAAGAAAAAAGAGCCCACACAGCCACATTGGTCAATCTGATCAAACGGACCAATCAAAACCTAACAGTATGATGTAGTTTAAGGTAATCCAAGCATAACAAGGACATAAAATAGGCCTGGTCATTGATGTGTGATCATGACTTATAGGAGATGGTTAATATTTAAATTGGATTTATTAACCTTTTAGTAACCATGGCTCTTCTTTCTCCTATTTGTCCAGCAACTGAAGGCATCTGGGATTGAGGTTAGTGACCTGCCAGATAACAATGCTGAGGAGGAGAACAAGAAGCTCCAAGGAGAAGTCAGGAAACTCAAGGAGGAGCTGGAGTCCACCAAAAAATGTAAATTGTTCCCAGTAACTCCCATTAAACTGTCTCTCACCTTTGTCCTCTATAGACAATCATTGTCTTGCACATAAATTCTGTCCCATCAATGTGTAACTGATAACACCTGCTCACGTCATCCCGTTTATAGTCCAACGTGTATGAATGACAAGGGCACCTTGCTGATTGCAGCAGTGGAATGATCATGACCTGATGAATCCTCAAAGTAAGGTCACTTGGTCCTTCAAGGTTAGAAACTCAAGATATGTTGAGTCTCCTGTCCACTGTCATGGAAACGTCCTGCTTTCCTTAACAAATGGAGAGTTCTATTTATATAGTCACACGGGAACGCCAGAAATTGTACTGCTTTTTCCACTCTGAGTTTGATTGAATCAACTCCAGATTGTCCATCTGTAAATCAAGCATTACACCATCGCTTACAGCAGTTTATGATATATATTTTTTTGGTATCTGTTATGCTAAGTTATCTGGTCTAGAACAATAAAACGATAAGGCTGTCCAAACGGGTTACCTTGCTTTCACCAGCGTTTCGTGTCCCCACGCCGAACAATAGGCTGCCATTAATAGGGGTGAAGTTTGGGAGGAAAAGTTTGAAACTAGTGTGTAAGGTTCTGACGGCACTTTTGCCAGCGAAGTCATTTAAAGTATTAGGGGATCATCATCTATGTACAAGCACTGGTTTCATTTACAGTAGCGCTAGAAGGCAAATCGGTAGTTCTGTCCTGTTGCAATATTTTGGCAGCATGAGAACTCGCTGATATGGGTGGCAAAAAGGCATTTGCTCAGCCTTCAGTGTCCACTGACAGGCAGTTTATTTCTTCCTAAGTGTCAAGTCCTTTTGACCTTCCAAAGTTTGACATATGACTGTCGTGTCCAGTCACCTCCTGCTTGGCACTTCAGGTTGCAAATATGATCTTGAGCACAAATATACACATTGACCTGTCTGTAATGTCACTTGACAGAGCTGAATTACGGCCCCTGCCCAGTTCCTGGAAGGCCTGGCCACATGGTAGAACATGAACGGGAAATAGGTGCTCTTAATGTCCCATGGGCTATAGGTTGAACTCTGTAAACCCTAAAAAGCATTAATCCCCCCCCCCCTGCCTTGGAGCCACCTTCTATAAAAGGTTTCTTGGCTGCAGGTAGCTGGAGGGTTGGTTAGGAAGGTTTGCTACTAGTAGTTGACCTTTTTGTTTGCTTAATAGAAAACTTCTTATTAGTGCGTTTTGAACATTTGCTCAAAAATCCCTTCTTATTACAATATATTTTTTTGGCCAACTAGTAGAAATTCGGCATTTGCAAGCCATTTTCAAGTGTCTACCTAGTCACTGTTGACCATTGGTGGTCGACTTAGTGACTGTTGACCCAGGGACTGTATACCTTTTTTTTCTATAGGCTTTTTCCAAATGCTTGATTTAATAACAAAAGTTAAGAAAATTTGCTAAAGGAACCTTCTTTTTTTTATTTTTTTTTATGTGTGTTCGATGGTTTCAAATATATACTGCATATTTTCTACTGAGAGTAATAGGATATACGGGTTGAGTATCCCTTATCCAAAATGGTACTTGTTTCCTAGCACGGCCACAACGATCTTGATCTGGGGCATCGCAGGTAAAAAAATCGCGTCGGTCGCATCGCATGCGGGCTAAAAAATCGCATGCGATGCGACCGACGCGATGACCGCGATTTCCCATAGGGAACAATGTAAAATGCCTCAATTTACCCAAATCAACATAGGGAACAATGTTGGGCCAGAGAGCCCAAAAAACCCCCCTGACCAGTGAAATGGCCCCCCAAAAATAGTTAACGCCACCCCACGATCAACGTGAACCCGAAGTGTGGCGAGCGTAGCGAGCCCGCGAGGGGCGGTGGTACGGGTCCTCCGACCTTTTCATACCCCCACTATCCACGTCGGCGTGGAGTTGAGAATAGATAGTGTGGCGAGCGCAGCGAGCCACTGAGCCCGAAGCGTGGCGAGCGGACGCGGATACCTTCACAGGTAAACGCGTCCCTTCGCGGGCTTCACAGGTATCCGCGGGGCTCGCTATGCTCGCCACGCTTCGGGCTCGGTGGCTCGCTGCGCTCGCCACACTATTCTCAACTCCACGCCGACGTGGATAGTGGGGGTATGAAAAGGTCGGAGGACGCGTAGCGCCGCCCCTCGCGGGCTCGCTGCTCTCGCCACGCTTCGGGTTCACGTTGATCGTGGGGTGGCGTTAACTATTTTTGGGGGGCCATTTCACTGGTCAGGGGGTTTTTTTGGGCTCTCTGGCCCATTTAACATTGTTCCCTATGTTGATTTGGGTAAATTGAGGCATTTTACATTGTTCCCTATGGGAAATCGCGGGCATCGCGTCGGTACCATCGCATGCTTTTTTTGGCCGCATGCGATGCGACCGACGCGATTTTGACTTTTTCAATGGGAAATCGCGGGAGTCGCATCGCAGACCATTAAAAATTACCCGCGATTGTGGCCGTGCCAGGAAACCAGTACCTCCAAAATGCTTGGGACCAGAAGGGATTTGGATCACGTATTCCATATTTCAGAATATTTTTAGATCTCAATGAGGTATCTTAAAAACGGGACCCGTATGTGAACACAAAATGCATTTATGTTGTATCAACACATGAAATATAAACACAAATATTATATTTGTGCTTGAAACAAAGTTTGTACACTGTCCCAGGCACACAATTTAATGCTAAGCAATCCTTTTCTTGCATATATTTAGTGCCCGTCACATATGTCCACGGTAGTGGCAGTCGCGTATCATGTCCCCCCGGTAGTGGAAGTCACGTATCATGTCCCCCCCCCCCCGGTAGTGACAAGTGGCAGTGGCGTATCATGCCCCCAGTAGTGGCAGTGGCGTATCATGCCCCCAGTAGTGGCAGTGGCGTATCATGCCCCCAGTAGTGGCAGTGGCGTATCATGCCCCCAGTAGTGGCAGTGGCGTATCATGCCCCCAGTAGTGGCAGTGGCGTATCATGCCCCCAGTAGTGGCAGTGGCGTATCATGCCCCCAGTAGTGGCAGTGGCGTATCATGCCCCCAGTAGTGGCAGTGGCGTATCATGCCCCCAGTAGTGGCAGTGGCGTATCATGCCCCCAGTAGTGGCAGTGGCGTATCATGCCCCCAGTAGTGGCAGTGGCGTATCATGCCCCCAGTAGTGGCAGTGGCGTATCATGCCCCCAGTAGTGGCAGTGGCGTATCATGCCCCCAGTAGTGCCTTTTTAGTTATAAAAAAAAAAGTACATTTCGGTAGCTATGGTTTTTGGAATAATTTGGATAACCGATACTCAACCTGTAGCTTGAAAGGGTAAAATGTGTTGTTTTGTGTTTGTTTTTTTCCTCTCTCAAACTATAAAATTACACTTTACCTGCAATGATGTTGGCATCATACACCAGACAGTGTAATGCAGCAAGCAATGTTCTTTGCCCAGAGAGGGGTGTGGTATAGGGGTCCGACAGTCATTATCCCGACATCGGGATCCCAACTGGCCGGACCCAGACAGCATGGCGAGCGCAACAAAGCCCCTTGCGGGCCTGCTGCAGGCACGGTGGCTTGCTATGCGAGCCACCTATTCTATTCTCCCTCTATGGGGGTCGTGGACCCCTACGAGGGAAAATAGCTGTCGGTAACCCGGTTGTCTGTGTTTTGACAGTCGGGATCCCGACGTCGGGTAATTGCCTGTTGGGATCCCAACTATCGGGACCCCATCCGGCACCCCCATAGAGACTATTCCTTACTGCATCCACCATATGGTTGATGCTACTGACTTCAGCTACATTTGCTAATGCCTATGTGTCAATGGCTACAACTATGGTTTCAGCTCTTTGCATATTTGTTATTTGACCGTATTCTTTCAATCACAGCCATTATTGTATGTTACCCATACCACTGTACTTCATAAAAGAAACCTGGCAACCAATCAAATTCTACATATTTATTTAGCGCTTTCTAGAAAATAATAGATTGAATCTGGTTGCTTTGAGCAACATCACATCTTCCAATAGAACTCACATCTTAGTAAATCCCTTTACATCTAAGTACCCCTTACACTCTCTCACCTGTGGTTCAAGCAGCTACAGATTCTCCGGAAAGGAGATCTCCTCAGAACCATGTGCTAGGTGCCTCCTGGTGACCTATGGGGGGCACACAGCACATGATTGGTTGTACTAGTGTTTCAGAAGTCATTAAGGATTATCCTATTGCACCACTATTAGGTCTGCAGCTATTTCATCATCCTCTGTTGTATGTGCACCAGGCACAAGGATAGGTTAGAATGAATGAGCCTCATGACACTAATGTCAAACTCCAGATCATATTAGTATTCTTCGGTACTTGTGTAGTTTCACGGCGGCAGCCTAAGCTACGTTGTCAGCGTAGCCCAACGGCTGCCTAGCATAGTCAGCGTAGTGTCTCCGCGGCAGCCCTGCGTAGTTAGCGTGGTGTTCCCGCGGAAGCCCTAGTCACCATACTGTCAGGCAGCGTAGTCACTGTACTTTCCCCACGAGCTGCAGCTCCGTTCCCAGCATCCCTGGCAAGCCTACAGAGCACCTCACACAGCGCCGGTAACCGCCAGATCCCCTGCGCTGCAGCAGCCATAACTGAGACAATGAAATTAGTGGTGACAGAATGCTGACTGAGTACGCTAACTGCGTAACACTGACTACGTTGGTAATCAGCCACGGGAACACTATGTTGATTCTGACAGGGCCGCTGACTATGCTAACTAAGCTGGCCGCAGGAACACTACGCTGATTCTGACAGGGACGCTACGCTAACTACGTAACTGCCGCCGTGAAACTACACAAGTACCTTTTCTTCTCCCGTTCCCACACCAAGTCCTTTCTCAGAATACATTGTTCTTCCTCCGGTAACATTTGGCTGCAAATTTAAATCATTGCGATTATAATACCTGTTTGGGCAGGAGAGCTTTGCTAAGCTTGTCAGCACATAAACTGCTGGATAACTTATCAGTTGTTTTTTTTTTAACAGCTCTGCAGAAGTCTAACAATGAAGTGATTGCTATCAAAAAGCAGAGCGAGGGCTTAACAAAGGAATATGACCGGCTCCTGAGCGAACATGCCAAACTGCAGGTGAGTGTTGGTCTCTCCACTCCTACTCGACTACATCCAGCAACAGCTGCAGTGGTTTCAGGTCTGTTATGGTGCCCGCACCCAGTGCCTGCATAGTGCTACCTACATAACTCCGATAACAAGACACCAGACTTGTGTTCTTGTTGACCTTCCTTTAAGACAAATAGCCAAATCAATCATCTGTCATTGGCGGCTTGCGAATTCCTGCGCTGCATTGTAGAGAGCTGAGCAGTGACTGGCTTCTGCTGTAAGATGACGGCTCTGTGTTTTCATCTGTTGCTGTAAGTAGAGTAAATAGGTGCTCCACTTACTTATATGGGTACTTGACTCTTTATATTCAGCCAAAGGCAACCTATCCCCAAACCCTTTTGGTTTTATTTAGATTTTCCCTAGAACTCCTCTGTCAGTATTTAATTATCAGCAGTAATTTACCTGCAGCTAATTGATTGGCGGGAGCTATTCAATTATCCCTGATACCCAACACGAAACCAGGGGTTTTGAAGGTGAATCCAAATCTGCTATAAGTGCCCTAAAACTGTGGAATACACATTGAACCATTGTGCTTTCAATAACAGTAGTCCTATAAAAATGTCTCTCCACCATAGAGTGCGAAGGGAGGGAGATTCAGATGTGGTTGGTGGTCCAGCACATAGAGCGAAGTAAGGATGTTCGAGACCTTGCATTTTACTGGTCGCACTACACCAGCAGACTGTCGGTGATTGACAGTCGGCTGCCTTTTGAATGAGGAGGCATGTCTGACTGTGGTGGGTGATTCTGCAATTTGCAAGGGCTGATGGGGATAACACTGGAAAGACACACACACACACACACAGACCCTACTATCCGATTCTGGAAGAGAACGCAGGTCTGGAAGTGCGTGGGAAAAAAAACATGTGATTTCTATATACCCTCATTTTGGGTTACAGTGGCGGGTGGGGAGCTGCATTAGGAAAAAGCAAACCCCATCAAAAACACACTGGTTTCACTGAACCTGTGTTTTCGTGCAAATTATTATGTTTTATGGGTGATCTGTTTGTTTTTACTGTGGGTAATTGGATACCCCTTTAGTTTGAAATTTTAAAAGTATTTTTACAGTTTCTTGTGGCTCACCCGCAAAGCAGTTATAAAATAATATAACCCATTTGTAATCATTGGATGTAGGTGATGCACTCTCCCAAGTGAAGTATCCCAATTTGCTTTTAGGTCTCAATGTGCCGACACATGGTGCGATTTTAGTTCAAATCGCGCCGTGTTTGTCATGCCATGTGATGCGTAGTCCATATCGCAAGGCAAAAGTATTTGCAGGCAGGTTTTTTTTTAACTGCATCGTGTCTAGTTCAAGCGCACCCTGTGTAGGGAATCACATGCAATATGTACTTTTTACATATTTAAAGGGGTGTACACACTGTGCAATTCCTTTTCTATTCCATCCAGATTCAATTCAGTTCGAATCGCACTGCTCCGGTGTACATATTCGATTTAGACTATCTAGTACAGATCTGTACCAGAGTCTTGCCTGCACTACTGTATATTGATATTCAATTTCAATGTCGCGCATTGGGTTTGAAATAGAATGCGTTTGATTTTAGACTACATTGAACCGTGTAAGTTACATATTGTAGTCTAGTCCAAATCTTATGTAGTTCACAGCACAGCTATAGCGCAGTGATAAGGTTTAAATTGCATAGCACACATTGTATAGCTCAATTTGCACCTAGCACACATCTCACCATGTGTGGGCACCATCAGTATGAGCTTATATTTAGTGTTGGTGACAAATTTTTATTTTTTTCAGGAAAGTGTGTTCTCGGGGGCACTAGAGATCGATTTGGATTTATTTGATTGTTAGCACCATAATTAAAGTGCGTTTAGATTAATCTGTATGTATATTATTGGCTATACAAAATGTGACCTCTGAGGGCCATTAAGATGCAGTTTTGAGATCCAGCGAAATCCACACCTGCACATCTTTAGAAGAAAACACCACAATAGTGTACACTGGATATTCTCATTCTAACCATAAGAATAGTGGGATGTGACATATTGTACATACTATAGGTAGAATAAAATGCTTGAATATTTTCTTTTTTTTTTTAAATTGAGTGATTTTTATTAAATTTCTGATACACAGATTAACATAGCAAACAACAAAATTTATCGACTGAAATTTTGAGGAGATGAAGTAAAAAAATAATAATAAATAATTAGATAAATAAACAATTAAAAAATTAAAAATAAATAAATAATAAACAAATAATTCATTAAATTATATTTAAAAAAAACAACACATCAATACAATGCAATACAATATTAATAAATATTTTTTATATATATATATATATATATATATATATATATATATATATATATATATATATATATATATATATATATAATTTACAGTATCAGTATCTTTTCATTTGAACATATGTCTTTTCCAGATTAACATGAGTTAAAAATTGATCTACTATTAATTAAGTTATATCTTAAGTGATGAATATTTTGATGAAAGCCATCGGGACCAAATACGATAATATTTAAATTCAGCCTTACGATTAATATATAAATATTTCTCATGTAACACTGTTACATTCACCAACGAAATCCAGGCCTTAAAATCAGGCCCTGATGAATCCATCCAGAGTCTAGCTATGCAAACCTTAGCCAATGTACACAAATTAATTATATATTGTCTAGAATGTTTATCCAGGACATCCTTATCAGATACCCCAAGGCAGCAAAATCTTGGTGTTAAGTTATTTAAGGGAATTCCTGTTACAGATATAGCTTGAAGCACTTTAGTCCAAAATAGTTTAACCACCGGACAATCCCATAATAGATGCCAAAATGTTCCTATGTTACTTTTACATTTGGGACATATATCAGAAGTTCTTCCACCAAATTGTACTAATCTAACCGGAGTCAGGTAGGTTCTGTGTAAAATAAACAGTTGAATTTGTTGAAATCTAATTGAAGCAGTGGAATTACGAGGACATACAAGTGCCTCATTCCATTCAACCTCAGACAGCCTACCCACCTCTAATTCCCATTTCTGCTGCAGGTTTGGTAAATCATTAGTATGATGATATGTTTGAAGAAAATTATATAAACATGAGAGTGCACGTTTATAGCCCAGTTTTAACAGAAATGCTTATGCTTGAATATTTTCAGCTGTTAGGGATTCCTATTGGCCCTGTAAATCTCAAAGACACGCAAAGCATGGTGCCGGTGCCAGTTCTTCTTTTTTTTTTTTTTTCTTCTCCTAAACGGAAACCGTAAGATGATGCGACCCTACTTGGCTATTCCCTTATGGGACAATCAGGGGTAGATGTATGAAGCGGTGATAAAGGCGAAGTGGGACATGGCAACCAATCAGCACTGAAGTAACATCTGTCATTTTCATAATCTAAAATTATACAGAGCAGCTGATTGGTTGCCATGGGCCACTTTGCCTGTGGCTCACTTCTCCTCCCTTTTCACTGCTTCATACCCCTCACTCTCTCTCATGGGAGTAAAACATTTTTTAAATCTTAAATTACATTTCTTCATATTAACACAAGATCTTTTCTGGTCCCTCTGTTATAATAGCCGACAGTCCCTCTCAGCCGCTCCCCCTAATTGATGATCTATTCTGTCTCTGCTGTTATTCTACTTCAAATAAGTGGATAAGAAGCACAGTCTGGAAGGAACTGGAGCTGAACAGTTTTAGTTAGGATTCCTAGTGGCATGCCATATGCAATTAGAACATTCGGTACTTATGTAGTATCTGGGCTGCCGATTTAGAAATCGGATCGGATCGCATCGCATCGTATCGCATCGCATGCGACCAAATCGTATGCGATGCGATGGTCAAGATTTTTCCATAGGATTCAATGTTAAAATGGTCTGAGTCCATTTTAACATAGAATTTAATGGGAAAAAGGGGTCCTTTTCCTTTCCCCACTATCCAAGTGGGCATGGAGTTGGATATAAACCTGTGGCGAGCGTAGCGAGCCACCGAGCCCGAAGCGTGGCGAGCGTAGCGAGCCCCGCGAGGGGACACAGAATACTTTTTAAGAAATATGCGTCCCCTCGCGGGGCTCGCTTCGCTCGCCACGCTTTGGGCTCGGTGGCTCGCTGCGCTCGCCACGCTATATAAAATCAACTCTATGCCCACTTGGATAGTGGGGAAATGAACAGGACCTTCTTAACATTGAATCCTATGCAAAATCGCATCGAATCGCATCGCATCGCATCGCATCTGATTGTATGCCTTAAGGTAAGGCATACAATCACAAAATCGGCAGCCCAGATACTACATAAGTACCGAACATTCTGGCCTTGATTGTCTACTAAGGGACTGTAGACTTTTCTATCCACACCCATTACCATCTACTACACAAGTGCCCAACCTATGCTACACTCATGTATTACTGTTGCGTAACCTGGACTTTCCCTTCTCTTTGGGCCCAGCAGCGCCAGATACCTTGCCATACTGCAGCTAGGTTTGGCAGCTACAACGTTTCTGGTCCCCTGATTTGCTACACCTGTAAACCAGAAGAGTCTGCATGGCCCAGTCCTTATCAGCCCATTAATACTACAGTCTATTACATGAAGTGAATTAACAGGCTGTGCTGTGGTTGTCAGCCAACACCATGGTTGCTGAGGAAGCTACAGCGAAGACCCCAGCAGAGCACTCTGTACTGTACTGTGTACTATGTATAATATACAAGTCACACAAGGAGGACAGCATGTACTGGGTTAGTGTTCCTCCCAATGTCAGACCACCATCCTTCCTCCTGATCATTTTACAGGGGTAATGCTTCCATGTGCTTTATATAGATGTCCAACGGTCACTGCTCTTGTTACTGCAGAGTTAGGAATACATTTTCAGTCTCTATTCATTTTTTTAAAGAAAAAAAAAAATTGATTTGGGGACAATGAATCCATGGAACAATGTTTATCTACATTTATGGAATGCTGTTTTGAGTATTCTGCCAATATAAATCCCAATGATATTATATTGCATAAAGAAAATGGACACCCGCTAAGCCAATGTAGAAAACATAGTTTATTGCGTATTGTAATTCCCTTCTTACTGGTCCTGAGCCAGGCTTTGGCATCACATGCTATATTAAATACTTCCTCTAACGTATAACACAAAACCTCAGCATAAATGTACAGTATACTCCCCACCCCAAGCCTCCGCTATGTCTAAAGGCCCAGCACACTAGCACGATTTGGCCACCTCCCGGTAAAGGGGAGCGGGAACCCATGCGATGCGTCACAAGTAGTGGTGTTGGATGACTCGCAGACTTTCGGGATTCCGTTGTCTGAGAAATGACCTGTGAAATCCCGCCTGTCGGAGGGTTATACCATACCCACATGCCGAAGGACTGCATGCAATCTTGCCATCCGGGAAGGTCCCAGGCGGCCCAAGGGGGATCGGATAGCTATACACTGCTGCGAGAAATCGCAGTAGTATATGGCCACCTTTTAGATCTTCACCTCTTTTCCTCTCATTATTTTTTTTTTTTTTACCACTCTGTTTTCACTCCCTAATTCCCCGTACACACTGTTCGATTTGGTCTATATTTGATCGAACGGTTTTCAGCTGCATTTGATGATGATTCGATCCCAATGCTAGTCTCTACAGCCTCAAAATGGAATATAAAAATAGACTGCAGGCAAGACTGTATAGTACATACAGATCTATACTATATAGGCAAAATTGAAGGAGCTTTGCTTGCCATTTGATTCTATCCCAATCGAATCGGGATGTACACACCTTTAGGGTATAATCTTATACTCCATGCGATCTGGTTAATTGTGGTTATGCTCTGGAAATGGGTCTTTTCAGCGATTAAGCCACAACTATTTAATAATAAATGGGCCCATTACAGATAAGACTTTCCCCATGTCTCCATACCTACCCCGGCAAACTTTCCTCTTCAGACCAACTTAAAAAATGTTTTTCAATATATTCTATTTCTACACTGAGCCAGCAGGAAAGAGGGAGGGGGTCCGGTGTCAGAGGGTATAAAACACCTGGTAATTGTCTGTTGGGTGTTACAGGCTGTAATGAGTGGAAGAGTATACTGGCCCTATAAGAATACATGGTGGATATTCTGTGTTTCATTTAATTTTAAAAAAATAATGGATCGGGTGGAAATAGGAATAAATATTTAATATATACAGCTACTTGGAGTATTAGGACTGATGTCTCCCAGCAGCATGCACCGCTGCCCTCAGCACCATGTGAGTATTTACCTTTAGTAATTTAGTAGTGCAGGCATGTCCAACGTTGGCCCTCCAGATGTTGTGAAACTACACATCCCAGCATGCTTTGCCACAGTTTTGCTATTAGAGAATGCTAAAACTATTGCAAAGCATGCTGGGATGTGTAGTTTCAAAACATCAGGAGGGCCTACGTTGGACATGCCTGTAGTAGTGTGTGGGCAGAGAGCCAGACCATAATAAAAGCTGTTACATTACAGCAGCGATGGGGGCAGCCGGTGCCTCTGGAGGGTCTGTGTGCACTGCCAGCCTGGAATGGAGTGGGCTGGGATTTATCCTGGCACTGCAGCCAGTGTGTCACCATTTTCCCCGATCCGTATTTACAGACCGCAAAGAGAAATTTGGAAGCAGAGCACTAAATCTTGCACGTTGGCGCTACCTGACTGCGTTGTAGCCAATTATTTAATTTGGCGTTGCAGAGTTAATGCTCCTTATACCAGCTGTAAGCACACTGGGAATGACTAATACAGCTTGTGTGGTTTATCTGAGTGTATGGGACTTGGACTCAAATGATTATTGATATTAGATATGAAGCAGTCAATAAAAATCCATTGAGCTGGTAAAATTCCACGCAGGCTGCGATGCTGTAGAGAATGCCCTGTGGCCCTTAGGAGGGAGGGGTGGTAGGGACCGCGTCAGACAGAGGTGTTCACCTGCTGCTGTGTACGTGCAGCCCAGCCTGTCATGTTGGTTATTTTCAAAGTCACAAGTTGAGCTGCTGTTTATTTACGGTCAGAGTAGGTGCTAGTCATAAAGATAACCCACACACTGGCAGGAGGAAGGCCTAGAGGACACTCCTGTTGCATGCAATGTCATAGGGCGAGATAAATTACTACTCTGCTGCCTCTGAATAGTAGCAATAGGAATGGAAGGATAGGATGGCTGAACACTTACCTTTTAGTTGTCACCTGCCTTATCAGAGTTGTGGTGGGGGCAGCTCATCCCACAGTGTCTGTGATTATTCTTGTACAAAAAGAAAATAATACAATGCAGTGGCAGCATAACATGGCTAAGGATCTGATATTATAAGCTGCTCACAGCAGTTTATCTTATGCGGTCCTTAATGCAAATTCTAATGCCTGCATACTGCCCCCTTCCTGCATATGCAATAGCACTAAACCGTGATTCAATCGCAGTTTAAGAGGAACATTGCGACCATTACTCAGGCTGCCTCCTGGAGGGCAGCTTGCATGGCCAAGAAAGCTGCATCTCGCATATTGCCATAACTCACTCCGTTAGAAAGTCTAAAACTTTGATGTGTATTATTTTTACACTTTTAATTTGCTGCTTACTCTATTTTAAGTCCGATAATATATAGGTAGTAGTAATTCTAGGAGAGACATAATATCCCTTTGGGGGATATTATAGGTACAGCTATGATTTACATCGGTTCTGTGGCTGGTTAGATTCAAACCTGCGTTCCAGCTAGGTTTTAATTCCCCACAGGTACAGTACCACACAGGAAAAAAGAAACTACAGGTGCCCTCTCTAAAGGTCCATACACACTGGGCAATTTTGAGCTGAAATCAGTGCATGGCCCGTCGATCAGCATGGATACGTGCTGCATTACCAGCAGATAGGCAACATAGTGAACAGCTTTCCATAGCATCCTGCTATGAAACATCGCCCACCCCCAGGAAAAACCGTGCTGAAATGGGTGAAAAATCATTCAGTGTGTATGTACTGAGCGATTTTTTTAGCCCAGCTTTTATACCCCGCCCCCGCAAAATTGCCCAGTTTGTAAGGACCTTGAGCTTTAAGAACAATAATCCAAACCATTCTAATTAACTCTGCAATTTAACATGAAGTAAAAATAATTATGTACTCACGAGGAAGGCCACTGCCTTGACCTTGTTTTCACCAGGCTGTGCTCAGTCTCTGATTTTACTAACACTCCCTTCCCTCTCTCTGATCACAATCTCATTACCCTCTCACTCTCTTCCATTACCCCAAGCTCACTGACACTGAAATCATGCAAGCCTACTCTAACCCGCAGAAATACTAATGCAATTAATTTTCCACAATTTACCACCTCCCTGCAACAACAGCTCTCACTAATTTCTACATTTACCTCTCCTGACTCTGCTGTTTCCCACCTCTACCAGACTCTTGAAACAGCCCTTGATGACGTGGCTCCAGCTACCCATTACACCCCGCGTAGGCTTAGATTCCAACCGTGGCACACCAAGACTATAAGACAACTACGAAATCATTCACGTAAAGTAGAACGCCAATGGCGCAAATCTCGTAGTACGACTGATTTCCTCGCATATAAAACTAGCTACTACTCCTACAGCAATGCTTTGGACACTGCCAAACAAACATACTACCAATCTCTCATCTCTTCTCATGCCACCAACCCTAAGCGACCTTTTAACACCTTTAAGTCTCTTCTGTACCCTCCCCCTCCTCCCCCACCGGCTACCATCAGTGCACAAGAACTTGCCTCCTACTTTAAGGACAAGATTGATAACATCCGAAATGAAATGGTATGCTCTTCCACTACCTCTAACCCTCTTTCTTTCCCACTTGAACCCTCTGGCACTTTCTCTTCGTTTGAGCCCACAAATGAAAAGGAAGTATCCGCACTCTTCTTATCCTCTTACTCTACTACCTCTCCTCTCGATCCTTTACCTGCGCAAGTCATTAAAAATCTATCTCCTGTGATTATTCCAACCTTAACTAAAATCTGCAATCTCTCTCTTACTACTGGTACTTTTCCTTCTCTGCTCAAACATGCAGTGATAACTCCTATTCTAAAAAAACAGAATTCTGACCCTAACACTCTCTCTAACTATCGTCCTATATCTCAGCTCCCATGCCTCTCCAAGCTACTGGAGAGACTTGTCTACTCTCGCCTCACAAACTTTCTTAACTCTAACACCCTATTAGACCCACTTCAGTCAGGTTTTCGCTCTCAACACTCCACTGAGACAGCACTGACTAAAGTGGTGAATGATCTGGTAACGGCTAAGTCTAAAGGCCATTACTCACTACTTATTCTTCTTGATCTTTCTGCTGCATTTGACACCGTTGATCACTCTCTTCTCTTACAAACACTACACTCCCTAGGTCTTAATGATACAGCCCTTTTCTGGTTCACATCTTACCTATCTGATCGCTCTTTCAGTGTTCGCTTCTCTAACTCTACTTCCTCTTCATTACCTCTGTCAGTCGGAGTTCCGCAAGGTTCAGTCTTAGGTCCTCTGCTCTTCTCAATCTATACCTCCTCTCTTGGCAAACTAATCAGCTCTTTCGGATTTTAGTATCACTTGTATGCTGATGATACTCAAATCTATCTATCAACCCCAGAGTTGTCACCAGTGGTTTTGGGTCGAGTTTCTGATTGTCTCTCTGCCATCTCATCTTGGATGTCTTGTCGCCAACTCAAACTCAATATTTCCAAAACGGAATTACTTATATTCCCGCCAACTAAGAACAGTTACCATCCTGACATCTCCATCGCTGTTGACAACTCGATAATCTACCCTACCCCACAAGCTCGTTGCTTAGGGGTCATCCTCGACTCTGAACTGTCCTTTCTTCCCCACATTCAATCTGTCTCCAAATCATGTTACATGCATCTAAAAAACATATCCAAAATACGACCCTATCTCACACAAGACACTACCAAATCTCTTATCCATGCACTCATTATATCCCGCATTGATTATTGCAATAGTCTCCTAACTGGTCTTCCCAAGAACAGACTCTCACCACTGCAATCAATTTTAAATGCTGCTGCTAGGCTGATCTTCCTTGCAAGACGCTCATCGTCTGCTGATCCGCTCTGCCAGTCCCTCCATTGGTTGCCTGTATATTACCGTATTCAATATAAAACACTTCTACTTGCTTATAAAGCTATTAACCATACTGCACCAGCATATATCTCTGCACTTATCACAAAATATCTCCCATCTCGACCACTACGCTCTACACAAGATCTGCGTCTCTCTTCTACACGGATCACTAGCTCCCATTCATTATTACAGGACTTTTATCGGGCTGCTCCCATCCTATGGAATGCCCTTCCACGCACATTAAGACTCTCCACCAGTCTCCAAACTTTCAAGCGTTCCCTGAAAACTCACCTCTTCAGGCAAGCCTATCATATTTAAGTTCTACATGCTTTACCCTCCGAGGCACTTATGTATTATATAGCTTCCTTTCTGGACTTGTAACTGCTATGCTATTACTGGTGCCTGTCCTTATGTTTCCCCCCTATATCCCTATAGATTGTAAGCTTGCAGCAGGGCCCTTCTACCTCCAAGTCTGTCTGTTGTTACCCAGTTTGTCTTATCACTGTCTACTATTGTAAAGCGCAACGGAATCTGCTGCGCTATATAAGAAACTGTAAATAATAATAAATAATTATGTATTTCTCCTCCCATGGCCTGGTGACCTCATTAGGTGGTTCCCTAACATTCCTTAGGTTCTAATCAAATTCATGAGAAATTACTCAGCCCCCCTACCATCACCACCACCAATGAATCACCATTGTAAGATGAAGAATTTAAGTGTTAGTTACATTTAATAAGAAGTAGCAGCAGCTACAGTAAGTGCTAAATGTTACAGGTTAGAAGTAGTAATTAAGGTTTTTACGGTACTCTTTACCTAGCATGGCGGGCATTGAATGCACTAAAAAATGGGGTGCGACGCGATGCCCGCGATTTCCTATAGGGAACAATGTTAAATTTCTCAATTTACCCGATTTTTCTGTTCAATGCCTCAATTGACCCGATTTTTCCATAGGAAACAATGTTAAATGGCCCACAGAGGCCAAATAGGAACCCTAAAGTGTGAAATGGCCCCCACAATTGTTAACGCCACCCCACGATCAACGTGAACCCGAAGCGTGGCGAGCGGCGGCGGTACGCGTCCTACGACCTTTTCATACCCCCACTATCCACGTCGGCATGGAGTTGAGAATAGAATAGTGTGGCGAGCCCGAAGCGTGGCGAGGGGACGCGGATACCTGTGAAGCCCGCGAAGGGACGCGTTTACCTGTGAAGGTATTCGGGTTCGGTGGCTCGCTGCGCTCGCCACACTATTCTATTCTCAACTCCACGCCGACGTGGATAGTGGGGGTATGAAAAGGTCGTAGGACGCGTACCGCTGCGCTCGCCACGCTTCGGGTTGACGTTGATCGTGGGGTGGCGTTAACAATTGTGGGGGCCATTTCACACTTCAGGGTGTGGGCCATTTAACATTGTTTCCTATGGAAAAATCGGGTCAATTGAGGCATTGAACAGTAAAATCGGGTCAATTGAGATATTTAACATTGAACCCTATGGGAAATCGCGGGCATCGCGTCGGTCGCGTCGCACCCAATTTTTAGTGCATTCAATGGACGCGATGCCCGTGATTTTTTTACCTGCGATGCCCACGATCAAAATCGTGGGCGCCGTGCTAGGTAAAGAGTACCGTTTTTACATTTGTTTAAAAAAAAAAGTTTCAGTACTAAAAAGTATTAATAATAATAATAATGATGATGATGTCCTGGATAATATGGCAAGCCTAAATAATTCCTATTCTGCCAAGATACTCTGATAGGTGTGCAATTGGCGAACTCTGTATGGTATTTAAGAATGTGTTCATTAGTTATGTTAATCTGGATGCAGAATAACACGTGATTTTTTATTTTTTTTTGTTATTATTGATTTTCTTTTTTTTACCTTGCTTTAAATACTTCTGTTTAAAAAATGTTAATACAGTATATCTTTCTAAATGTGCAACTTTTTAAAATTAACCTCTGTAAAATATACCACATCATGAATTCCCATCTGTTCATGACTTACACAGTACTAGACAGGGCCTGTTTTTTTAATTTAAATACTCCACCATAGACCCCCTTACCCCTTGAGTGGCAAGCTCAGACGCTAAATTCCTTTTGGATCACATGTATTGCATTACCAGCTGATATAAATAGGTTGACATGGTGGTTTTAACCTGGGTCCCATGTAACCTCCCCAAATCTATATGTGGTAACAAGCCTAGAGATGTGACCTTAACCTGTTCACTACTAGGGCTTGTAATATGTAAGATTGCTTAATCTGTAGCAAAACCCTGACTCTTTTTTTTATATAAAATTTGCTTTGCATAAAACCCAATCAACGCATTTTTTGTTTATGCGATTTTAATCCTTTACAAGTTATAAATGACCAATATTTGGCTACGGATTACTGCTAAAATATCAACTTCATCTACCTATAGTTTGCATACATGCTTCAATATTTTGCACATCCAGCATATGGGATATTGGATGGTCCGATTAGTATTTCTTGATTGTTAATTTACCACTCCAACAAGATAGTTGTTTGGATCAGCATTTTGCCCATCATTTGCAACAGAAATTGTACTGCATTGTCTACTCAGCATGGGGATTATAGGCTGGGTAAGGCAGTGCTAGGTCTGCACCCTGCAATGAGCCATGTTTATTCCCTGGGACTAGCAACCCTAGTCTGTGCCGATTTCGGCTTTTGTGTGCGGTGTGATCCGTGTAATGCCTAAAAGGTGTTCATTGCACTTGGATATCACCCATGCCTGGTGTAAAGGGAGGTGGAGACCCGTGTTTTGGCTGCTAACAAACAGGTCCAGAAACTTATCCCAGACACCATGTGTTTTTCACCTGATAACTGGTCATTCACCGCATGGTAAAAGTCTTTTATTGGATAGGGTGCCGGCAGCGGCGTAGCTTTGTTTGGGGTGCCCCCCCCCCCCGCCATTAATGGGGGGGCGCGCCTGTCCGTCTGGCCCCTCGTGCCTGTGCCCCCTCCCCCCATTGCCGCATGCTTACCTGTCCGCGCATCCTGGCTCCCCTCCTGGCTTCAATAAATTCTATGCAGACGGACCACGATAAAATGGC
The DNA here is from genome assembly GCF_055691185.1 of Crinia signifera. Classification (NCBI taxonomy): domain Eukaryota; kingdom Metazoa; phylum Chordata; class Amphibia; order Anura; family Myobatrachidae; genus Crinia; species Crinia signifera. The sequence goes on along the minus strand of NC_139225.1, from coordinate 44,276,615 downwards.
CACCCCCATACCGCAGACAGTTTTAGAGAACAGTCTGCTTTATGGGGCGGCCATTTTATCGTGGTCTGTCTCCATAGCATTGATTGAAGCCAGGAGGGGAGCCGGGACGCGCGGACAGGTAAGCATGCGGGGGGATTACTATAGCACCGCAGCCCCCCCGGCGCCCCCATATGCACAGCGCCCCCCGCGACCGCGGGGGCTGCTGTGCTATAGTTACGCCACTGGGTGCCGGATTAATTGGGTAGCCCTAGGGGAATTCATTTGCAGCAGTGTAACTGATAATAGGATATTCCCCTTAATGATGCCTTGTATCCAAATATTTTGCATTAGATAATTGCATCTTTTGAAAGTTCCTAATCTTATCTGTCATTTAAGCCCTTAGTTCCTAGGTGGATGGGAACATCGCACTTCTGGAGAAACTGCTTTTTTGTGTTCCTGAAATGTATCCTATTGGCTATGTCTGTTGATTTTAGATTCTGATGTTGGTAAACATCAGGCCCAGATATTGGACAAGGCTGGTTAAGCCTGTGACAGCAGTATTGGCACAGTGGTTGGCATGTGTCCTTTTACCACATGTTGCTGTTCCTGCATTTGCCTTCTTGCATACAAAGAGTATTTCAAATTACCAATGGAATTAACTAGTGGTTCTTAATTCCTCTATCATACTCCAGGATTTAAGGATATCCATGCTTGAGCACAGGTGCATACATTATTTCATTTAACCATCTGGAGGGAAGCCTGGACATCATTTAAAACCTAGACTATAATGGTGGAGTTTGGGTATCTCTAGAATAAGCAATACTGATTTCTGTACTGATAGGGGTCAGTTGTTTGGGTTCTGTTTGGCTTTGGAGAAACCGAAATGATTAAGCAAACTAGATGGTAATAAAAAAACCGGCCCTAATACCAGATTTCCATTTCCCCCCCCTTACAGGCAATTAACGACGGACCAAAAGATAAGAAGGAAGAGTGAAGATTTTGTGCCATGTGTAGGGAAGACCTTCCCTGACCCTCTTCCATCCAGTCGTCATTCTGTTATCCTGAGCGGTAACCCATTGGGCAACATTGAGCAGCACTTCACTCTGGCATCACCTTGGCGGCAGTCATTAGTCCATTGAAGGCTGTGTCTCTGCCTCCCCCTGACTCCACCCCTTTCCCCTGTCTCCTGCACAAGTCAGCAATGTCTCTGTTATTTGTACAGCAGGCCTATTCCCTCCACTCCCACACCTTTCTTCCTGTAGTGATGTTGGGAGGGGGGCAGGGTAATTCTTTATTACATTCAAGAATGACGACTGTGTTTCACACGTTTATGGTTTAAACTGATCTACTTTTCTTATTTACCTTTACCTGCCGCAGCTGCAAACACATGCGTTTTTCTGTTGTGTGCATTATGAGATGCCTCTCTAAAGATCTGTGCTTACATGTAATAAAATCTCTCCATCCAATATTCGTGTCACACTGTTATGAATGTGAGTTATCGCCTCTGCAAACCAGCTCCCTCCCCCCCAGTAATTTCCTACTCTGCTTACTCCCTTCAGTGTGACGCTACTTTGTACCTTGCTGTGATGTATTTGCAGATTTGATTTTTTAGGTTGCTAGTCTGTTGTATGGGAGCACAATAAGCGAGTGTGTACTAATACGTAGGAGGTGCAGAATGTCTGGTTGCAGGGGAGAACTTTAGCTTGGCCTTGACAAATGCCACACATCTCTATTGCTGCTGCTTCTGTGGTGGGGACTGGCTTGCACTAAATTCTCAATTCTCTGACTTCCTGCTGCTTCCATTCTTCTCCTCCAAAAAAATGTCCCATCCTATGTCCTATGCAGCCCTATCCTCTCTAGCACGATCACAGGAAAAGATGGCCCACTGTCTCCAATCAGATGCATATCTTGCTTTTGTGAGTCTTCTGGTGATCGGTTTGGATGAAAATTGAATAAAAAAAACTTTTTACGTATTGTTATGCTCATGTAATATTTTTTTAAAGTGCAGTTTCACCCCATTGTCTTTGCTGAAACGTTCCTCTGTGGGAATCTGTGTGCATCCGCTGAGTGTACAGTTGACCCTCCGATCAAGTGGCCGATCTTGATGAGCAGATCCTACAGTTATTGGGAGAGTGGCAAAAACATGGAAGCTGACAAGAATTGGCAGATCTAATGTTGTACAATGGAAACATAGCTGATACTGGGGGAGATATATCAATGCTTCCAGAGATAAAGTACCAACCAATCTGCTTCTAGATGCCTTGTTACAGGATGAAGTTGAAAAATTACAGTGTTTGATTGGTCTGTACTTTCTCCCTTCAATTGTTGATAAAGCTTCCCCACATTGTAATATCTCAAACACAGATTTTTTTGTCTTATCACATGGGGCCGACCCCCACCCTTCACGGTGTTTGTTCTAAAAGTTTGTTTTGTAACGCACAAAGCATATTATTCTGTAGAATGAACTAAAATAGGCTTACACATTGACTCTATTTTATAGCACCATTTGCAAGGGCTCTGTGATATCTCTGAGTCACTATTGCTCTTTTTGTTTTATGAGGTACTAGTTCTAGTAAATTATAGACCAAATCTGATTGGTTGCTGTGGGCAACATCATGTCTTTATTTTTAGAAGCTTCAGTATATTTCCCCCTATGTGTCTGGTATGAGCAGAGTGCAGGTGGCCATTTTGTGAGCTCAGCCACATCAGTAAGGTTCATAATGAATGTATAGTCCGCCTTCTCTTAGCTTTGGAGTCACCAATCGGCCACCACACTGTATAACTAATTGAGATATTAACACTTTTTCTGGTATGTTGAACAGCTGCGTTTTTGGTTATTATCTTTTACTTATATGACCCAAGTGCATGCTCACTAAGGAGCTGCTTTAGTATCTTAGCCCGTAATGAAAATAACATGCTTTGTTTTTGAAATCCAATTACTTTTGTGGGTAAACATGACTACATATTTTGGTTTTGATGAACTGGGTAATAGCGGTGTCCATTTTGCTTTCTCTGGGCTTGGAGATTACAAATGTAAAAATTGTACAATGTGCAATAAAGTTTTGCTTTAAAAATGAAATGGAGTCAAGTGGACAGTTATTTTCTAAACCGTGCTAAATAGTGGGCTGGTTCTACTGTCGTGTTAGGAGGAGGTTGTATGAATAATGCTCTGACCTCCTGCATAGTCTCTCTAGGACAAAGGGTAATTCACGAACCAAAATGCAAAGGCTTCTGGGATATTATGTTTACTTTTCCACCAGTTTTAATGGGAATATGGTGGTGTCTGCAGGGAGTGCAAACCTTTTCAGGGGAAGTTCAGCGGTTTTCTTGCTATGGGCTGGAGTCAGAGTTTATTGCTATTAACCCTTTGAGTGCCAACATCTGTGAGATGCGCAAAATATCCCCTAACATTCGCTCACATTTGTCAAATAAATTCAAATAAAAATATGTCCGTTAAAAAAAAAAAAAAAAAAATTCCTGTAAGGTAAACATTACACAGGTCATTTTGGTGAATAAAAATGTTTGCATGGCAATGTTCACACCTATTCTGACAGCTTCCCTTGGCATTCAAAGGCTGAAGCACAGTATGGCTGTCACGGAGCCACTCCTGGTGATGGGGAGAAGCACACTGGCTGTTATAGAGCAGTGGAGGGGAGAGAAGCACAGTATGGCTTTCACAGAGGCACACCAGGGGAAAAGGGTGGGGGTGGGGGGAAGCACAGCATGATCATCATGGAACCACTTCGGTGGAAGTGTGGGAAGCGAAGTATGGCTGTCACAGAGGCACACCTGGGGAGGGGGGGTGCATTATTGCTGTCGCAGAGCATAACTGATGTAATATTATTACAGACCACAAAACTGTGTATCCCTTTTTTTAATCTACCCCAGATAAGTCATCAGTTGATTATTTATGCTCTATGTGTCCGCTGCATCAAATCTGTATAAACCAGACTGTGCTTTACAGAAGCATAGTGGATGTTCCTTGCGAGTTCAAGTCTGCATTTCATCCAATGGAGTTGGGCATTGGTCAGGATGAATGGACCGCGATGCTGTGAAATACAGGAAAGTACTTATCTATCATACAATACCATCAAGGAAGCATCAGATGGATAGATGTGTGGTACATGGGTATACGGACTCATCATAGATTGACTGACTCTAGGTCGACAGTCATAAGGTCAACAGGGTCCAAAGGTTCACAATGAAAAGGTCGATCGACAGGGTCCAAAGATCGACAGTCAAAAGTTTGACATTGACAAAAGGTCGACATGCATTTTTTAACAAAATTTTGAGCAGACAGGCGTTATTTCATACCCTACCATCCACTACGCCGGCGTGGAGGGAGAAAATAATCGTGTACTGAGCGCAGCGAGCCTGAAGCATGGTGAGCGTAGCAGTACACTTAGACTGTGTCCATGTCAACATAGACACCAAATAAAAATGAAAATGTAGGTCGACCTTTCTCTTTCATTGGTCCTGGTGACACAGCTCAACACTGGGATGTAGGAGGGTCCGAAGGAGCCAGGCACCTATCCTAAAGCTTTTAGAGGGTAGGCTCCTCCCCTACTGCATCCCGGACTCTTCAGTTCGTGTTAGGTGCCCACTGGAGTGGGTGCTATTCTAAAGGGCTGCGGGAGCAGCCGAAGAATTAGAGTAGTTAGGGTATTTTTATTATTTTATTAACTTTCACCCTAGCTAGGTAGGCACAGTGTGAGGATTCTAGTTAGTGAATCCTCACACTGCTAGCGCAGCAGGAGCTGACAGAAGCGTGTCCTGTCAGCTCACTGTGCACATGGGAGACGCTGTCTGGCCTCCCTGTGCAGCGCTTACAGCTTCTTTTAAGAAGCTGCCTGGGCTCCGGAGCGCTCTGAAACCGGCTTCACGCTAGGTGGGGATCATGGGGGACAGGCACTCCGTGATGGCGGCGGCCATTTTCTGCGGAGCTTACACACTGAGCTCCTGTTATGAGAGGACAGCAGTGTGTTAAGGCCCCCATACACTAGCCGATTTTGGTCAGATTTCAGCCAGATCAGTCGGATCTGGCCGAAATCGGACCAAAATCAGCTAGTTTTGATGTCCCCTCAGATCCGATGCGCGGTCCCGTGCGCATCGGATCTGCGTCGGGTGGTCGGACCTGCTGCACGTCCGACCACCCGACTTGGGACCTAGTGGGGCGGCGCGGCGGTGGAGGGAGCGGGGGGGGCTGGGGACGCTGCGGGGGACACAGGTGGCATAGAGCCGGGCAGGGGGAGCCGGCCGGGAGCTGTCAGTAATGAATAAAAAAAAAAAAAGCCCATACAATGAATGGGCGGCCTGTGATTGGCTGAGCGCTCTCTCAGCCAGTCAGCAATTGGCTGAGAGAGCGCTCAGCAGCCAATCACAGGCTGCCCATTCATTGTATGGGCTTTTTTTTTTTTATTCATTACTGACAGCTCCCGGCCGGCTCTATGCCGCCTGTGTCCCCCGCAGCGTCCCCTGCTCCCTCTACCGCCTCGCCGCACAGACGCTGTCCCCCGCAGCGTCCCCAGCCCCCCCTGCTCCCTCTACCGCCTCGCACAGACGCTGTTCCCCGCATCGTCCCCAGCAGCGGGGGACACAGACGTGTCCCCCGCAGCGTCCCCAGCCCCCCTGCTCCCACCAGCTCCCACCTCTGTAGCCCCCCCCCTGCTCCCCGGGTTTTTTACATGTGATAAATCGAGACGATTTATCACATGTAAAAAATGGCACATCAAGTGCCAATCTAATCAAGCTCCCCCGGGGAGCAGCCGGGGAAGCTCAGGGGGAAGTCGGGGGCGACTTGTCCTAAGGACAAGTCGCCCTAGTGTATGGGGGCCTTTACAGGCATGTTCCAAGTGGTCCCCAGCCGAGGGGGAGATACTGGAACTAGGAGATCCTACTAGGGGAGCGGCTGTCTGGGGGTGGTTGGCGCCAAAAGTCACGGACCCCGCAGCAGCAGGGACTTGGTCTCTTCCCTCACTCTGTTTTGGCGCCATTCGGAACAGAGTGTTTGGATTTCCTGGGCATCGTTTCCCCGCATCTGAAACAGACAGACGGATAAGTGGCTGGGTGCATTGACTCTGTATAAGCGCTGTTGTACATTGTATGCACTGTGTGGTTACTTTACATCATGTCTGAGCAACAAGCTGTGGTTTTGGGGGAGGGAGCCCTTAATACGCTGAGCGCTTGTAATGTCTGTACACAAAAATTTGTACCTGAGCAGATGGCTAAGGGGGGTTTGTGTATTACTTGCGTTGCTGTGAGACCCATGGGGAGTGAACCCCAGAGGGCAGAGCAGATTGAACCCGCGTGGGCTAGTGCCCTGGGCAGGTCGGTTAACGCTTTAGTGCAATTGCTGGACAGACAGGGTGATGCCTTGGTAGAATCTCAGAGACCTATGTCATCATCTCAGCAGTCCTCTGGCTCCTTGCCTCTTACCCAGGCAGATCCTGCCTTCATACAAGTGATGCAGGATACTGCAAAGGGGATCAACAGGTTTAGTGACTTGCTAGACAAGATTGATGTTGATGCTGTAGGGACCCCTAAAAGGTCTTACTCTGTGCCTTTATTGGTAGATGAAGAGGAGGGAGCATATGCAGACATTCCCTGGGAGCAGGGTGATGATTCTGAAGATTCCTCAGCCGCAGGGGTGGAGGATTTGATTACAGCTGTTAAACAGGCTTTAAAACTTTCAGTGGAGGATAAAACTCCTGCTAAAGGTGTATTTAAACGACAGCGTAAGGAAGCTGTTACATTTCCTTCAGATGAAGGTTTACAAGAATTGTTGGAAGGGGCTTGGAAAACACCTGATAAAAGGCTGCAGATGCCAAAGAGATTCTTAAGTCTGTACCCCATGCCGGAGTCTCATGCGGAGCTCTGGGAAAAAGTGCCAGTAGTTGATGCTTCTGTGGCACGTCTGTCAAAAGCTACTGTATTACCAGTGCAAGGGGGAGCAGCTTTTAAGGATCCTGTGGACAAGAAGCTGGAGGGTAACCTCAAAGCTGTATTTGAAGGGGTGGGATACACCCTACGTCCCCTTATTGCTTCAGCCTGGGTCTCTAAAGCCATGATTGAGTGGGCTAATGATTTGTGCACCATTTTACATGCTGATCCTTGTGTGTTGTTGCTGGCGGAGAAGCTTAAGGCAGCTGCAGAGTATGTGCTGGAAGCTCAAGAGGAAGCTCTCAAAATGGCGACCAGAGTTTCCACAGTGTCTATCAATGCCAGGAGAGTACTCTGGCTTAAGGCCTGGGAGGCATATAATGAGTCTAAGAAGGCCTTAGAAACATTAGCTTTTAAAGGAAAGCTATTATTTGGATCTGAATTAGAAGAGATTATTAAGCAGGCCACGGGTGGCAAGAGTACCTTCCTGCCTGCCCCCGCAGCCAAGCAGACATCAAGATTTTCTGCTTTCAGGCCGTCCTTTCGGCCCTCCCCTAGAGGAGGTGCGTCCTTTCGAGGACAGTCATTTAGGGGAAAGTTTCAGTCCTCCAGGGGTAAGGCCCCGAAGTCAAAATTTGGTTCCTTTCACAAGAAACCTATCACCAAAGGAGAGGACAAACCCTCCTCATGACTGTCAGGGGATTTGCCCGGCAGTAGTAAAGGTGGGGGGTCGTCTATCACAGTTCAAGGACGCATGGGCATCACTAGACCAGGATTCCTGGGTGTTAGACATTATAGCCCAGGGCTACAGAATCCCCTTCAAAGGTCTTCCTCCGAGAAGATTCATTCCCACAGCATTACCAAAGGAAGCTCGGCTACGTACAGCTCTCTTGGGTGCGGCTCACTCTCTGTTAGAGAAGGGGGTGGTAATCCCGGTTCCCAGGGCAGAGTGGAAGAAAGGCTTTTATTCCACTCTGTTTCTGGTACCCAAACCAGACGGGTCTTTCAGACCAATCCTGAATTTAAAGTCCCTGAATGTCCATTTGTGGGTAGACCATTTCAAAATGGAGTCTTTACGGTCAGTGCTGCTAAGCCTGGACCAGGGAGAATTTTTGGCGTCCATGGATGTCCAGGACGCGTAGCTTCATGTCCCTATACACCCAGAACATCAGGCCCTGTTGAGGTTTGCGATTGGAGACCTGCACTTACAGTTCCAGGCGTTGCCCTTTGGTCTGGCCACAGCACCAAGGGTATTCACCAAAATAATGTCTGTAATGGCGGCCGTGCTTCGGCTGAGGGGAATCACAGTGATACCTTATTTGGACGACCTGCTGTTCAAAGCAGAGTCAGCAGACAGGTTGCAGAGTCACTTGGCAGAAGCCATCAGTTTTTTGCAGACTCACGGCTGGCATTTAAACTTACAAAAGTCTCAGTTGGTGCCGTCACAGAGACTCCAATTCTTGGGAGTCATTCTGGATACCCATCTACATCGGGTATTTTTACCGAAAGCAAAGGCCAGGGATCTGGTTGCCTTAGTCCAGGAGATTCTCAGCTCTCGGAGCACATCAGTGTGGAGGTGCCTCAAGCTGCTGGGGAAGATGGTGGTGTCTTTCGAGACACTGCAGTTTGCCAGGTTCCACTCTCGGGCGTTCCAGTGGAACATTTTGACGGTTTGGTCAGGAAACACACTGACCATGAAGTCAGAACAGATAGTGCTGTCTTCGGAAACTCGAGCCTCCCAGAAATGGTGGACAGACGTGGATTCCCTTCAGTGGGGTCGGTCACTGCAGTCCTGGAGCTGGCTAGTAGTCACTACCAACGCCAGTCTCAGGGGCTGGGTGGCAGTAGTCTTGGACTTGCGTCTGCAGGGCTTGTGGACTCTAGAGGAGTCTGCATTACCGATCAACATCTTGGAACTGAGAGCTGTCTGGAAGGTGATTTCTCTGGCGGGAGACAGGTTACAGAGGCTCCCTTTAAGGATTCAGACCGACAACGCCACAGCTGTGGCGTATCTGAATCACCAGGGAGGCACACGCAGCAAACTGGCCATGTGGGAGGTGTCCAGAATCCTCTTGTGGGCGGAACAGAATGTTCCAGCATTATCAGCTATATTCATACCAGGAGTGGAGAATATAGAGGCCGACTTCCTGAGCAGGGAGGAGCTGAAGGAAGGGGAATGGAGCCTGAATCCTCAAGTATTTCATCAAATTACCTTGAAGTGGGGAACCCCGGACTTGGACCTGATGGCATCCAGGTTCAACCATCAGGTGCCCAGGTTTTATGCCAGGACAAGGGATCCACTGGCACAAGCAGTGGATGCCATGACTATCCCCTGGGAGGGGAATCTTCTTTATGTTTTTCCGCCAGTGCCAATGCTGGCGAGAGTGTTAAAAAGGATACAGGCCCAGGCAATCCCAGTGATTTTGGTGGCTCTAGATTGGCCAAGGAGGTCCTGGTACTCGAGGCTTCAGAGATTGTCTGTGGACTCGTGGCGTCTACCTCTGAGGTCAGACCTTCTAAGACAAGGACCGTTCAATCATCTGGATTCAGCTCGATTAATTTTGACGGCCTGGCTGTTGAAACCGCCATTTTAAGGAATAAAGGATTCTCAGAGGCAGTGGTTAACACCATGATAAAAGCCAGAAAGTCAGTGTCTTCGGCAAATTATTATAGGGTCTGGAAGACCTATATTCGATGGTGTGAGAGACAGAAGTCACATACTGTACATCTCGCTTTAAATTGACAAAAATGTTGGAATTTTTACAGGATGGGTTTTCCTCCGGGTTAAGCCTTTAAGTCTCTAAAGGTGCAAATCTCGGCCTTGTCCATTTCCTTCCAGAAAAGGATTGCATTATTGCCAGAAGTACAGACCTTCCTACAGGGGGTGTCTCGGTTGAAACCCCCCTACAAACAACCAGTAGCACCATGGGACTTATCGCTGGTTTTGGAATGCCTTCAGAAGGCACCTTTTGAACCGTTAAGGTCGGCTGACCTTAAGTTTCTTACATGGAAACTGGTATTTTTGTTGGCAGTGGCGTCAGCAAAGAGGGTGTCAGAGTTGGGAGCATTGTCATGCATTCTTCGGACGGTACCCCAGTTTTTACCTAAAGTAGTCTCTGCTTTCCATCTAAATCAGGAGATAGTTCTGCCTGTGTTCCAACCCCCAGAGGGTTCTAGAAAAAGGGACAAATTGAGGAATTTGGATGTTGTGCGTGCCTTACGCATTTATGTGGACAGAGTTAAGAGTGTCAGAAAGACTGATACCTTGTTAGTGTTGTATGACATACACAAAATTGGTTGGCCTGCTTCTAAGCAGACCATTGCTAGGTGGTTGCGTTCTGTTATAGCGTTTGCATATACTAAAGTTGTTAGGCCTGTACCGGCCAGAATTAATGCGCATACCACCAGGTCTGTCGCCACCTCTTGGGCGGTTCGACATGGGGCAACAGCTGAGCAGGTTTGCAGGGCTGCCACTTGGTCATCTGTTCATAAATTTGCCAAATTCTATAGGTTCCATGAGTTCGCGTCGGAGGACGCATCATTCGGGCGTGCAGTAATGAGAGCTGCAGACCTGAGCGTACCCACCCAAAGGACCGGCTCTGGAACGTCCCAGTGTTGAGCTGTGTCACCAGGACCATTGAAAGAGGAAAAAGGGATTTTTGTAAGAACTTACCGTTCGAATCCCTTTCTCTGATATGGTCCTGGTGACACAGCGATCCCTCCCTTACGCTCAGTAAGTATGCCAGGTTAATGATGTTTCATGTTATATGGTTAAAAGTTATTGTTGAAGTATGTGCATATAATATGTGCAGGCGTTTGTACTGAGTTAATGTATTCCAGTGGCTTTGAACTGAAGAGTCCGGGATGCAGTAGGGGAGGAGCCTACCCTCTAAAAGCTTTAGGATTGGTGCCTGGCTCCTTCGGACCCTCCTACATCCCAGTGTTGAGCTGTGTCACCAGGACCATATCAGAGAAAGGGATTCGAACGGTAAGTTCTTACAAAAATCCCTTTTTTGACCACATCGACCTTATGGCCTTTTTACACTGTCGACCTTTTGACCCTGTTGACCTTTTCACTGTTGACCTTTGGACCCTGTCGACCTTTTGACTGTCGACCATATAATTGTAAACCTAGACAATGTAGATCTTGTATACCATAACCGACGCATGGGCATGTAACACACAGCAGAGTATGTTTTGTGTAAACATAAATTCTATAATTCTAGTTGTTGTATAATTAGGGATTTCTATTGGCCCCATACTTCTTAAAAACAAAACGGAAAAGGCATGGAACCAACCCTTGTGTTCTGTTTCTATTTATACCCCTTTCACATTACACTTTTAAAACGGTATATTGCCGTTTTTTTTCCATTTTAAAACGTTTAAGGCTGCAGTGTGAAGGTGCCAGAGTTGATTTACCGGTTAAAGTTAACTGGTATTTCAACACGGTTAAAAAGCAGAGTCCTACACGTTTCAAAGCCGTTTTTTAGGCAGTGTGAATGGCTCTATTTCTATGGCTTGAAACGTGTCCCTTGGGGGTTAAACAGGTTGAATGTGTGAATGGTATTAAATGCTTTTTAAAACAGTTTTCACCTGCAATGTGAAAGGTCTTAAGGTTCAGACCCGTTTTAAAGTCCCATTTAAGAATACAGGGTCAATACCCGTTTCTGCAATGTGAAAGCAGTATTAGTTACTTTACTTTTGGTATTTGTTTTTCTCCTATAAGGAAACTGTATGATGATGTGACCCTGCTCAGCTATTCCATTATGTGACATTCAGTCTCTCCTGGGAGTAAAACATTATTTAAAACCTTTAAATGAACATTCTTCAGATAAACACAAGAATAAAAGCCTGCAGGGCCAAGATCATATCCATCCCTCTGATATAATAGCCGACAGTCCCTCCCAGCCGCTCCCCCAAATGGATGATCTATTCGGTCTCTGCAGTAATTCTACTTCAAAATAAGTGCCAATATGCTGGAAGGACCTTGGATGTAATCGCCTCTCCTGGGCGTTAACAATGGGTTTGTTTGAATATTTTTCTGTGAGTGCAGCATTTTTGTTATGTTTTTATGTAGTCAAACAAAATCTAATGTAGGGTACACACCAGGACGACCACTGTCGTCCACGACCGATAGACGACCATGGAACGATTTCCCTTGGACTTCCCGGGAGCTCCCAGGCAGTCCCCAGCAAACGATTAGCAAAAATTGTGTTTTTTTGCGGAACAATCTAGATCCGATCACGATGTGCCCGTGATGGTCGTTAAGACGGTCGGATCGCTGGTTTTTGTTTTTTTGCAAGAACACATGCGACCGTCGTCAGATTGGCCTTTGAAATTTAAATGAAGGGGCTGGACTAGCAGAGGGGATAGGAATAGCAGCAGCCATTTTAAACCAGTGTATTTCTGCTTTGTTACTAGTGAGGCTTGGTTTATACCTGCTGAATGCTGGACATAGCTATTTACACATTACTTTGTTTTGCCTGCCATTACAAAGTGTCTTTTAACCCTGCACTATGGAGAATGCAGCGATGGGTCGTCACCAGCAACATTACCTGCTCTATTATGCAGTGCTGAAGCTCAGGCGTCAGAGGGCCCAGCACAGGAGAGCAAGATCATGCTGGACAAAGCAGTGGCTACTGCAGCGTCAGACTCGTTTGCACATGCCACTGCTCAGGGACATCAGGGAAAATAACCCAGACGACTTCTGGAACTTTTTGAGGATGGATGATGCCACATTCCAGGAATTGCTGCGTCTGGTGACTCCCCACATCGAGAAGCAGGATACCAAGTATTGCGTGGCTATCCCTGCTAAGGAACGGCTGGTGGTGACCCTGAGGTTTCTGGCGACAGGACGGTTTCTTGCTGACCTGAAGTTTGGATCCCTTATCTTCCCGCAAGCTTTGGGCCTCATCATCCCAGAGACCTGCAAAGCCATTATGAAGGTGCTGCAGTACCAGTATTGCAAGGTAAGGATGAAAAATACACCATACACTTTATTGTGTAGAATTTAGGCCTAGAACAGAAACAGGTTTTTTAGGCCTTTCATATGTAAAACATGTGTAAATACATATACAAATATAGATTTATTGTGTCAACACAAATATATTATAATACCATATAAAAGATATTGTACAAAAAAACACACTATATATAAACATTTAAGTATGTATGACCCAGTTTAAACTTTCCCAATAAGTACGGGCTACTGTGTGGCAGAGGATGTGTGCTGCAGATATGTAAAGGCTGCGGCCCACATGGCGCAGATGCAATGGTCCCGACCCCATTGATGTGCGCCATACGCCATGTGAGCAGTGGCCATCACATACCTGCAGCTGAGACCATGTCTGTCGCACAGTACCCCATACTATTGGCAAAGAAAAAAGGGCAATAAATTGAGTTTGCTCTCCAGAATGAGGAGAATCCTGTTCTCCCTCTGGTAATGCAGGTACAGGTAGCAGCATTTACGTAGAAAACCAAGACAAAAACACTGTGGTAACTTATGAAACAGGCCCTTGTGTGGCAGAGGATGTCTGCCGCAGATATGTAAAGGCTGCGGCCCGCATGGCGCAGATGCAATGGTCCCGGCCCCATTGATGTGCGCCATACGCCATGTGAGCAGTGGCCATCACATACCTGCAGCTGAGACCATGTCGATGGTAAATGATAAAATAGCCTATATTTTAAGACAGATCCTCAAAAACAGGAGACTCCGGATCTTCTATCAGTAAAGAACTGTAGAATTGACGGTACTGGGAGGGTTGAGAAGGCTGTGTGGGTGTCGACTGGGTATGTGTTGGAAGTGTGCTCGACTGGCCTGGTACGGTGGCAGGCGGAGTAGGCACTGGTGATTCTATTGACAGTGGTGTTTCTGGTGCACTACCCATGCCAACTATTTTAGTGCCACTGTTGAGATACCCTAAACTGTCATTATACACCAACTCCATGCATAACTTTTCAAAAGTAAGTTGCTGGTCCGGAGCCATGTTGCGAACACACTCTGCCACATAAGTGAAGTAGTTGTCATGTTTGTCTGGGTTTCTTTGCAGGACTCGCTGTGCCCGCATCATAAATTCTTCATGTGTTGCTGCTTCTCCTTTTTTTCCTTTGCCACGCATTTTTTTTGCAGGGGAAGTGGTGGAGTGGGTTCCAGGGTGGGTGGCGGAGTGCGTGCCGGAGTAGGAGCTTCGCTCGATGTACATGCATTATCTGATAGGGCAGACAGGTCCGGGATTGGAGGTGGGTAGTCAGCAAGCTGTAAAAAAATTGTTTACTAATCAATTCTATTTACTTCTAATTTCAGTTCCCTACCAGCGTGAATGAATGGAAAGTCATCGCAGAGGAGTTTAAACAGCGATGGAACTTTCCAAATTGCGGTGGAGCCATTGATGGCAAACATGTCCGCATAGCACAGCCTATCAATAGTGGTTCCTACTACTTTAATTACAAGGGCTATTTTAGCATTGTACTAATGGCTGTGGTTAATGCGAACTATGAGTTTATCTTCCTGGATGTAGGAAGGAATGGCCGTGCATCGGATGGTGGCACTTTCAAGGACACAAAGTTCTACGAAAGGCTCACAGCGAACACCCTACACTTGCCGTCTGTCCAGGAAACGAAACAGGGGCTTAACTTTGTTTTTGTGGCAGACGAGGCTTTTGGCCTGCACGAGCATGTCATGAAGCCATATGCGTAAAGGGGCCTGAACCATGACAAAAGGATCTTCAACTACAGGCTATCCAGGGCACGGCGTGTTGTGGAAAATGCTTTTGGCATCCTGGCTAGCCGGTTTCGCATTTTCCACACTGCCATTAACCTGAGGGTGGACAAAATTGACTGGGTTGTCACGGCGTGCTGATATCCTCCTTGCAAACCCCAACACAACACTTCACAGGGAGTGCACGAGCCAAACAGGTGAGGGAAGAGTATATGGCCTACTTTAATGGGGAGGGGGCTGTGGATTGGCAGGAGGAATCAATTAGATAGCCAACAAAGGAGACTCACCAATGCAGACTGCGAATTATCCTCCTCATGCTCCGTGACTTCTTGGTTTTCAGGTTCGACCATCAGGACTACTCCTGTCCTCATCGACTCCTGGCTGAGGGTGAACGTCAACCTGTTGTAGTACCAGAGTGATGTTTGATACATCTCGTCGACTCCAGCACCAGACTTGTTTGCAGCCTCCACCTTTTTGTGTTCCTTCAAGAAAACAGTCCGCAGATTCTGGATGCGTTTCCGCACCCATTCTACATTGGCCTCTGGGTGAAATGGGAGACTGTAGCGAGACAAGTCCTCCAAGGCTTGGTTTCTTTTCATTTTATTTGAATACTCCTTGGACTTGGTTCGCCACAGGCATTCATGGGAACGATACTTCTCGATGAACCCTTCTAAAAATTCCTGTTCTTTTGCGTTGGACATTGGGACTGTAAAAAGATAAAACCATTTTAGTTATTATAGTTATAGCCATGTTTTGTTTCATATTTAAATTTTTATAGTTATAGTTACCAATTTACCTAGTTCATATGTTTTAAGTATTTAAAATGTTAATAAACTTTTATGAAAACCACTATACATTTTATTGTGCAGATTGCTATTCACACAAACAGGTGAATGGGGCCTAGCAGAGAGGAGTGCATGGAATACTGCATTGGTGGACAATGGTTATATCTATATATATATACACACACATGGGGCCCACCCTAGCAAACAGTGACATGGTCAGGTGCACGGTTGACAAACCAGTGCTCTATACACACTATATACATTGGTGGCAACAGTGGGCATGCATAGGAGAGCATTGGGAGTGCAAACATACCAGGTTGTTGTTCTGGGAGATGAGACAAGAAGGAGAGTCCAACTGCTGCTCCAGCACTGTTTGCTATGTGGAAAAACATGGCGCCGGGGGGAGTGTTTAGGAAATGCCACCCAAATAGGCTGGATCAAACGACGTACGCACCGACGGAGGCGGCAAAAAACACTCACGATCTGCATGCGATTGACGGTCGGTCGGCCTGGGATTGACGGATCCTACCTGCAGCACGTAGGACCAAAGATGCGACCAAACGAGTGGCGTGTACGCGCATCGGATCGGAATTGGATCAAATAAATGACAAAAATGCACAAAAGTACATACAATCTGCATACAACCGGTCGGAATTGGATCTAAATTGACAGAATCGGGCCCTAGTCGTCCTGGTGTGTACCCAGCATAAGATTTGGGTGGGGTTTGTTGAAACTTTTTTAAATTGCAGTGTACAAATAATGCCAGTATTTTTCCTACACAGAAACAAAATAACTCACAAATCTAACTTTCTACACTTGTTACATCTGCCCCACATGCAGTGCACATGGTTTTGCCCATTTTGAGAACAAATTTGTACTGCAATCTGATCTGAATAACAGCCTATGCTTCTCAGGTATTGATAATGTCTGTCATTTGCTGCTGATTTCCTATACCTGTAAACAGGGCCATATTTAGTGTGGGGTCCTGGATTACAAACTTGTGGGGGCTCTTTCAATAAAATCATACTTGCCTGCCATCCTAGAATGACCAGGAGTCGCCCGCAAATCGGATCCCCCTCCCGGCCACGTCTCCTGCATCGCCCCCGCACCATCCTACCCCGCAGCATTAAATTGTGCGATTTTAGCCCCACCTCCAAACCACAGACCTGCGAAATGTCGCTTTTGACTGTCATGGGAGTGGGGCTTGGTGAAGTTAGCCTTGTTCTGCCCCCCTGACTCGTGGTATGTGGTCAAAATGTAGGTAAGTAAGTATGAAAAAAAGCAATATAATTGTGGTTATAATTTATCGATCAGCATTGTGATTGTGTTCAATTCCTTAAGAAAGAAGTTATAGTAGTTTTTTGAAAACCAAAATGCAAATCACACTTTACAAAATGTACCCTAATGCAGAGGTGTAGCTGGTGGAGCACACGCTCCAGCCACTGAGATGTCACCGGGTGCCGGAGCCGTGCACTCTGCCGCCGGCTTCCCCGCCCAGACACTTTATTTCTTGCTGTGTTGACATCCAGTGCCTGGTGCAGGAACACAGGGCAACCACCACCACCACCACTTCCGACCCCGGGGCATAGAACAAACTCTGGCGCCAGGCACAGAAGACCCTGTATTATGCGCCGGGATCCCCACACACACTCCACTGTCACTTCCGGCCCGGGGAACATGACACCTGCTGGTGCGTGACACAGGAGACTGTCCTGTACCGAAGCGCAGCACAAGAATCCCGCTACTGCAACTTGCGGCGATGTGCACAGAAGACCCTGTGGGGTTGGACACATCACAGCAAGACACCCACTGCAACTTCTGGGGTCTGGACACCCACTGCCTGCCTGCTGGAGCCGATGCTTGCCAACACCACTACCAGAGCCTGCTGGAGCAGAGTAGCTCAGCTACTTCCAAAGCAGGTGAGAAGTAGCCCTGCACAGCACTGCTTGTTTTTTGGAGGATAAAAGTGATGCCTGTCAACTGTAAAACCCCTCTCGCATCACCATATCTTATCTCTCTTACCCCCATCCCCTCTCCCCTTCTCTTGCTCCCTCCACCTCTCACCCACCTTCCCCTTTCTCTCATTGCCCCTCTCATTTCCTCCTCCCCCTCTCGGTCTCAGTTCCCCTACCCCTCTGTCTCATCTATCTTCACTCCCCCCCCCCCCCCTTTTTTTTTTCAATCTCTCCTTATCCTCTTTTCTGTTTTTGTCTATCCTGTATTTTCTCTTTCCCCTGTTATCTCTCTTTCTCTCTATTCCCTGGACCCGCCCAGCGTTTCTATGGGCGTGCCCACCATTTTTGTGGGAACGCCCATGAAAAGCCAGGTGTTCACCCAGGAAAGCTATTGAAAATATCACCGAAGGCGCGTGGTGTGGGCAGGGCCTGCAACAGAAATGTTGGGGCCCTGTACAATGATATTTCTGGGGCCCCCCACCTAATCCCAAATCCACACAACGCTCTTCTGCATGAGCCTCATATAACATTTTGCTGCTCCAGATCCTGTTTTCAGGTGCGGACTTCCCTCGTTCTCAGTCCTGCTGGCTTGGCTCCTGGCTGTTGCTTCCTGCTGGCTCCTGCTGCTACGAGCAGGCAGGGCAGGTCATTCGCAGAGTGCAGAACAGATGACCCGCGCATGTGCAGTAAGAGTACAGGAGCCAGAGACTGAGGCCACAGCACCAGTGGCGTGTACGGCTGTGCACCTGCGGCCCCAGGCCATGCGCACACACAGAGTAGATAGCTCTGCGCGCCGAGTGGCAGGGCGCACACACAGTAGATGGCAGTGGCACACAGTGAGTCAGTCAGACTCAGCCAAAAACAAATGGTGCACAGTAGACGGCCGGGCCGCAAGGGTCACTGACAGGCCAGCTAGTACAAGCATTGGCCCTGCCGGGATATGGAAACTCTGGGGCCCTTTAGATCTCTGAGGCCCATCACACTTGTCCCCCTTGACCCCCCCTGTCGCCTGCCCTGTGTGCGGGGATCAGCTAGTCACACACACTGTGCTGCTGAGGAAGGAGCTGAGACTGAGTGAAATGGTGCTGTCTCACTCTCAGATCCTGGACGTCACAACTTTCAGCAGCCGCTGTGGTGACTGTGAAATCCTGCGAGAGGCTCACAGTGACTCCAGCACTGCAGCAGCAGCACTTCAGCGACCGCACCATCACCCCTCCTTCCTGGCCATCCCTCTTAACAAGACAGGTCTGCATGACCCAGCCCTGGTCAGCCACATCACTTGCAGTGAATCAAAAGGCTGTGTAGTACTTGCTCACCAGTGCTGTGGTTGTCCGCCAACACATGATTGCTGAGGAAGACCCCAGCAGTGCTCTGTGTACTGTACTGTGCACAAGGTATAATATACAAGTCACACAAGGAGGACAGAAGGTGCTGGATTAATGTTCCTTCCAATGCTGGACCACCATCCTACCTCCTGATTGTTTTACAGGGGTAAATCCTCCATGTGCTTTATATAGATGTCCAATCAGGCACACGCTTACTACGCTTTATACTGCATATTTAAGAATAAAGCATATTACACACTACAAGAGTGTGGGTGCTGAGTCCTGCTCTGCTCGGCTCTGCGTAACCCTGGGCAACGCTGCCTGCTCTGCGTGTCCATAAATCAAGCTCTGCCTCTGACGCAGCTAAACCTGCGCATGGTCCACATTTCATGGGCTGGGGATTCCAGCGCGACCGTCCATTACCCCCACTGTTCTAGTGTATACCCAGCCTGATGCAGCCCACACACGCACCGATGCTGTACGATGGGGTGCGCGCTCCCGCGGCACCCCATCGCACAGTACAAAAAGTATGTGCTGCACATACTTTTTGTACTAGCTTTTTCTAGCACAGCATCGCATCGCATGCACATCGTATGCACAAGGCATACGATGCGATGCTGTGTGTGCTAGTTAAGCCCACAACGCACGCTGGAATCGGTGTGTGTGTGGGCTGCATTAAAGTACATATTACTTTTTTTTTTCCATAAATGAGCAGTAAATAAATTAAATAGGGAAGAATTAATCCATGGTAAGAGGTTTATTTGCATTTCGGGAATGCTGTCCCTGGTGTTCTGCCAATATAGATTACATGTTTTATAGGCAATTTTATATAATTGGCACCCGCTAAGCCAGGGGTGGGGAACCTAGGTCCATATGCGGTTCCTGTAGCTGGTCTCAGGGGACCGCCCTGCGGCTTTGTCGAGAGTCAAATACAGGGGAATTCTCGCGAGAGGTCGGTAGTTCTCAAGAGATTCCTCTTAATAAACAGCAGACGGAGAATGTTAGTCCTATACAGCGGCAGCCACCGGAGCGTGGGGCGGCTGCAGCAGGACAATTTGTAAGAGAAATACATACATACATTACATATGGCCCCTGAAGGATTTTTTCCCCATACAAATGGCCCTTGGCACAAAAAAGGTTCCCCACCCTTGCGCTAGGCCAATGTAGAAGAACATTGATTATTGCCTATTGCCATTCCCTTCATATAGGTCAACTCTTAATCACCATAAATATCAATATAAAATACTTCCTTAAATGTATAAAATAAACCCCAGCATGTCTTATCCTGCCGCAAATTATTTCCCAACTGCAAGTCTCCACCTTAGATCTTCACCTCCCATTTATGGCCATTATAGGATGAACCCATTCATGGTAACAGAACTTTTTTCTCAGCAGCCCCCACTTTCATGTCCCTGAGGGGTCTAATCTCATACTCCATGTGACCCAGGCGCGATATCAGCACCCGGATTCGCATTGCAGTAATGATCAGACCCGCCATCAGGAATTTTGGGGCTCAGGAATTATTTCCAGTTTGGGTCCCCCTCCTCACTTGACCTCACCGTAACCCGGCTCGTGCTCCCCCATCTCCTATTCTGCTGAGCTGCAGCCTGGAGGTCAATTAAATTGCAGCAACGGCGGGTGAGCCAATCAGAGCTCGCGTACCGGCAGCCTCTATGATTGGATGCCGGTATATGAGCTCTGATTGGCTCATAAGCCGGTGCAGCATTTTTATTGCCTGCCTGGGTTGAATAAGCCTGCGCGCTCCGGGACCTGCTTTGTTCAGCACACTGAGCATAGAGCACTGAGCGTAGCGCAGCAGAGGCAGTCGGGGGGGGGGCATTTGCGGTGGGCAAAATGAGCTCCCCGGGCCCTTCCAGAGGCTGGGGCCTGGGACAGCTGTACCCACAGCGGTACTTGTTTCCTATCTGGGCGCCCAGGTTTTCTACGTACGGCACCGTAATGAAATCGGATCGCATCGCATCGTACACATACACGATATTGAACGATGCGATGCGATGCGATCCGATTCGATTTCCCATAGGAAACAATGTGAAATGGCTCAATTTAGCCAAATTCTCATAGGAACAATAGTAAATGGGCCAAAAACACCCCTGAACATTAAAATGTCCCCCCAAAAGTAGTTGACGCCACCCCGCCATCAACGTGAACCCGAAGCGTGGCGAGCGCAGCGAGCCCGCGAGGGGCGGCAGTACGCGTCCTCCGACCTTTTCATGCCCTACTATTCACTAGGGCGTGGAGTGAGAATAGAATAGTGTGGCGAGCGCAGCGAGCCACCGAGACCGAAGCGTGGCGAGCGCAGCGAGCCCCGCGAGGGGACGCGGATACCTTCACAGTTATACGCGTCCCCTCGCGGGCTTCCCAGGTGTCCATGGCGACGCGGACACCTGGGAAGCCCGCGAAGGGACGCGTTTACCTGTGAAGGTATCCGCGTCCCCTCGCGGGGCTCGCTGCGCTCGACACGCTTCGGGCTCGGTGGCTCGCTGCGCTCGCCACACTATTCTATTCTCACTCCACGCCGACGTGGATAGTAGGGCATGAAAAGGTCGGAGGACGCGTACCGCCGCCCCTCGCGGGCTCGCTGCGCTCGCCACGCTTCGGGTTCACGTTGATGGCGGGGTGGCGCCAACTACTTTTGGGGGGACATTTCAATGTTCAGGGGTGTTTTTGGCCCATTTACTATTGTTCCAATGATAATTTGGCTAAATTGAGCCATTTAACATTGTTTCCTATGGGAAATCGAATCGGATCGCATCGCATCGCATCGCATCGCATCGTTCAATATCGTGTATGTGTACGATGCGATGCGGTCCGATTTCTCTACGGAGAATAGCATGGTGCGCAATTAACTTAGCGGGCGCCCAGATAGGAAACAAGTACCCCCACAGCACCCCCCCCCCCTCCTATTGGAGGCCCTGGTAATGATTATACCTGATAAATGTATTACTGAGCAACTGCAGGGAGTCCATCCTTGAAATCTGCTCACAGGAGCAACGGAACACCTGCACATGTGCAGTGGCGAGAAAGGCTGCAGGGGAGGCGGGGCATGTTGCAGTCTGCAACATGGCCCTCTAACGCTCTGCTCCCTCGTCTGTACATGCACAGAAGAAGAAGCAGGTTATTAACAATCTGTGCGTATACACTGGGTATAATGAGTAATATCGGTCACAAGGACTAAAATTTGCGTTATCGCTTATTTTATCGCCAAGTATATCCGGAGCTTTAGACTTTCCCCTGGCCTACATTACTACCGTGACAAACATTCCTCTTCAGGCCATCTCATCAAATTCCTGCTGCACCTTAATCTTAATCTATTCAGCTGTTTGACTACAGATACAGAACCTACAAACATTTGCTTTCTATACATTTGTTAAGTCGACGGATAATAATTCCACCACTATTGGTTGTAAGGCAAAAGGGCAACATGGTCAAAAGGTTGAATAAAACAATAGGTTGTCATGACAATGGTTAACACATGAAAGGGTTGACATGAGTTTTTCACTTTTTCTTTCAGATAAATTGCTGATATTTTACCATCCATTTGGACTACGATTCAGAACGGTAAAGTGTGCCAAGTGAAGAGAGGCACCAGGCCTGAAGCATGGCATGCGAAGCCAGGGTATGCCTTACACTGATTGAGAGTCCATGTTGACATATGTCAACATAGACACCAAAAACGTGAAAAAAGTCATGGCGATCTTTTCCAGTGTTGACCATTCCATGTCGACCTATTGCTTGTGTCAACATTTTGTCTGTGACAACCTATTGACCTAGACACAGTTGAACTAGTAAACTTCCCCCCACTCCGCATGTGAATGGATTACATACTGTGGCCCTTATTTAGATCTAATCTCAGTACAAATTTGTTCTCAAAATGGGCAAAAATCATGTGCACTGCAGGTGGGGCAGATGTAACATGTGCAGAGAGAGTTACATTTAGGTGGGGTGTGTTGAAACTGAAATCTAAATTGCAGTATAAAAATAATGCAGCCAGTATTTACCCTGCACAGAAACAAAATAACTCTCACAAATGTAACTCTCTCTGCACATGTTACATCTGCCCCCCTGCAGTGCACATGGTTTTGCCCATTTTGAGAACAAATGTGTACTGCGATCAGATCTGAATAAGGGCCTGTATGCTATCTGTGGCACTTAACACAGGATGTTATTTATTGTGGATTATAAGCTTTGTCAACCCAGCCCTCGTAACGGTCTCTCAGTACCGACTCTCTCAGTACTGTTTTTGTGCCATAGTTGCCTACCTGTCAGCTGTACTTTGGGAGGTGGGGACAAAGACAGACATCATCATGCCCCACCCCCAGTGCAGCAAATACCAGGAATAATGGGTCTACAAGGAGGGAACGGGGCAAAAATGTACCTTATTTTTGACCTGCTGCCTCCCAAACAGCCATAAATCGCAGGCTATAACCAGCGTGGAGGGGATCTGGAGTCATGCGGGAGACAGGGTTTCAGTAAGGGAAGCTAATTTTTGGGAGGGTAAGCAAGTATGTTTTGTGCTGTGGTTGTTATAGACTGCAAAGGGTGGTAGAGGGACTAAGTAAAAACCGAACCCGGACATATGTTGATGAATGGAGCCTGTCCAGTCCGTTTTTTTTACCCATACCCGGTGGTAGAGTATGCAGTCCCTACATGAATATATGGGCTATTTATTCTGTTTTATATGTGCAGTGCACAAAACCATGTGCACTGCAGGTGGGGCAGATGTAACGTGCAGAAAGAGTTACATTTGTGTAAAGATGGAGGGGGTGGGAAAAGGAATAAATTAGATGTAACGAGGGCCGCATAGGCCCGAGTGTAATTAAGAGCCTGTGAATTTGCAGAAGTTAAATAAAGTTGTAAACATCAAGATAAGGCCGGAGGCAAATATTGAGTGGCAGTTAGATCTGCCCTATCGGGTAGCTGGGGGGCGTCAGCTTAGAGAGGGGTACTTATAGGCAAGCAGGCAGGAAGGACTTCCTCTTTGAGTCTGGATTTCTGCTGGGACAATCCTGTGTGACCAAGCGCAAGGACAAACGAAGCTAAGTATTTTCTACTTATCGGGTCCATCTGCTAGTTACTTTACCTCAAAGATGTCAGGGCGTCCCAAGCGCAGCGCTCCCCCCCCCCCCCCGTTGGCTGGCGGACGCCGCCCGCCCCCTGATCACTGTAGCAGGGCGTGGGGGTGGTAAAACGCCAGCCGCGGCCCAGTATACGGAGGCCACAGAGCGCCAGCGCGAGTCTGTGCGCCCTCTCTCCCCGGCGCTGCAGCGCGGAATTGTTCCCCTGTCAGCAGTCAGTCCCAGCAGCGGCGGAGCTTCCGTCGCGGGGATCACGCGGTCCCCGGCGGCTGCCCGATTCCAGCACCAGGCCGCGTCTAGCGCGGCTGGTGATGTCAGCAGCACACCAACACGCGGGGGTATGCCAGGCACCTCGGCCGAGGCGCTAGCTGCCCACGCAGCTCAGGATAGGTCGCCAGGTACCAGGGTGGGGGTGCACAGAGTACAGGTTCACCGCGAGGAGGACCAAGGGGGGATGAATACACCTCCTTCAGCTCCTGGGGCCCCAGTTTATGCGCTGCCTTATGGGGGCAGAGGGGGGCATCCACCCCGCCCACAACCAGCGCCAGCCCCATGCAAGTGATTACAGGAGGCCCAGCAAGGCTGCCTGCAATTCTCAGGGGGCCGCCCCTGGTCACGCTGCAGGCCTCCCTGGCGCACACTGTAGAGCCTCTGCTGCCAGGCAGTTTTGCCCCGCAGATGGCGGCTTTTACTGGGGGGCCACCGGCTTTAACCCGCGGCAGCGGGGATGGCACGGGGCCTTACACAGCGCAGTTCTACCCAGGGCGTGGCACCAGGGCCCTGGGCAAAACCAGGCACCACAGGGGATGTTCCCTCCCTCGGCGCCCTTACAGCATGGGCACCAGGGATTGGGTCAGTCATCAGTCTACCCGGGTTTCCAACAATTTCAGCAGCCCCCGGGCAATACACACCAGCAGGGGGTCTGGCCTTTTCCTACGGCAGTATCAACCGGCCACCCGGGGTACACACCAGCGCAGCAACCCATGTCACACCAGCCTACCTGGGGACAACAGCCCTCTTTCCCATATTTCCACCAACACAGTGGGACACCACAGGGGCCTTACGGGTCTGCTTGGCCATTGTTCCAACAACAGCCCACGGCTGGCTGGGCGTCAGGGCTGCAGCATCCCTATCAGAGCGGGGTTCAGCCACACCCATATGGGCAACAGCCAAACTTCACCCCTCCACGTCCGCACTATACACCCACGGGGAATGCAGATAGGGGTAGGGCACCCAGGGGTGATGCAGTTTTTTCCACAACGTCAGGCTCCATGGGTAATGCCTTGCATTTGTCTCCTGAAACATCTACAGGTTCGGACAGGGCCACGAGGGCCATGAGCTCGACACAGAGTGCCACGCAAGGAATCCTGCAAGTTTCGGGGTCGGGTCAGAGGTCATCTACTCCGGCCGCCACGGCGGTCACGAGCGGCAGGGACCCCGGGGGCGCCTCCGGGGATGAAGGGCAATCTGGCGGGTCGTCAAGGCCCAGGCCTTCAGAACAACCCGGGACAAAAGAGGCAGAGGCAGAACCTGAGGACGGGGCCGAATCCACGGAGGGTGAGAACACTGACAATTCGTTATGTGAATCCTCATCTTATCACTCCACAGCTAGTAGCGGGGACGAGGGGCAGTCAGGGCGCCCGCGCAAGCTTGCAAAGTTGGTTGCGCGAGCGGTGGCTAAGAGGGTCAGAGGCACGAAGCGCAAACAGCGGGACGCGCCCCCCCCCCCCCCCTCCCCCCCGTTACAGATACCGCTGGGGATAAGGTCCACTGCTCCAACACAGCCATATCCAGGGGGCTCCGTAGGGGAGTGAAAGAGAGGATTAAGAAGGGGAAGTTTGTGGACCTCTTCACTTTGACGGCCGATATAAAAAAGGAATTCGATAAGGCCAAGAAATCCTCAGCCAATGGGGAGCTCGCATTCAAGAGCTTCCACAATTGGCTCAGGGGTTTCCTCATCTTCTCCTCGTGCTACCTTAGCACCAGGCCAGATGAGCACTTGAATGTTCTCCGCTACCTATTTTTGGTAAACGAAACATTCATCAGCTAGAGGAACGGGGCATGGCGGGACTATGACGAGAAGTTTCGCCGGGCCCACGAGGGGTCCACAAGCATGCCCATGGGGTACAAGCATGTGGAGATATGGCTAGAGGTCATTGGGAAAGGTCAGCCATCCACTGAGCAATCGGGCAGGAAGCCTTTTCTCGGGGGGAAACCCGGGGCGAAGGCCCCGGGCAAGGGTAGATGTTTTGCCTTTAACGACGGCAAATGTGAGAGAGGAGCAAAGTGCCGCTACAGGCACGAATGCCGTTGGTGCGGGGCAGGACACTCAGTAAAGGTCTGCAAGTCTGGAAGGGCCCAGGACCAGGGTGACGCAGGGCCTAGCAATAAGTAAGGCACACTCTACCATAGTCCTAGACGAGTTGGCTCGCCGCCTAGCCTCTTACCCCGACAGGGAGGCGGCACAGTTCTTATTTAGTGGTTTTAAGTTCGGTTTTTTGTTACCTATACCTGAGTCAGTCTTAGTGAGATCCCATAAGAACCTCAAATCGGCGAGGGATTTTCCGGGGGTCGTGAGACAGAAAGTGTATGCAGAGATAGAACTGGGAAGGATGCCAGGCCCTTTTGCAGCCGAACCCTTGCCCCGCATGTGCTTCTCCCCTTTAGGCGTAGTCCCTAAGAAGACGCCGGGGAAGTACAGGTTAATACAACACTTGTCCTACCCCCCGGAAGGTCCATCAACGACGCCATACCGGAATCACAGTGCAGTGTGCATTACCAGCTCTTCGATGAAGTGCTGGAGATTGTGAAGGGTTTTGGTCAAGGGGCACTAATGGCGAAACTGGACATAGAGTCCGCTTTCCGGCTGCTTCCCTTGCACCCCACTTCATTCCGCTTTATGGGTTTTAGGCTAGAAGGGGGCATATATATAGACAAATGCCTGCCCATGGGGTGCTCGGTCTCCTGTTCCTACTTTGAGAGATTCAGCACCTTCCTGCATTGGTGCATACAGGAAGGTGCGAGCTGCAAAGGGGTGGCTCATTATTTGGATGATTTTCTTTTCGTGGGACCAGGAGATGACGACACATGTAAGCACATTCTGGAAGGGGCCAAAGACATATTGACAGCCATGGGGGTTCCCATAGCAGCTGACAAAACAGAGGGTCCCACCAGGGTGATATCATATTTGGGTATCGAGATAGACTCCGAGGGTGGATGTTGCAGGCTGCCAGAGGATAAGGTGGCGAAGCTGCAGGCGCTGATCGATGAGTGCCAGCGGAAGGGGAGGGTCCGGTTGCGACTGATTCAGTCGCTGCTGGGATCTTTCAATTTCGCTTGCCGCATCATTCCTATGGGGAGGGTGTTCTGCAGGAAGCTGGAGAGGGCCACAGCGGGGGTGAGAGACCCACACCATACAGTCAGGCTAGGGCAGGAGATAAAGGGTGACCTAGCGGTCTGGTCCAGTTTCCTGGAGCATTTTAACAGGGAGCTGCTGTGGCCGGCGGAACCAGCCTCCAGTGTGGAGCTACAGCTCTACACGGACGCGGCAGGCTCTACGGGATTCGGGGCCTACTTGCAAGGGGAGTGGTGCTGCGCGCCGTGGCCACAGTCATGGATCGACCGTGGGTTCACGGTCAATCTGTTACTGCTGGAGCTTTTTCCCATAATTGTGGCGGTCGAGTTGTGGGCCAGTCATTTGGCGGACAGGAACATAGTGTTCTGGTGCGACAACATGGGAGTTGTTCATGCGATTAACAACCAGAGGGCCACATCGCCAGAGGCATTGCGCCTACTAAGACACCTAGTCTTACATTGTCTGCAACACAATATCCACTTTAGGGCCCGACACGTCCCGGGTGTCGACAACAGCATAGCAGACGCACTCTCGAGGTTCCAGTTCGAGAGATTTCGCGAGCTGACACCAGAGGCTGCTATCACAGGGCTCAGCTGTCCCCCTTTTGTATGGCAGGTCATAGAGTCGGCATGAAGTCACTGGCACTGCTATCTTTGGCCCCGTCCACACGTAGAGCTTATGGGGCGGCTTGGAGGGATTGGTCAGCCTTTCAGGTCTCACCGGAGGCAGAGGGTAAGTCGGTCGAGGACCGGTTACTAGCCTTCGTCTGGGAGCATTATAAAAACGGCAGGTCAAAGTCGGCTATGGCGGCGGCTTTGGCAGGGATAGCTTTCCATTCCAAGTTGCTAGGCAAGCCAGATCCTACTAGGTCTTTTGTACTGACTAAAGCTCTAAAAGGGTGGGCTAGGGCACAGCCAGGGGTTCCAGACTCCCGTCGCCCAGTTGATGAGGGCATGCTGGGGGACCTTATGCGGTGTTTAAATAGAGTAGCAGAGAATAGATATGAGGCGGCGCTCTTCAAGGTGGCATTTTCCTTTGCATTTTTTGGAGCCTTTAGGGTAAGCGAATTAGTGGCAGCTAACAAGCACGCGCTTTCGGGGCTCCTTAAAGAAAATGTAGTTTTCCGTGAGGGGAAGATACTTTGCAAGATAGGGAGGTCTAAGACAGACCAAGCGGGTAAGGGCGCCTGGATAACATTGAGAGCGCACTGCAATAAGGCGATATGTCCTGTATCCCTGGCTGAGGCGTACGTCTCGGGCGGACCGGGCACCGCGGCACAGTTCCTGGCACACAAAGAGGTGGGGCCACTTACCCGATTCCAGTTTGCGGCTGTGTTTCGGAGGTGTGTCGCGGCATTGGGTCTCCCCGAGAAAGAGTATGGAACGCATTCGTTCAGAATCGGGGCGGCAACTTGCGCAGCCGCAGCGGGGCTTCCACCATCCTCAGTTCAAGCGGTGGGGAGGTGGAAGTCAGCCGCTTATAAGAAATATATAAGGTTAGATAAGTTGTAGGTAGCGCCTGTTGCGCTGACCCGAAAACATACTGTTTACAATCGGTTTTGGAACTTTAGCGTTCCGGAATCGACGGTGTGAAGGGAATTTTTTTACTTTTTCCTCTGCAGGGGACTTAATTACAATTGGCTTCCCCCAACAGTCCACCAGAGGTTTTTTAAGATTTTTCCCCTTCACTCGGGTCTATAGTCAATGCATTCCAGTTGTGTCTTACAGTATAATGTTATATGCTAACCTTAGGTTTTCTCTTTTTCAGCCCCTCCCCCTTCCTCACTGACTCTGGGCAGGGTTTGGTTAGTGGGGCACTCATACATATATTGGGCTGCTAGGCACCCATTGGCAGCTGCGGCCCCGGTGCTGTCTCAGGCACGGGAGGTGCACTGGCTGGGCATTAGGGGTTTTCAGTGGGATGGCCTGTGGGACCTGCTAGTCTCCAAAGCTCGGAGATTAGGCAGACCTGATGTAGTAGTTATACACCTGGGAGGCAATGACTTGGTCAAGAGGACAGGCATTGCATTAACCATACAAATTGAGAAGGACATGGCAAGGATACAGGAGCGTTGGCCAGGTGTATTGCTGGTTTGGTCCGACATAGTGCCCCGTTTCACGTGGCGGGGGTGTCGGAGCATAGAAGCTGTTGAGAAGGCCAGAAAGAAAGTGAATCACGCCGTATCCAGATACATAGTGGCAAAAGGTGGTAAAGCAGTCAGGCATCCCAACATCGTAAAAACCAACCCCATGTTGTATAGGCCGGACGGGGTTCACCTATCGGACCCCGGTATGGCCATTTTTCTGCAGGACATTTTCGCTAGTTTAGTGTAGTTAGGGCGTAGGTAGTTGTTTTGGGGTGGCGGGCCTTGTGGCACAGGTTAACCCGGCGGGGTAAGAGTGCCAAGGCAGTGGCGGTTGAGCGCTCTCGACCAGCACTCAAGTGTGGTGTCAGGTGGTCTCCGTGGGGTATGGCCCGCCCCTGTGCCAAGAAGGTAGGCGAGTCCCGACTCAACGCGGTGGGGCGCTGGACACTTCCTGGAAGTGCCCGCGTCTGGCCCTAGGAGGGGCGTGGCATGCCGCGGCGGAGCGGGCTGTACACACAAGTGGTTTGAGTGATGCCAGCGAGTGGGGCGACCTGGTCGCCGCCATGAGGGGCATCCGCATTTTGTGAGGGTGCTGGTCTCAAGTGCTTCTTCTTGCCATCCCTTAACAATTTTGGGTCATACCATCTTTAAATAAATATCCTAGATGACCTTTAAACTTACGCAGTTGGTGTCCGTGTCTTATTTATTAGTTAAGGTGTCAGTGTGAGTTATTTCTAGGCTTAAGTGTTAAGTAATAGGTATAAGATAAAGCAGCATAATTCTCTAGGCGCCTTAGATGTAACGAGGGCCGCATAGGCCCGAGTGTAATTAAGAGCCTGTGAATTTGCAGAAGTTAAATAAAGTTGTAAACATCAAGATAAGGCCGGAGGCAAATATTGAGTGGCAGTTAGATCTGCCCTATCGGGTAGCTGGGGGGCATCAGCTTAGAGAGGGGTACTTATAGGCAAGCAGGCAGGAAGGACTTCCTCTTTGAGTCTGGATTCCCACCCTCCCTCCCCTTTTAAAGTGCTACATGGGCTTTTTGAGCCTTCACCAAATTTGAGTTTAGTTTTAATTTACAATCGGCGGTTGAGCGCTCTCGACCAGCACTCAAGTGTGGTGTCAGGTGGTCTCCGTGGGGTATGGCCCGCCCCTCTGCCAAGAAGGTAGGCGAGTCCTGACTCAACGCGGTGGGGCGCTGGACACTTCCTGGAAGTGCCCGCGTCTGGCCCTAGGAGGGGCGTGGCATGCCGCTGCGGAGCGGGCTGTACACACAAGTGGTTTGAGTGATGCCAGCGAGTGGGGCGACCTGGTCGCCGCCATGAGGGGCATCCGCGTTTTGTGAGGGTGCTGGTCTCAAGTGCTTCTTCTTGCCATCCCTAAACAATTTAGGGTCATACCATCTTTAAATAAATATCCTAGATGACCTTTAAACTTACGCAGTTGGTGTCCGTGTCTAATTTATTAGTTAAGGTGTCAGTGTGAGTTATTTCTAGGCTTAAGTGTTAAGTAATAGGTATAAGATAAAGCAGCATAATTCTCTAGGCGCCTTATTAATATATACAGCTACTTGGAGTATTAGGACTGATGTCTCCCGACAGTATGCACCGCTGCCCTCAGCACCATGTGAGTATTTACCTTTAGTAATCTAGTAGTGTGTGGGCAGAGAGCCAGGCCATAATAAAAGCTGTTACATTACAGCAGCGATGGGGGCAGCCTGTGCCTCTAGAGGGTCACCGTGTGCACTGCCAGCCTGGGACGGAGTGTGCTGGGATTTATCCTGGAACTGCAGCCAGCGTGTCAGCAGTTTCCCCTATCCGTATTTACAGAACGCAAAGAGAGATTTGGAAGCAGAGCACTAAATTATCTCGCACGTTGGCGCTACCTGACTGCGTTGTAGCCAATTATTTAATTTGGCGTTGCAGAGTTAATGCTCCTTATACCAGCTGTAAGCACACTGGGAATGACTAATACAGCTTGTGTGGTTTATCTGAGTGTATGGGACTTGGACTCAAATGATTATTGATATTAGATACCAAGCAGTCAATAAAAATCCATTGAGCTGGTAAAATTCCACGCAGGCTGTGACGCTGTAGAGTAGAGTATGCCCTGTGGCCTTAGGAGGGTGGTATGGAACAGAGGTTATGGTATAGGGCAGGGGTGGGGAACCTTAGGCCCGGGGGCCGTATGCGGCCCCTATAGCCGGTCTGAGTGGCCCGCCTACCCGCTGGCGGCTTTGCCAGGAGTCAAGTACAGGGGAATTCCCACAAGAGGTCGGTAGTTCTCGCGAGATTCCTCTTAAACAACAGCAGCCGGAGACTGTCAGTCCTATTCAGTGGCAGCCGCCGGAGCATGGGATGGCTGCAGCAGGACATTTTGTAAGAGACATTTTTACATATGGCCCCGGAAGGATTTTTTGCCCATACAAATGGCCCTTGGCACAAAAAAGGTTCCACACCCCTGGTTTAGGTTGACAATCACCAGGTTGACTACTAATGGTCGACAGTGACTAGGTTGACTTGAAAATAGTTGACATACTACTATAGGTTGACATTGACAGAAGGTCAACACACGCTTAAGATTGACATGGACATTGTCAACACATGTTTTCATATTTTTTGTGTCTATGTCGACACACGTCCCCTCGTTTGGTTCGCCATGTTTCGGGCATATTATATTATTATTATATTCTCACTCTGGGGGTTATTCTAATTGCTTCGGTCATTCGCACAGAGGACCAATGTTGCGCGTCTGCACATGCGCGTTTCTGCGCATGTGCAGACTTAGGGTGCGTGCACCAACGCAAACTTTCGGTTCGCCGGGTGCATGCACCAGCACTGCGGCGGCCGGCACTGCAGACGGAGGGCGGCGTCTGATGGACTTGCAAGGCTGCGAATTCCGCAGCCTTGCGAGTCAATTATAATAAGGCCCTCTATGTCCGGTATACCCCCCAAAAAATTGTCAACATTTTGAGTTTCAACCATGTCCATGTCGACCTTAAGCTTGCGTCGACCTTTTGACAATGCCGACCTATGGTATATCGACCATTTCCAGGTGTCTACCTAGTCACTGTCGACCATTAGTGGCCGGCCTAGTGACTGTTGACTCAGACATTGTCTACCCAGGGACCGGATCCTGGGACTGGATCAAATGGAGGCATTCACCTGCCGTTGTGTACGTGCAGCCCAGCCTGTCCTGTTGATTATTTTCAAAGTCACAAGTTGAGCTGCTGGTTAATTACAGTCAGAGAAGGTGCTAGTCATAAAGATAACCCACACACTGGCAGAAGAAAGGCCTAGAGGACACTCCTGTTACATGCAATGTCACAGGGCGAGATGAATTACTACTCTACTGCCTTGTTAAGGTTGGATCTCATAAAGGGCGGGATATACTAAAGGGAAAATGCGGTAAAATGTACCATTACCCATCCGCCCCATCTCCGCTGGGCAGGGTATCGCCACCTCTGGGTGGTGATACCCTATAGAAGCCTATGGGCTTCTATCGCAGCCCGCTGCCCGCAGTCCGCGCAACTCCCCCTCCTGTCCTCCATCGATCTCCTCCTCCCTCAGCAGGTTTCACCATAGGCGAATCTGGGGGGTGGTCCGGGGGTGCAACGGACCACCCATTAGACTGCCCTGTCATTTTATAAAAGCACTTTTAACTTTAATTACATTTTAATGCCCGCCGCCCAGGGCCGGATTATAATGGAGGCACAAGGGGTCAGTGCCCCTGGGCCCCCCTCTAGTTAGGGGCCCCCTGTGGTTGGCATGTATTTTGTAAATAAATAATTGATTATTTTTTTATTTATTTTTTGGAGCTAAAGGTTTTGTCCATGGGTGGGGTAGTGCTGCAGCTTCACCTATCTGCCAATGTGACAATGATTTATGGTGCTGAACATCGGGAGCCAAGGCACACTGATTGCACAAGTGTGCAGTGCATTTCTGGGACTTGACTAAGTCCCCTGACACTTTGCACCAGAGGACAGAGGCTGAGAAGTTTGTGCTGAGCTCTGATTGGTGGAGCTCATTACATGCTTCTCATGGAGAACAGCAGCAGCAGCTTAGTCATGGGAGGGTTTGTAATCAGAGGCAGCACTAGGACTGTGAGGTCTCCTCCAGAGTAAGGGGCAGAGGGACAAACACAGGCTTTTCATGTGGTGTGTGTGTGTGTGTGTGTGTGTATATATATATATATATATATATATATATATATATATATATATATATATATATCCCCTGCAGTTAACCATTAACTAAGTTTACTCTGTGTTTTGACAGTATAATATTCTCCCATGCAGTGTGCGGACAGTAATGTCAAGTGCAAGGGGGCCCCCCGGTCTAAAGTACCCCGGGCCCCCCAAAGGCTTAATCTGGCACTGCCGCCGCCGCCCCCTGTTTTTTCCTTATTGCCACCATAAAGATGGCCATGGGAGGGCTGCGCGCATGTCCGACTGCACGCAGCTCCTCCCATGGTCCTTTGCGGGCCAGGATTCCTGACCTGTCCTCTCCCGGCCCCCGTGTCCCTGTTCGGCGGCGGCAGCAGCAGAAGAGTCTGGCTGCTGAACTTTCCCTGCTCCCTCCCCCTGCTCATTTTTTTTTTATCACTACACGCCGGAGCAGGGAGGTGGAGAAGAACAGCAGCAGCAAGTGCCCTCTCACCGCACACCCGTCCGCCCGCCCGTCCCCCCAGCCGCAGCACAGCATTAAGTACACTGCCACCAATGTGTAAATATTTAAATGCCTACTGCCACCAATGTGTATATGTACAGTATATGCCCACTGCCACTAATGTTTATTTATGTGCAGTATATACCCACTGCCACCAATGTGAATATATGTACAGTATATGCAAAACTATATATATGTGTGTGTGTGTGTGTGTGTGTGTGTGTGTGTGTGTGTGTGTGTAACAAGGTGTAGTCTGCACTAATTCATTTAATTCAAATGCTGACAAACATAGATGTTTTTGTTATGTTCCTAAAACTGGGCGAGTGACTTTCCCGTTAAGCCACGCCCCTCCACAGAGGCCACACCCCTTTTTTGCGCGCGGCTTCGCCGCTCGGAGATCCAATCTATATTGGTACTTTCATCTGGGACCACCCATTACCAAATTTCTAGATTTGCCTATGGGTGTCACATCCGGGAGGA
Organism: Crinia signifera; assembly: GCF_055691185.1. NCBI lineage: Eukaryota > Metazoa > Chordata > Amphibia > Anura > Myobatrachidae > Crinia > Crinia signifera. The sequence continues at coordinate 44,242,291 of NC_139225.1, read as the reverse complement.
CATCCGGCTGCAGGGGGGAGGAGGAGACGCCGGGACACTGACAGCCGCCAGGATGTGATGGAGACCAGGGCTGCCAAGAGAAATCCTGGGCCCCGGTACAACAGTGTCACGGGGCCCCCCTGGATTGGCGAGCTACAGAAAAGAGGGGTGGCCATAAAAAAGGATATAGGGGTGTGTACAACACCATATTCCCTTTATGCAACACAATAGTAGACCCCTTATACTTGCCCCTTACACATTATGCTACACAGAATGAGCCAAAATTAACCTGGAATGTCTTAAAATTCACATTATGCCACACAGATTGTGGCAAAATTCAGGGACAGTGAGAGGAATGGTGGGGATGCAGGGAGAGAGATGGCGGGGACAGAGGTGCATAGAGCGGGATGGCGGGATGCAGGGACAGAGATGGTGGTGACGAAGGGCCAGAGGGTGGGGACAGAGATGGTGGGGACGCAGGGACAGAGACAAATTAGGTCTAGAAGGTAATTTCTATGTAAGGGATGGCAACAGAAATCTTGGGGCCGGTACATCAATATCACTGGGATTGAAAAATGCTCAATCCCGGGATTGGCATCCCTAAAAGAAAATTGCCCCCTGTGCCCCCACACTGACTTACTTTTTCTGAGCTGCGGAGGGGGGCAGGCGGCCGCAGTGCAGAGGCAGGCATCAGGTAGACATGTGCGACGTGGGAGGCCCGGCGGCGAGCAGGTTCCGGCGTAGGGTATGATGTGGGAGGATGTGGGAGGCCCGGCGGCGAGCAGGTTCCGGCGTCGGGTATGATGTGGGAGGATGTGGGAGGCCCGGCGGCAAGCAGGTTCTGGCGCTGGTGGTCAGCGCTGCGGCCTGCGCAGTGTGACCTATGATCGAGACACGCAGCGCAGGCCACACCCCGGGTCGGGAACAGCCGGGCAGTGTCTGAGCGAGCGATACATTATGCCACACACCGCCATTTCTCTGAAACATGATGCAGCTCACCACAATGCCTATGATACTATGCTGCACACTGTAATGCCCCTAACACATTATGCCACACATTGCAATGCCCCTCACACCTAATGCATACCTCCAAACTTTGGCAGTGGAGAAAGGAATATATTTGCGTGCCAGAGGCAAAATTTTTGGGGCGCCGTTTTGTCGCTGTGAGGGTATGGCCAGTGCTGTGTGAACTGCTGGCCATGCCCTCAGCCTCCCTGCCTGCCTGCCTCATTAGACGCATGCAGTATCTAATTCCCGCAGGACCGTCCCAAAAAAATGGGATGTCACACAAAAGTCGATACACACTGACTATGCCACACCCCATTGCCCCCCACAGTAAGGCTTCTAATAAATTATAAATTACCTGCTTGTTGCCAAGGGGGTTAATGTCCGTTGCCAAGGGGGTTAATGTCCGTTGCCAAGGTGGTTAATGTCCGTTACCAAGGGGGGTTAATGTCCGGTACCAAGGGGTTCTTGCTCGTTGCCAAGGGGGGGGGGGGGTTTGTTAATGTGCGTTGCCAGGGGTTCTTGCTCGTTGCCAAGGGGGGGTTAATGTGCGTTGCCAGGGGTTCTTGCTCGTTGCCAAGGGGGGGTTAATGTGCATTGCCAGGGGTTCTTGCTCGTTGCCAAGGGATTAATATGCATTGCCAGGGGTTATTGCTTGTTGCCAAGGGTTTATATTTGTTCCCAGGGGTTAATGCTCATTGCCAAGGGGGGTTAATGTCCATTTCCAGGGGTTCTTGCTTGTTGCCAAGGGGGGTTTATTGTCCATTGCCAGGGGTTCTTGCTCATTGCCAAGGGGTTAATATGTGTTGCCAGGGGTTATTGGATGTTGCCAGGGGGTTAATATTTTTTGCCAGGGGTTAATGCTCGTTGCCAAGGGGGATTTCCGTTGCCAGGGGTTCTAGCTCGTTGCCAAGGGGTTAATATGTGCCCGTGTGTCCGGCCACCCACCCATCAGCTGCAGCTGCCCCTGCTTTATCCTGCCTTCCCCTGCGCACAGAGAGACAGACGCTAGAAGTCATTTTTCACTTCCAGCGTCTCTGACAGGGAGCACAGCTCTGCAGCGTTAACCAGGAAGTGCAGAGCTGTGCTTGCTGTCAGACGCTAGAGGTGAACTATGACTTCTAGCGTCTGTCTGTGTGCAGGGGAAGGACAGACAGGGGAAGGCAGGGGCAGCCGCAGCTGACGGGCGGGTGGCCGGACACATGGACGGGCGGGTGGCCGGACACATGGGCGTGCGGGTCCTTGTCATTCCGGCGCACCCGCAGCCCAATAAATATTTTTTTTTAAAGTGTGTGTCCGCCGGACCCGGGCCCCACTGGCAGGCCCGGGCCCAGGTAAAATGTACCCGCCCCCCCTGCCTCTCGGCGGCCCTGATGGAAACAGAGACCCCGCACACCACATTACAGGTATCGCGGAGGTCTCCGTCACCGCACCCTGATGCTAGCTGTATATGTTAGTACATATGAGGTAGCATCGCGGCGGCTGGGTGGCGAGGGGTGGCAATGTATATCAATACATCCCGCCCAAACAATCTAACCTGCAGCCAGGGGCGCATTGGGATTTTAAACCAGCCCGGGAAATTTCTCAAAGCAGCGCTAATGGAGGTGAGATCTCATGAGGGTGGTGGTCAGCCAAGGGGGAGGGGATACTCCCACCTCATATATCACTTCTCCCCTCCCGGCTGGCCACGCCCCTTCATGAGATTTCCCCACCACAGTAAAGTCCCCCCTACACTGCGATTTGGGCACGATTTTGCCCGATTTGGATGAATCGGCCTTGAAATCGTCCGAAATCGCATATGGAGACATCCCCTCAGACCCGATGCACGGCCCTGTGCGCATCGGATTGGAGTCGGGAGGTCGGGATGGGCTGCACATAAGATTTGCACATAAGATTTGCTAAAGATGCCTCTGCCGTCAGTGGGAGCAGGGGGGTGGCGCTGAGCAGGGCAGGAGAAGATGCTGCAGCGGGAGCAGCAGAGCACTTAAAGAAAAAAAAGCCCATACAAACGCATAGGAAGTTATTGATTGGCTGGGACCTCTCTCAGCCAATTAGCGATTGGCCGAGAGAGGTCTCAGCCAAACAATGGCTTTCTATGCGTTTGTATGTATTGTCTTTATTTTAAGTGCTCTGCTGCTCCCGCCACTCGTGCTGTAGCGTCTTCTCCTGCCCGGCTCCCTGGTACTCAGCGCCACCCCCCTGCTCCCTGCCCAACGGCTTCTTGCCCAGCTCCCTGCGATTTATCACATGCAAAACATGAAGTGCCAACGCATTTGATGCCTCCCGGGGAGCTGCCGGGACTGTCAGGTCCGACTTGTCCTTATGACAAATAGGACTATTGTATGCCTCATACTGCAGGCCAGGGTGTATGAAAGATTAGGGTTAGGCTGTGGGAGGGGGGATGGATGAATGAATAGGGTTAGGCTACAGGTGTGTGTATGGACAGAGTTAGGCTGTGTGTGTGTGTGTGTGTGTATGGATAGGGTTAGGCTGTGTATGTGTGTGGATATGATTAGGCTACAGCCTACAGGTGTGTGTGTGTGTGTGTGTGTGTGTGTGTGTGTATGTGTATATATATGGATAGGCTACAGGTGTGTGTGTGTGTATGAATATGAATAGGGTTAGGCTACAGGTATGTGTGTGTGTGTGTGTCTGTGTGTGTATGGATAGGGTTAGGCTACGGGTGTGTTTTATATGGATAAGGTTAGGCTTAATGGGGGTGTGTAGTAGCTACTAACCTGGTTGAAAGGAGCCAGCTTTTGGGGAGATGCACTGGACCGGGTTTACCTCATGTCACCGCACTCCAGCTCTGGATACCTCCAGCAGTCTATACCTCATCTCTTGGCAAACCAATCAGCTCCTTTGGATTTCAGTATCATCTGTAAGCGGATGATACTCAGCTCTACCTATCCTCCCCAGACCTGTCCCCATCTGTATTGAGCCGTGTCTCTGAATGCCTTTCTGCTGTTTCATCCTCGCCACCTTAAACTTAATATTTCAAAAACAGAATTAATTATATTTCCGCCAATAAATAGTAGTTACCAACCTAATATCTCTATCGCTGTTGAGAAGATGACAATCACTCCTACCTCTCAAGTTTGCTGCCCAGGTGTTATCCTTGATTGAGCTTTCCTTTGTACCCCACATTCAATCTGTCTCTAAATCATGCCACATGCACCAAAAAAAAATTTAAAAATGCCTATTTCCCTATAGATTATAAGCTTGCGAGCAGGGCCCTCATACCTTTTGACTGTCTGTAAATACCCAGTTTGTTGTATCACTGTCTCCTTTGTAAAGGTCGACACAAGCATAAAGTTGCCAATGGGAAGGTCGATGGTCAAAAGGTTGACATGAGTTTTTCACGCATGCGACCCCTGTTCCCACTTGACCAGCCACCGGCAGGGAGGTCAAAGGTCGGACCTGCATGCCTGTCTAACCTCCAACTCAGGTCTGATGTGCACAATGAACCCATTCAGGACGATTTCTCGGCCCGTTCTGTCAGTAATGGGTGAAATCGGCCCAAATCGAGTTCGTGTATGGACGCCTTAAGAAGCAGCCACTATTTACTCAAGGAAACAAAATAACCCCCCCAAATCTAAAGGTGGCCATACACTAGGGCAATTTGTCTGAAGCTCATAGGTGTGCGCACATTGAGTATTAGGGGTGCACAGGCACCCCCTAATGCTGTGCCCCACACTTATGAACACCTCTGCCGCTAACAATACCAGCAATACCCTTAACCAAAGACTTTTGCTTTTTAGAACTGTATTACATTTAAAGAAGCGCCCATCAATCAATTATATATGTGTTTGCATTGTTAATTGAACTAGACCATTGTCATATCACTAAATACCTGCATCATCCATATATGTATATGACTGTATTTGCATGTACTGTTACACAGAGTAATTAGAAGATTAAAACTGAAATAGGCAGGAGATTTAGGTGTGGCTTAGAGACTTTTTATATCGTAGCGAGTGCCAATAGACGATGGAAGACACGCCTGATTGGTGGTGTTAGACACACCCAATAGGTGGAGCTATGCACACTCCTTTGATGGTGCACCCCTTAATAAAATGTGCTGCGCAAGCCTATGCTGACGCTTGAAATTGCATGAGATTTCCCTTGAACTCCCCGGCAGCTTCCCTGGAGTCCTGCACGTCAACCCATGTCTGGTGGGCTGTACTAGAGTGTGCTAAGGGGGGTGGCCTAAATAGTACTGTTGAAATCGGCTAGTAATTCAGTAAAACATACGACTGGAAAATACAAATTTTCCAGGCGTATTTGGCTGAAGCCTGCACGGATCAGTCAGATCTGTGCAGGCTTCTCTGTGTAATAAAATTGAAAAATACAGGGGACAAAATTAGTAGGGGTCCCCCGTATTTAAGAAACCATTACCGGGCTCAAACAGTCAGCGGTATCATGCCACAGCCAGGGGACTCTTTGTACATAAGATGCCCGGCCAAGGAAGTTCATCTCTGAGGGGGCGGGGCGGGGCGGGGCGTGGCCTGGCGTTACAGCGGACGGCAGCTTATACCCAGAGCTCCTGTACCTGGTCATAGATAACCCACCGAAAACCAATCTTCCTCCCTGAAATCCCTTGGGATCTTGCCTCCTCTGAGCCCCTGGGTGCCGGCGGTGCTGACGGAGGTGAGTCGCGGAGCCGGGAGACGTTACTAAACGTCTTTGCGGGTTGCGGCCTACCTTCAGCCTGAAGCCGGGGCCTCGATTTTGAGGTCCTGCCGGATTTGGAGCTCCGTGGCGAAACGGAAAGCGGAACGGAGCTGCTGATAAAACCACAGACTGCTCAATAGACGCCTTATCGCCCGGGACCTAACTGCACCTGTGGGAGTGCCACTACAGCTCCTCTCTGGACAAACAGCACGGAGAGGCACTCCAGGGCGGGAGGCGACGAGACCCAGGAGCCTAGAAGTGAGCGGCGCCATCTTAACTACACAGTGAGTTCTGTCTTCCTCTCAGCCTGTATATAGCGCCCTTCCTCCTGTAAGCCTTAAACCACAGACTTTATTTCAACTTTTGTCTACCCCCCGATACCCCTATAAACAACTCCATCTGGGGTATAATAATACATATTACTATACAGCCACAAAGTCTCCATACGTGGAACTATACAGGGCTCTGCAGGTCAGGCCCAATATTACCTACGTTTTACAACTACTGAGACTACTGTGACTATAACGAGCACTATTTGCAAAAATGCTGCACCTGAGTGCTAGGAAGCTGAACAGAATGTAATACATGTCAGGCTTGGCGTGCATGTAATGAGGGCATATCACTGATCTCTGACCGCAAGGATCTGGTGCCTGGGAATGTTAAGATACCTCACTCTGACCTGCCTACATCCTTAAGATCCCTACATCTCCCTGACATATTTAAAAAAAAAAAAACACCAACAGTGAGAAGTAGTGCAGAAGTGGCTTGAACTTTTACAGATAGACAGGTCTGTGCCCACTCCAATGCCACCGAAAACTCAGAGATCCCGCTCTGAAAAAAAGATCTGAAAAAGACTCATTAGATGACAAAATGGCTTCTAGACCAAATGTGCCCCCCTCCTCTCAAGATCATGGCGAAGTGGACGCCCCTACCGACCGGGCTCTGAACTTGGGCAAAGACACACTAGAATGTCCAGCCAGCCAAGTGGTCACATACGCAGATATGGTTAGAGTAGTGAGAGATGCAGTCAAAGAGACCATCGAACCCATAATGGAGACACATGCCACAAAAATGCAACAAGTGGTCAAGGACCTCAAATCTCAAATGAAACAACTTTCTAAATCTGTTATTGCAAATGAACATAAAATAGGAGAAACCTTTCAGGACGTCACTGAACTCCAACAAAAAGTAGATGCACTACAGAAGTCAAACTTTCATCTCATCTCTAAACTTGACGATCTGGAAAATAGATCTAGAAGATCGAACCTCAGAATCATAGGGATACCAGAGACACTAAGGGGCCCTGACCTTATATCTTTCTTACACAACTCCCTACTAGAACAGCTGAACATCAAAGAGGAGTACTCAGGTCTAATCATAGAAAGAGCTCATAGAATCGGCCCTCCCAGAGAATCCCCCAGCAGTAAACCTAGAGTGGTCATCTTCAAGTGCCTAAATTTTGTTCATAAAGAAGTTATATGGACTGCCTCAAGAAAGCACAAAAACCTCCAATGCGAGGGCTCTCGTTTAACAGTCTTTCAGGACTACTCCGCGGAAGTGTCCCGTGCCCAAAGAGAATTTTCCCCGCTATGCTCCAGACTTTTCAAAGCTGACAAAAAGTTCGCTCTTCTATACCCAGCTCGACTGAGAATCCACAGTGGATCTTCATTTAAGGACTTCAGCACAGTTGCAGATGCTGAAGCCTTCCTGGCAGAAGCTGCTATGGAAGAAGATGATACTTCCCAACATGCAGAAGGCTGAAGGCTCCCTCCTATATCGTTTATACAACGAGATGTTGAGTAATTCTAAATGTTTGCTTATAGTTCAGTTATGTTTGAGACCCATTTATCTTAAACCTGTTCTTTCTTTTAGCTAATTTTCCAGATGGCTTTAAGGGCCACCGTAGAAACTCTCCCAGACACCGGAAATCCTTAAATGTCCCTGTGGAGTGTTAGAAATTAGATTTTATTAGACACAACTTACCTCTTGTTTACCAGTTGTAACTAGTCTCCCTTAGAATTATTATAAAATTCACTATGCTAGACTACCATTATTAGAAACCTCAGAGGTGACCTAGATTAAAATGTTATCAGATTCTGACTTTCTGCAAAGTTGCTCCATATATATGCATGCCAACCTATGTTTTTATTTTTTGAATTTATGCTTCCATTTCAGTACATTATCTTAACACTTAATTATGCTGTTCTATCTCTTTTCTTTTTCTCACCCCTCCCCTTTTTCCTCATGTGTCTTCCCTTCCCCTCAACTATCATACGAAACAATGACCTAGACCTCGGGAATATATTTGAAAATACCTATAACAGGGACAAGGTAAGGAAATATATGATACCAATTTGTATAGACTATGTCTAGTTTAAAAATTGGAACTTGGAATATAGGAGGGATAGGCTCCCCTGCAAAAAGAAAGAAGATTTTATTATATCTCCGTAGAGAAAAACTAGACATTGTATTCCTACAAGAGTCTCATCTAATGCCTAAGGAAATAGCCAAATTGAACATTATGGGATGGTCTGTGCTAGCCTCGGCCTTCTACTCATCAAAATCTAGAGGTGTGATAACTTTAATCAAAAACTCTATTTCCTTCTTAGTAAATAACAACATTGAGGATCCTCACGGCAGATATGTACTAACTGATGTCACGGTAGAAGGCTCCAAATTATTTCTTTGCAATATTTATGCGCCTAACAATTATTCTAAAAAATTTTATAGCCACCTTATGAGCAAAATCATCAATCACACTGAAATTCCCATAATATTAGGAGGCGACTTCAATATGGTCTCTTCACCAATATTAGATAAAAATATCCTTTCAAAAACTCCCCCAAAAACTCCCAAAATCGACATCCCTCATATATGCTCCAGACTGTCGTTAATAGACGTGTGGCGTGCTTGCTTTCCAATTGAGAAGAATTATACTTGCCTTTCAGCCGCCCACCAGACATTGTCAAGAATAGACTACCTGCTTATATCCAAATCTTTGTTTTCTAAAGTAGCCGACTCAAAGATAGAAAACATATGTTTATCTGACCACGCATTATGCTGGTTTAAACTAATGATCTCCACTGAAACCAACCCCAACCGCTCATGGCACCTCCCCTCTCATTTAAGTAACTCTACAACATTTAGATCTGCTCTGGAGGCTGCGTGGTCTGACTTTTACTTACATAATGAATCCACTTTAGCAGATGATCCAGCTTTGTTCTGGCAATCCTCCAAAGCAGTGATAAGAGGACACCTTATATCCTATAGCAAGAAAAGGGACTCGGAACTAAATGCCACTTATATTGAAACCCAAGCTTCTCTCTCACAAGCCTACCAGACATATATAACCTCTCCCTCTCCAGACTTTAGACGAGAATACAATGACCAAAAAATTAAATTTGATTCATTACTTTCCCAAATGGAATCAAAATACTCTTTTTCAAGAGAATGCAGTATTTACAGATTTGGAAACAAGTCTGGCAAACTCTTGTCAAGATTATTAAAGGAACGGCACCCTAAAGTGATCATTAATTCCCTTCTGGACGAGAGGGGAGCTCCTGTTAAGACCACCACACAAATAGTAAAAGTCCTAAGAAATTTTTACTCTAAATTATACACACCGCCCACAATTAACCAAGAAAACAAGGAAAATTTCTGGGCAAAAACACACCTGCCTCAGATGACTAACCCTCAGAGATCCTCTATTCTATCTCCCATCCTCCATGAAGAGGTTTCTAGAGCCATAGCGGGGTTGAAGACAGGGAAAGCTCCAGGGCCAGACGGCTTTTCAAACGAATATTACAAAACATTATCTCCAAAAGTTGTTGACCCTCTAGTTAAACTATATAATGGTTTTTTGAGGGGAGATCCGCTTCCTAAGTACTTTAACTCAGCAGTGATCAAGGTCATCCCCAAGCCGGGCAGAAACCCTGAACTCCCAGGATCCTACCGTCCCATCTCCCTACTAAACATCGATTACAAAATTTTCACCAAGATTATAGCCAACAGATTATCAAATATTGTCCCAGACCTAGTTAACAACGATCAAACAGGGTTTATTAAAGGCCGCCAATCGGTTAGTAACATCCGGAAAGTATTGGCTGTTATACAAGGACTAGCCGACACTGGGGCCTCGGAAACTAACGTCCTTCTATCCCTTGACGCCGAGAAGGCATTTGATCTCATTGTTTGGGGTCACCTTCTTGAGACGTTGCGGAGATTTGGAGCTCCTGGCGAATTTGTTGATCTAATCAGCAGAATATATCAATCCCCCCAGACTCAGGTATTAGGAAACGGACTCTTATCTTCACCATTCATTATAGGCTCAGGCACAAGACAGGGCTGCCCGCTTTCCCCTCTCCTATTTGCGGTAGCGTTGGAACCCTTGGCGGTGTCTCTGCGTGGCTCAAACACCTTCACAGGAATTAAGTTCAATAAAACTACGGTAAAGCTCTCACTGTACGCAGATGACATGCTCTTGTTTGTTTCAAACCCGCTCAACTCGATTCCCGATATAATTTCTCAAGTTGAATCCTTCGGATCCTTTGCGGGGTACAGGATTAACATCACAAAGTCGGAGGTACTTCCCCTTACTGGAGATGCTTCCGATTTTTACTCCCACCCTGTTCTGGCTCGATTCCCTATCGCC